>NW_020954570.1:232344-288849 GCF_900497805.2 Vombatus ursinus | reverse complement strand
ACTCCTTTCCTGGCATATGCTCTGGTCTATGAGTGACCACAAGCACTCTTTTCTGCCTTGGCAACTGTGAGGATTCTCTCTCAACCGCCACTACAAGCTCCACCACACCAGCGCTCCTCTTTGCCCCAGGACTGCTCCTTAGAACTGTGACCCTGATCCAAGCACGGGCAAAGCAAGAGAATCCTGCCTCAGCACCAGCAAAGAGATCCCTGCAATCCCCCTCTAATCACCGACTCTATTCCCAGTCTGTCTGTGGGCCAGAAGTTCCCAAAGCAGCCACCGCCCTAGGGCTGAGCTAGAACTGGGGCTGGGACTGAGCTTCTCTCTCACTGCAGTCACAGACTTTTCCCACCGACCTCCTAAGTTGTCTTTGGCATTCGTGGGTTGAAAAGTCTGGAAACCACAACAGCTGCCCATGATTCAGTCCTCTGACGCCTGTTTTGCCTGCCTGACCAGGCTGAACTGCATTCCTCTCCCAGCCAGGCAAGACAGACCTTTCCAATCAACCATTCAGGTTGTCTTAGACTGGAAATTTGTTTCACTCTGTCTTTTTGTGGGTTCTGCTGCTTTAGAGTTTGTTTATAGCAATTTTTTACAGGTATTTGGAGAGGTTTGGGGGAGAGTTCAAGTCACTACTTTTATTCCACCATCTTGGCTGAGCCCTCCCCCTCCCCGCCCCAAGTCTTAGGGGCTGCATTTTGACATCTAGGGTAGCACTCAAATACCCCAATGCTGCACTGTCCTCCGTGTAAATGGATGGAAGTTCATTATCTTGCTTTCCTCTAAAGTTAGGCAGGGGATTTACAGAGAGAGAATGTTTCCTTATAAATGGAAACCATTGCACAGCAAGACAGAAAATCTGCTGTCATTCAGGGCATTTATTTGATTTCCTGGATCCTCACTATTCTCATCAATGCACCAAGTCCATTAAAGTTCCATTAGGATTTCTTTGCCCAAGAAAAAGTTCCTTTCTACCAATTAAGGGAAAGAGAAAAGTCTTAACTGGACCCAGAATACTCAAGATGGATATAGTCTAGGCCTATTGTAATGCACTGAATCCAATGAAAGAAAACAAGCCTTGATGAAATAAAATTTTGCCCATTAAATGACTTACCTCATAAGAAATGGCTTCCCCTTAAATCCACAATAGATATTCATTGATTAATAAGAACAAAGTGAAAAGGTAATCCAACAAAACAGGAAGTGATCCATACCACTCCTCCTCACAGCCACAGATCTGATGTTCCTTATTCCAATTGAAATAAAACACTGAATTCCATGTCAATTACTTTATTCTAGCTTGAATATACTTACCCTTTCGAAGACAGTGTTCTTTAGTAAAAACAGATAAATTTGTTATGGTTCTATTGAGTAAAGAATATTGGAGGCCCATATTAAAATCTTCTTGCTTTCTATGTAATATTCACATTCTTGAAAAGGATAAGCAGATTCAGCTTGGGATTTACCCGGAATTCAATGGTTTCAATTGGAATAAAAAAAATCAACATTGACAAGACTAGTGTTATCAGTAAGGACAGTATGGGACACATCTTGTTTTGTTGGAGGACTTTCTCAATTTGTCCTGATTAATATATGAATATCTATTTTAACTATAATGGGAAACCATTTGTTATACCATCAGTTATTCAATGGGTAAGAGGGTATTTCATCAACACTCATTCTCTTTCTTTGAATTCAAGCCTCCACTCTTCCAGTTGTGAATATTTTCAGGCCAATTAAGCATTTTCTCTATTAATAAGCGGGAATAATTTCCTTTGAGTAGAATATTTCTTGGTCAAAGAAACCCTAATGGAAACTGAATAGAATTGATGCATTATTGATAATGGGGTGGGGGAATGGGATATACGAAGTCAAATAAAAGCCTGAGTCACAGCAGATTCTCTCTCTCTCTCTTTTTTTTTTTTTTAAATTTTTAGGTAATTGGGGTTAAGTGACTTGCCCAGGGTCACACGGCTAGTAAGTGTCAAGTGTTTGATCTGAGGCCTGATTTGAACTCAGGTCCTCCTGACTTCAGGGCCAGTGCTCTATACACTGCGCCACCTAACTGCCCCCCCCCTTTAAAGGAACAAATGGGTACTTAATTTTCTCCTTTGAAGATGAACAGCTACAATAGCGCCCCCCCAATGCAAATTGACAAGTGGCTTCTATAGCAGGTAGTCATTAAATCTCCCATATATTGCTGTTAAACCACACTGATTATGCACTCATTGCCAAACCCAGGATTAAAAAAATTATTTGTAGGTTCTTTACCTCCAACACTTGCTCCCTAAATAGAAACATGTCTAAACACTAAGTAAACTACATTGAACCACTCTTTAAAGTTGTCACCAATTCTAAGGTGTTTTTTTTTAAACAGAGTCCATATATTGGAAAAACTTAAAATAAAAATTTAGTCAGATTCAGAAGCACAGGAAACAGATAACTGTCTTTTATTGTGTACATTTTGAAGTGATTTCCCAATTTCCTGTTTCACCGAAAACACTAAGTATACTCAGCTTAACATATATGCTGTAAACCTGCCTTGCTCCCTAAATAAAACAAATCATTCCAACAATTTATCCAGGAGGCCATTGCATTTGACGTCCTCCAAGGACATGCAGATGGATATGATAGACAGATTGCCCCCCATCTGCACCTTCATTGATCACCATTCGGTATCCTCTCTTCAGACCCAGGTCAGCTGCACATTTCTTGCCAACAATCATTAAGTGTCCAAGAAGCTAGGAAAGAACAAAAATTACATAATCAACACTAGCAACATATAACCTACCACATTTGGATACAAGTAATAAACCATTTATCAAGTTAAAATTTATCCCTAGAAAAAGCCTTTGGACAAATATACCTTCAAATTCTTCACAATTTCACAGATGCTCTTCAGAGAAGATCCCCCCATTGGGTCAATTGTCCTGTGTATTTCTGAGGATACCAGGGAGCACTCTACTATCCCTTACTGTCACCAAGACTGATCCAATCCACTTCTTTGTCCAATCATACATTGTCTTGATACCATTTCTTACATGCAGGTCATTAATGAAAACATGCTGCAAGCTATTTGTGTCCACCCCTGCAGAACTTAAAATGTTGATTTTTCAAAGATTATGCTGTTTCAAGTTTAACCACATATCATTAGAAAAATATCTGTGTTTAAAAAAATGGGTAGAATCTGGGGATTGTGAAAATCATGCTGTAACTTTTCAAATGCTTTTCAGCCTAGTCTCTTCCCCAAGATCAATTCTTGACACAGCACACATACAGTGTCTGTCCTGTATTTACTTGCTCACTCAAAATACTGGCTATCCACCTTCATGTCAGTCTGGGCAATGAGCATTTTTCATTTCTTTCCTGTGAGATGTAATGTGTTGTAATATATACATCACAGGAGCAGCTAGATGGTACATTGGATGGAGTTGGATCTGTATTCAAGGAAGACCTGAGTTCAAATACAGCCTCAGACACTTACTAGTTGAGTGACCCTGGGCAAGTCACTTAACGTTTTATCTGTTTCCTCACCTACAAAATGGGGGGAAATTATGGCCAACTACTTCCCAAGGTTGTTTTGAGGATCACATGAGATAACTGTAAAACTTTAGCACAGTGCTTGGCACATAGTAAATGCTATATACAAGTTAGCAATTATTATTATTTACAGAAAAGTCTTCAATCTGCATTGATGGAAGACATTTCCATACTGAAGCTCCCATCTTGCTGAAATCTTAGATCCAAACAAACAAAGAATTTTTCAAAACAATTTAAGTTTTTGGGGGCAGCTAGATCGGCCCTGAAGTCAGGAGGACCCGAGTTCAAATCCGATCTCAGACCAAACACTTGACACTTACTAGCTGTGTGACTCTGGGCAAGTCACTTAACCCCAACTGCCTTTAAAAAAAAAAACAAAACAAACCAAAAAAAAAAACAATAAAAGAATTTAAGTTTTAAGAGCTTAAAATTACATTAAGAGTTTAGTAACATCCTATATTTACTGCTGGAAGGGACCTTAGAGGCCACAGTCCAACCCCTTCTTGTTTTACAGGTAAGGAGGCTGAGGTCAAATGACTTGCCCAAAGTTAAACAATTATTAAGTAGCAGTGCTGAGATTTGAAGCCAGGGCCACTAACTTCAAATCCATCCCTTTTCCCATTACACCACCAGATAGTTAGGCTGACCTCTTCTGAGTCATCATTAATCCCAATGAGGGAGGCCTGTAATGTTGTAAAGCTCAATGCAACCAGCCAAAACTTAAAGGACTTTACCATTCAAAGAAAATCCCTCTTCTACTTGGAACTTCTGAGGTACATTCTCCCATGACATGACCAAATAGACATTTTTATATGTTCATAATATATACACATGTATCAATCATGCTTTACTTGACAATAATCAAAGGGACACTAAAAAGAATTACTGTGCTGGTTTTTCAGCAAACATCATATATTTTTAACATATGTATGAAATACTCCTTGCTGAAGCAAGTATTTTTCTCTAATAAAGAAAGTGGGATATTATATTCTCTGCAGTAAATTGTCTGCCAATAAAGGTGTGGTCTCCAACAGTGAGTCACTTTTCTTTCAAGTTTTATCTATAAATGCTCTTGGGATGATGTGATTCATTTGGGTAGACTGATGTTTTTTTGGGAAAATACTGCTTCTAATCTTCTGCCATCCTCCTGTACTGGGAGTTCCAAAAGTCTCAGTGCAGCTTTAAGCTTTAAGCCTTAGGGATACACTGTACAGTGTTTTATAAATGAGTTTGTATCCTAAAATCATTTTACTTTTAGCTATATAACTCCATTTGGAAAGGAGATCAAATGTTTGCTCAGTAAGGCAAACTCTTTAGGCTTTTGCAGGAAATGATGACAATTAATGTCATTATGTCTGCTTGTTTTCATTTATCTACAATGACAATTTTTAAGAGGTCAAGTTGGATATCAAATCTCAAACCTGAGCTAAAGTTTCCAATATACTTTCCACCATCCTTCCGAAGTCAATATCAAATTTAGCTTCTGAAGACCTCATCAAATTCTTCATAGAATTTCTTTACTTCAGCCCCCGTCACAACTATTGGCAAATAAGCTGTAATTATCTTCATAGTGATCTTTTTGTTTATGCCCATCACGAATACTGAAAGACAAGTGCTTAGCACAGTACTTGGAACATAAGAAGCATTTAATAAGTAGTTAGTGACTGACAAGGTAACTAAATGTGTTGTTTCTATGTTATCGAGTATTTGTACTTGGCAAAGATCAACTTCACTAACTCCTTTTTTTGCCTTTGCAAGGAAAACCCATGCCATCTATCCGCTTAGTCAAAACTTTGTGGACTTTGGATTTTACTTATTGCAAGAATACCAGTACTAATATAATTTCAATCTGCTAGCAGTCCATCAATTCATTGGGTCATTGGACAAAGATCTCACATTTAGAGTAACAATAGTTAACATTTATAATTAACAACATCAATATAAGATAATTAACCGTTGTTTGTAAGTAACAGGATGTTTACAAACCATGCTAATATAATATGCTCCTTAGCACCTACTGTTCTCTTTTCTGCCATTCCATTGACATCACAGAAGAATCTGGATTTAATTTAATACATTAAGTTTTTCTTTCTTTCTTGGTTGTCATGACCAAAGAATTCATTATCCAATAGACTGTAAGCTCCCTGAAGGGAAGGGGATGTTCCATTTATGTCTTTATATCCTCAACATCTGACATGGTGTTTGGCACACAGCAAGGACTTAATGAACACTTACCCTTGTTGGTTGATCACCTACAGGCAAATCTACTGGTGATGAGTTTCTCCTTGCCTAGCTAGATTGGCTCTCAGACTGTGGATTGATTCAGTCTGTCTCCAGGCCCAAACACAAACCCTTTTCAGCAAGGTAGAAACTGATGAAGTATAATAGCAACTTAAGAACTCAAGACTACCTCTCCATGCCACAATAAAGCATCTTAGAAAGATTTTGTAAAGGATAATAAATGACAAATAAAATAATTTGTAATTCTGGACAAGAGACAGAGAAGAAAATGAACCTTGATAAATTGTATTTTCTAATCATAAGCCAATATAAAGTTAACCTTCTTAAAACATTTTCTCATTATTTTCCTTCAACCTCTAATAAAATCTTTTCCCATAAACTATTTGTTTAGATTTCTAAGGTAAAGGAGAAATATCATTGATGAGGAATGAAACTAGTTTTGCTTCTCTAGGAAATTCATTTCAATCATAATTAGATAAAACATACCTATTTACAGTATCTAAAAATAAATCAGTACTGTCATTAAGTTTTGGTAAAGGCACAATTAGTATTTTAAATCATATAACATGAGAGAAAAAATAGAATATTATTACCATGACCCTACCCAATTAATTTCTGAGGAGGAAATATGGGGTATTTCAACAAAATGGACACACACCAGTGACCCATGTACTCATGCAGTGTGATGTATTGGATAGAAGACTGGGATTGGAGTCAGAAAAACCTGAGTTCAAGTATTGTAATTAACAAGTCACTTAATCTTACAGTGCTCCCCCAAGCAACTCTAAGATCACAAGCTACAGAAAAACTGCAGAAAGTTTCCACACTGACATTCCTTGGACAGACAAAATCACAAGTATACATTAAAAAAATTATATATTTATTTGTAATGAATATTAAGACATTAAGCGCATAAGGAAACAAATGGTTAAAAAGTTCAACATCAACCCCATGTAATTCTGAATGTTTTATCATACATTAAAATAACCCTAAACATTTTTCTAAGATTTTCCCCTGTCATTCTTGGACTCAGGGGTGAAGAACCTGCTGTCACATGTGGCCTTTCAGGTACTTGTGTGAGGTCTTTCGACTAAGTCCAAGTTTTACAGAACAAATCCTTTTATTAAGGGGATTTGTTCTTTGAAGTTTTGATTCAGTCAAAAGGCTGCACTTGAAGACCTAGAGGGATACATGTGGCCTTGAGGCCGCAGGTTCCCCACCCCTGTTCTGGGTAGATCTGTATCTAATCATCTCTATTTCAAACTAATCCAATGACTATGAAATGCTTAGTTTTATTTCTGAACAGATATTTCATTACTTGAATATCTGACATGATTTTACCATCTTCCTCCTTTTAAAAATTCCTATCAGATCTTAACAGCTAGCAATTACACGGCGCTTTAAGGTTTTCAAAGCCTTTATACAGATCACTTCATCCTCAGAACCCTGAGAGGCAGATGCCATCATCTCACTTTTACAGAAGAGCAAACTGAGGCCAACAGAGGTTGAGTGCCTTGCCCAGAGTCATACAATTAGTATGTGAGGCAGAATTCTAACTCAGATCTTCCTGACTCAAAGTTGGGCACTGTGTCCCCTAGGCTAACTCAACTGTCTAGGCATAAGTTATGTCAACTACTGGTTTTAAAATACAATGCTAAAAACTTTCTAGTTACATGTGTCAATGTCTTAACATTTAAATCATGTATACTTTTTACTTAAAGTTTTCTCTGCAGATATTGTATATTTTCTTCCCAGTAAGAAAAAAAAAGAAACCCCCTCTTGAAAGTTTAATGAAAAGTACCCCCAAAAATCTAATGTTGTTTGTTCTGAGTAATCAAACACTGAGAGATATTTAACTGTGTAATAAAAGAAATAATCTGATAAACACCCTAGGTCTTTAGTAGAAAAATTTCAAAGAATTAAAAGAAAAGATAGGCAGGATCCCAAGGTCTGAAAATCTGAAAGAAAAACTAGTTAAATAACAAAAACCTCATTACACAAATCAAAATGATTCCAAAGAGGAAAAACCTGCATTAAGTAATGTACCGTGAGTACCCACTGTGATGGAGGTTATCTGTCTGCAGGCAGCCATGATCAGAACATATCTGGAGGACTGAATCCAGTTCTGCGTGCTAGCAGCCTGCATTTTATGAGAAACATTCTCACAGCCAGAGAATGACAAAGATAGTGAGAGGATTAGCAATAATGGCATATTAAGAATTAGTTGAAGAAACTGATGATACTTAATTGAGAACAGAAAGAACTGACTTCTCAGTTTCTTCAGCAGGCCTGCAGCACACTGCCTTGTGTTAAAATCACTACCAACTTGCTTTCAGTGTTCAACAAATACTGATTAATGCTAACAGAGGAAATCAGAATAAATGCAAGCCTTTTCCTAAAATAAACATAAGCAGCCAAAATTAAAAGAAAAGCTAGAAGGTAGACAAAATACCAGTATTCAGATACTCCTCTGCAGAAATACCGACTTTGAAAACGAATGTTTTATAAATTGTTCTAAAATGTAGCTTTCAAGAATGTTATTTTTTCAACTTTAAAAAGCAAAGGTACGTGGCCTCAGACCAAACACTAGACACTTAATAGCTTGTGACCCTGGCCAAGTCACTTAACCCCAACTGCCTTCCCCCCCAAAAAAAGCAAAAGGGAAAAAAAGTTCTTATTATATTTACTTACATTTTCATCTTCTTCTTCTGCAACAGATATCTGGGTAATGGGTTTCTTAGGTATCACCAGGAAATGAGTTGGGGCTTGTGGGGAAACATCATGGAAAGCAAGACACTAGGGTAAAAAAGAGAAACATAAAAGTTTCTGTAGGTCAAAAAATAACTCAAATTCTAGATAGTATACATTATCCATATAAACTTATTAGAATAATAAGCCTTAAGGGGAAAAAAAAAACTCAAGAGGGGTTAGATTCCAATATTTTGATACTGGCTGCTCCTTTACTGTATGTATACATACAAACACACATATACTTATAATGGACTCCCTGTCAACCTTACTAAAATATCACGATTACTATACACCACCACAATATATGTGTACTTTACATCAAGTTATTCTGTTGTTCAGAAAAAAATGCACCAGTAAAAACATCTAACTGGTAAGATGTCCAAGAAGCAACTGATGAATATTAGTTAACCTTACTATTAATGACATTACATTTCTTCCCCCCCCCAGGTAATTAACAGAAGGGACTGAATAGAGAGGTCTTAGTACCTTGTTTTTTTGCTTCAAAATATATAATAATTCTGAAAGTAAAACCTACATAGATGCTGAAAATAAGTACCAACGTTTACCATGCACTTTCAATTTTTTTTTTGGAGAGGGTCTGAGCACAAGTATACCATACACTTTCTTAATGAAATGAAACAGCACTTTCCTTTGCTATTTATAAACCATAAACCATTTATAAACCTTACCTCAAGTAAAATCTTGAGACAAAGAAGAGGTCAAATCTGGGTTACCTGAACCTTCTTTTAAATGTGTTTGGGGGTAATTACATTTGAGTCAGGTAGATTAGATTTGAAGACCAATTCAATAAATTCAGTTAAAAGAACAATTTTTCAAGTTCCTACTTTGAGAAATGATAGGAACTGAAAAGTATACAAGTAAAATTATTCCTGACTTCAGGGAGCTTACATTGCCCTGGTGAGTGGTTGGAGATAGAGGTGGTAGATGGGATACAGTTAGGTTGAGACTTCGGCAAATCCCTTCCCCTCAAGGACAGTTTCTCCATTTATAAAACACAACAGTGGGCTAGAGGACTGCAGAGGTCCATTTCAGGTCTGACACAGACAGTGTTGTTGCTATTCTACTAGGACTTTGAACATAACCAGAATTTTAACAGAATCGCACCTCCAAGTAAAAATGTTTCTATGACTAAGGTAAAAAAGAGTTAAGAACTTCACGTGGCCTCATGGTTATTTTTCATTCCTGTGGAACCAGTGTGTTTGATTTGGCAAAGTGCCAGGTTTCAAAGGTTATTCTTGTCGCTACTGCTGCGCTTGTAGAGGTTATTCCCCCCCCAATGCCTGTCCAGTGCCTCCTGTCCCTCAGATCCCGGTCCCCCGCAGGCACCACTAGAAAGCTGGAGCAGCGCTGTGAACGATCAGATTCCTGACCTCTCAGAGCGCTGCCAAGATTGCCGTACTCCCCGCAACCCCCGCCGGGGCACGCAGCATGGCGACTGCGGGGCTGGAATCTCAAAGGCAGAAGAAACGCGCCACCCTCTCCCTGGACGCCTCCTCCCCCCTCTCCAGATAGCGTCCTTTCTGGTGGTGAAGGGTCGGCACAGAGGCCTTGTTAACAGATGGCCTTTCCTGGAGGTAGGGCAGGGAGGTCAGGGGGAGCCCCGGGGCCGGCTTTATGTTGCCGCAGCAGTTCTGAGAGCAGACGAGGCGGGCTCGGGGCCCGAGCGAAGGGGAGGCGGACGGAACCCCATCTCCCCGCCCCCCGGGGTCCCCAAGGCCTTTTATTCCCGGCTTAGCGGGAAAGGCTCCGGACACGGTCCCACAACTAGCCGAGAGACCGGCTGCAGGACGAGGACCGCGGGCTGGGAACTGACAAGTTCCAGTAAGGTACGGGACAAATCTTCCAGTCCCTCCCTTTCCTTTCCTTTTATTCAAACCAAACCAAACCAAACCAAGCCAAACGCCGTCGCCCGGAGAAGGGCAGCGGCACGCACGAGGTCCCAGTCATTGCTGGCTGGGCATGGGTGGGGTTTTCTGGGGAGCTTCTCCTCCAGGAGAGGGAAGGGCGGCGCCAGTAACAGCCGGCATGACTTTACAACAGTTCAGGGGCTCCCCCTTCCCCCCACGTCCCGGGGTCCCCCACCCCCGCACCTCGCGCTGCTGCCGCCTCAGCCGGGGATGCTCCGGCACGTCCCCGCGCCCGCCTCCGCCCTCTTCTTTCCCATTCCTACCCGGTCATCCTCAAAAATGATTTTGGCCGGGATTTCCTTGCGAATTATTTTCCCGAAGATGGTGTCTCCCCCGGGCTGGGCAGTCTGCGCCTTGCTTATCTCATCTGCCATCGCGGCGGCTCCCGCAGCCTCCCGCAGCCGGCTCCCGCCGCAGCCTCCGCCCGGGCGCCTGCCGGACAGCACTTCCCTGTGAGCGCCGCGCGCCCCGCCACTGCGCCTGCGCACACCCGCAGGCGAAAGCCACGTGGGAGCTTAGCTTGCAGATTCTTCCGTTGGGTTTGAGTCTCAAAGGCGGTGAAAACTTATTAAATAGGGAAAATACATAGGTAGCGGCCAAAGAAAAACAGCGCTAGCAGAAACCCCGTAGGAGTGAGAGCCCTTCTACCGACGCCTCACTCACCACTCTTTTTTCTTTTCTTACCTATCTCTCCAGTCGGCTAGAAATCAGCATTTGCTGTTTACACTGAAACTGGCTTTGGCAAGTAATATTGAGCATGCTCTAGAACTGAGCTCCAGCTCTAAGGACTGGGTGGAAAGTGTAGGCACTGCGCCTGCTGTAAAGAGAGCTGGCTGTGGTTTTTAGCCTAATGACGGCGTAGTCTCTGTGTTGGTCTCAGGATGTTACAGCCGAAGAGGTCATAGTCTTTTTTTTTTTTTTCCATTTTATAAAAAAAACAAACTGGCTCAGAACCGCTCGTGGCAAATACAAGATGAGGCTCCAGTCTGATTTCAAGTCATGCATTCCACTGCATCACTGCTGCCTCTCCGGTAGGAGAAAAGCTTGGATTTTTTTTTTAAGGGTCATCCTGTCAGATTGTTCAGAAGGCAATACTCAACGAAAAAGTCCACTTTGCAATGCACATGAGTATTAAAATAAGGAGAGTATGAGACATGGTTCTGTAAGCACTAAAGAATTAAAAACATGCTAATTTTCCTATAAAGTTATCTCAGCAGTTTTTTAGGTTTCAGAACTAATATGAGTTGTAACTATCCTGGGGCTTATTAGTTGAAAACATCTGTTAGGACAATTATTTGTCGATCTTTCATTCTTGATCTTTCTGCAGTAATTGCCAGCACTGGCTATTCCTCTGGAATACTCTTTTCTTCTTGAAAAAGCCAAGTAGCACAACGGATAAAGTGCTGGGTCTACCTCAGTCCCCCCAACCACAAAAAAGGGATAATAATAGCAGGGTTGTTGTTAGGATCATGAGATATTTGTAAATTACTTAGCACTGAGGTTGGCACATGGTAAGCACTTCTACCTGAAGACTCTCTCGGTTGCCTTGGCTGGTTCATCATGACCAAACAGAGGGCAAGACTTTAACCTGAGTCCTCTTCTCTCTCTATACTCTCTCTCAAGAAAGTCTTACCAGTTCCCATGGGTTTAATTTTCATTTCTATACAGATGATTCCTAGATCTCGTTTCTCTCTCTCCTGAGCTCTAGTAATACATTGTCAACTAACTAGTTGACATTTCAACAACATGGATGTCCTATAGACTTAGATGTTTGTGATAATTCAATATATGCAAAATAGAACTTGCCTAGTTCTGGCAAGGGCACTATCACTTCTCAGTTTCCCAGGTTCCCAAACTCAGCATTATCCTTGACTCATTTTTCTTCACCACACAGATAAATTCAGCTGCCAAATTGTTTTTTCTATTTTCACAACATCTCTTACATCTGACCCTTCTCACTACTCACATGGGTCACCATCTTTATTCAGGTCTTCATAATCTCTCACCTGTACCAGATTGCTCCCCTCTCTAATCCAACCTCTTCCCAGATGACAAAGTGATACTCCTTAAGCCCAAGTCTGATGACATCACTCAGAATCCTATTTAAGGAGTCATTTCAGTGACAATTTCTCTAGGATGAAATAGAAACTTCTCTCTTTGGTATTTAGATCTTTTTACAATCTGGCCCCAATCTACCTTTCAATCAATCAATGAGTATTTATTAATCACCTACCATATGCCAAGATGTGTGCTGTGCTGGATGCTAGGGATACAAATAAAAAAGAAACAATCCTACTCACAATGAGCTTATGTCCCCTCTAAAGGTGAAGATATATATGTAAAAATATATATCTTCATTCACAACATGACTAATGTGGAAATATATTTAATTTAAATTAATTTATTATTATTAATTTATTAAAATAAATTAATATATAATTGTACATGGATAACCTATATCAGATTGTCTGCTGTCTTGGGGCGGGGCAGGGAATGCACTGGAGACAGAAGATAGAAGTTCCAGGATGAGGAATAGAGAGAAGGCCATTTTGGCTGGATCACGGAGTGCCAGAAGGAGTAGTAATATCTAATGGGGCTGAGAAGGTAGGTTGACGCCAAGTTATATATGGCTTTAAAAGCTAAAAAAAGTTTATATTTTATCCTACAGGCAATACTATTAGAGTTGTCTAAGTAGGAGAGTCACAAAGCTAAATCTGCCCTTAAAAATTACTTTGGCAGCAGTGTGTAGAATGTGTTGGAATAGACAAGACTTGAAGCAGAGAAACCAATTGGTAGGCTGTTGTAAAATCTAGAGAGTGGTGGTGAAGGCCTGCATTAGGGTTATAGCTGTCTAAATGCAGAGACAATCAATTTAGAGACACTATGAAAGTACAAAAAGGAAGATTTGGAAAATGACTGGATGTGTTGAGGATATTGCTAAGTTTACAAACTGAGACACTGATGGTACCTTTGATAGGAATAGGGAAGACAGGTAGAGGGATGAGGTTAGGGGCAAAGTTAATGAGTTCAGTTTTAGACATGTTGAATTTGTTTGAGGTATCTCTAGAACATCCAATTTTAATATCTAAAAGGCAGTTAAATATTATGGATTACTCCTTATAGGCCAGCCAAACTGTGCTTCTTACTATTACACATACACAATATTCCATCTCCCATGTGGTCCAAGGTCAGTGTCTTGTTCTGGCTCTCCCCTATGCTTTGAATGCAGTCCCTCTCACCTCCTCCTCTTGGAATACCTTGTTTCCTTAAAGACTCAACTCAGGCACCACCTGCCACAAGTAACAGACTGATTCCAGGCCAGGGGAGGCTGGGGCATCCTCTTTCATTAAGAACCCATGCAAACTGGTTTCAGATCTAGGGAAATCTATCTTCTGAAGAAAGAGGTCAGCTGTTTTCTCACCATTTCTAATTCTTTATGACCCCACCACAGAGCCCTGAAGAACATCACTTAAAGCTTTGGTTTGGCTCATATCTTCCTGTAAGGGAATAGAAAGGTAATCACTATACAAAATAAATCAGGCATAAAACAGCTATTTATTTTCACCACACAAAAGAAATGCTTAAAACACACACATACAAAATAAGCACAGATGAATATTTAATTTAAAACACAATATAGTAATCAATAACTCCAATATCCTTCCAGGAGTCAAAACATTGAAACATGAGTCATTTACTTGGACTGTTAACTAGGCATTCATCACCTCCACCGTAGCTCTACAATGTCTGAACCAATCTCACAAAATTCATGTCTTTTGACAAGTCAGGCCAGATTCATTACCTCTTTGTGGCTGCCTTCTCTAAGATGCAGTTGCAGAAACCTAATCCTATAGCTAGCTGACTCCAAATAGAAGATCAATTAACTCCCGTAGAAAGGGACATCTCAGGATCTATCTTTGGTCACCTATGTTCAGTGAAAGAAACAGAAGCAGAAGAGGCAACCAGAAGCTTAAGACTCACACTCGCCTAGGAAGCAGAACTTCTTTTTTTTAAGAGTCTCAAAGTATTCCTGGGGACTAACATTTGGAAGTAATTCCACTTTATTTTAAAATTCAGTAAAGACTTATTAAGAATAATTAGGAAAGGGGCAGCTAAGTGGCGCAGTGGATAGAGCACCAGCCCTGAAGTCAGGAGGCCTTGAGTTCAAATCCGACCTCAGACAGATGATATTCACTAGCTGTGTGACCCTGGCCAAGTCACTTAACCCGACTGCCTCACCAAAAAAAACAAAAAAAAAATAATTATGAAACAAAAACCTAAGCTTCTTAAACAAAATGAGTTGTCAAGCAGCCTGACAACTCATTTTGCATAACAACTTCAGAAGAATAAAACTGTAAAGTCAAATAGAATGAATGAAAAGCATTACTACAGACTTAATTTCCTGGGAAAGGTCTAGGAATACTTGGAATTTATCAAGGAGTCCACTCCATAAGATCAGCCACCACTGGAAAAGAGGAAGAGGGAGTCTCAAGGACAGGGTGGAGAGGGGATTCTCAATTCTCTATGATATACAGTGGAGGTGGGAATTCAGGGCCTGGAGATCTTTGTATCTCGGTATGCTAAGGTAGCCACAGGAATTAACAAATTAAGATTGAGAAAATCCTGTATCATAAACACTTTTGTCAGAGTTGTTCCTATATACCAATGGAGTTACAGATGCCATTTGTTTGCAGATTTCAAATTTTTGCTTGAATCAAACCTAAAGAGAGTAATACAAACTAACTTTAGTCACTAGTCTAAAAAGATTTCAACTTCACAACAGATTTTACAACCTTTTTTACTCTTCCCCTCACTTTTTGCATACTCAAACATTTTCATTTTTTCCCATTATCAAAATGTTGAAATTCCTATTATGTTTGAGTCCCACATTCAAAGAAAGAACTGTGCTCTATTTATTGCTGGATACTACATTTTCAGGACCTTGATAAGCTGGAGGGTAACAAGGATGGTGAGAATGCAATTCCCTTGAGAGCAGGGATTGTGTTATTCTTATATTTGTGTCTGCAATACATATGTTCAGTTGCCTTACACATAGATGGAATTTACTAAATTAAATTGAATTGTAACCCACAACTTATGGGTCCTGATTGAGGGAAATGTAATATTGAGCCCAGAGAAGATGAAAGGGATACAAAACAAACTGTCTTAGAATTTAAAGTGCCTTCATGGAAAAAAGAGCAATTAATCAACAAGCAGTTATTAAGCACCTATTAAGTGGCAGTGACTGTTCTAGGTCCTGCAGTCACAAAAGAAAAAAACGACATAGTCCTGGCTGTCAAGAAGTTTAATGATAATGGAGGAGACAACAAACTTCAGTGTATTCCTTACTGCCTTTGGAATCAAATATAAAATCCTGTTTGGATTATAAAAACCCCCTACCTTTCTAGTATTCTTACACCTTATGCTGCACCACATAACCTTCAATTTAGTGACACTGACCTCTTTCCTTTTCCTTAGACATGACACTCCAATTTTCTGACTCTCGGTATTTTCACTGGCTGACTCCCATGCCTGGAACACTGTTTCTCCTCATCTCTACCTCCTAGCTGCCCTGGCCACCTTTGAGAAATTAGCTAATGTATCACATTCTGCAAGAAGCCTTTCCTGATCCCTCTCAAAGCTAGTGCTTTTCCTTTTTTGATTATTTCCAATTTATCCTGTATATATCTTTTATGTACATATTTGAATATAAGCTCTTTGGAAGCAGGGACTGTCTTTTGCCTTTCTTTGTTATCCCCAAGGCTTGGCATATTTTAAGTACTAGTTGACTGACTGACAAGTATATACAGAATAAATAGAAAAAATATATGTACAAAGTTAAATACAAATAGTTTGGTGGAGAGAGTAGTAGCAGTTGCAGTAATTAAGGAAGGCTTCATGTAGAAAGTGGTGCTTGAGGCAATATCTTACAGGAAGAGAGGGATTCTATACAGTGAAGGTGATGAGGGTATGCATTCCAGGCATGTAAAATGATACCAAAATGCAAGCTGGAGAATCATGTATGAGAAATGGAGAGGACCATCTGAAAGAGCATGGAAGAGTATTTAATAAGACTACAAAGATAGACTGGGGCCAGGTAGTAAAACTATAGTTTAAAAACTATACATTGGTGTTTATGTTTTCTCTAGAGGCATTAGTGAGCCACTGGAGTTCACTGAGTAGGGAAGTCACATGATTGGATGAAAAGAAAATTACTTTGGCTGCATCACTTAGGTGAAGTGGAGAGGAGAGTAACTTGGGGGCAATGAGACCAATTAGAAGGCTGTTGCAAAATCTAGATGAGAGGTGATTAAGGCTTGAACTAAGGTAGTAGTTGTGTGAGTGCACAGAAGAGGTTGGATTCAAGAGGTTGTAGAAGTTGAAACAGCAGGATTTGGCAACTGACTATGGATATATGGAGTTGAAGATAATGCCAAGGTTACAAATATGGAAGACTGCAAGGGTGGTGGTGCCTTATATAGACTTAATGGAAGTCTGGAAAAGGAGTTGGTTGTAGAGGGTGGGAGAAGGAAAGATTCAGGTTGGGATATGAGTTTGAGATGCCTCTGGGATATCTACTTGAAATGTCCAGCAGACAACTATTGATCCAAAACTGAAACTCAAGGGAGAGATGGGGCAAGATATGTAGATCTGAAGTCATCTGCATAGAGATGATAGTTATATCTATGGAAACTCATAAGGCTACCAAGAGTGAGAATTTAGAGGAAGATGGCCTAGGAGAGACCCTCAAGGAACACCCACAGTGAAGAGGGTGTGATATGGATGATCCAACAAGCAAAGAAGACTAAGAAGGACCACTTGGAAAACTAGAATATTATCATGAAATCCCAGAAGGGAAAGAGTATCCAGGAGGAGAGAAAAGTCAACAGCATCACACAAATAGATCAAACATTAGGACTGAGAAAAAAAAAAAAACAAACTCATTGCATTTGACAAGTAAGAGGTCTTTGGTAATTTTGGAGAGAGGAGTTTCAGCTGAGTGATGGGGTTGGAACGCAGAGAGTTGAGAGGGAGTAGAGACAAGCACAGATAACTGTTTATAGTCTGGCTGAGAAAAAGGAAGAGAGTGAAGACTATGATAAGGCTCTGGGGAAGAGTTTTTTGAGGATAAAGGAAATAGGCATGTTTGAAGACAGTAGATATGGAACCTGTAGATAGAAAAATTGAAGATTTGAGAGGAAAGATAATTGAGATTTCAATTGTCTGAAGAAGAAGGAGTTGATGGGATTAAACATACAAGTAGAAGGGTTGACCTTGGCAAGAAGTGCTACCTCAATGTCTGAAACTGGGAGAAAGGAGAGAGTGCTTGAGATGGAGAGAATGGGAAGAGAGGGAGCTCATATTTAATGGCTTCAATTTTCTCAGTAAAGTAGAAGGCAAAGTCCTCATGTAAAGAGTGCAGAAGGGAGACAAGAGATTTAAGGAGAGAAGAGATGGTTTGGAATAGTTTTTGTGGGAAGGGAGAAAGTGAATTAATTAGGGAAGAACAAGAGAACTTCCCCGCTGCAGTGAGGGCCAAAATGAAGTTGGACAACATGAATTTATAATGTACCCAGTCAGCAAAGTTATGTGACCTTCTTCAATTCTATTCAGCAGCCCATGAGTTGGAACAAAGACAGTGGAGGGTCTGGAGTAGTCCAGGACTAAGGTTTGATAAGGAAAGAGTGGTGAAGGCAAGCAGCCAACGGATTAGACAGCAAAGACAATAAAAGTGAAATGGTTAATTATAGGGTTAAGATTGAAAAGGGAGGAAAGTGAAGTCAGATAAGGGCTAATAGCCTTGAGCTAATAGCATTGAGGATGGAGAGACTAGAACTTTTGGTGAAAGTAAAAACTAGGCTTATGAGAATTGAGGAATAAAGAGATGGAATAATATGAGTTTATGATCTTATTGAAAGGTGTCAGATTTTCTAATTAAGGAAGTAGAACACTTGTGGGTTATGCTGAGATCCAGTGTGTGACCATACCCATGTACAGCTGAAGTAGAATAAAGGTGTAGAATACGAGATTTAAGGAGGCTGAGGAACTAGAAGGCTAGAGAGTTTAAGGGAACTTACATGTGAATACTGAAGTCCCCTAATATAAAGGCAGGAAAGAGTATGAGGTAAACCAAGAGCTGAACTCCTAGAGAAAGGAGAATGGGCTAGGGGTGGAAAATTTTGACTGCATGGACCTCAAAGGAGAGGTAACTGAGTGTTGTTGGAAAAGGGAAAATCTGAAAGTAGTGGTGGGGAACAAGGCATATTCTGGCACTCCTTCCAGGAATAGTAAGAGTAAGACAGAAGGTAAAGCTATTGCTAGAAAAGATAGCCAGGGAAGCAGTGTTATCGGGGAAACCAGGTCTCAGTGAGGGCAAGCAGAAGAAAGAAGTGGGAGTAAGAAGTCTAAAATTAAAGGAGGTTTGTTCACTAAGGACCTGAGGGTCCTGTGAAAGGAATAGAATAGGACATGGCTAGGTTGAGATTAGGGAGGATAAAGATGAGAGATCTGAAGGTGGGGTTTGGAGTTAGTTTGCTACTCTGGGGCTAGTGACTGAATAATATATGAATACCAAGTGAAACTGCCGGTGCGAGGTTATTAGCTGCAAAGCTGGTAAGTTATCAGTGGCAGATCAATTGTAATGTTCCCAGTCTCCATGAGTGGTGTTGCAAAGAGGAAAGGTATTGGGTGGCAGTCAGAGGGTGCTGGTTTTGGAGCCCACATCCAGGTTGAGATCTCGCCTGTTCCTCTTCTGACTTGGGACATGGTCTCCTTGTAGCCTGCTTTCAACCTCCACCCTTATTAGATTAAGGATTAGACCTGTTTTGCTTGGCCCTATAAGAGAGAAGTAAGAATAATGGCTGGAAAATTGCAGAGACAAATTTTAGCTCAATAAAAAAGAAAAACTTCCTAGAGAGCCATCAAAAAAACAAAATAATCTGTCTTGACAAAAAATGAGTTTCCTTTTTCTTCAAGCAGAGGCTAGATGACCAATTTGTTGTTATAAGGGAATTCAGGCTCACATACAGGTTGGATTAAATGACTTGAGGTCCCTTCTAACTCTCTGATTTCAGGACCGTATGTGGATTGCCAATTTTAGAAAATTAGATAGGGTACAGTAAAATACTTAACAGTAAAACACCTAAGATCACAGATTTAGAGCTGGGACTTCAGAGATCATTTAGTCCAAACCCATTCATTTTACAGGTAGGGATAAATAACTTAGCCCAAAGTCAAACAGGTGAGTAAACAGGATGCTAAACAAGATCCTGACTCCAAATCCAGTATGTTTTCTACCCTACCACACTTCTTTCTTTCTTTCTTTTTTTTGGCTAGGTAATGGGGTTAAGTGACTTGCTCAGGGTCACAGGGCTAGTGTTATGCGTCTGAGGCTGAATTTGAACTCAGGTCCTCCAGGGTGGTTCTCTATCCACTGCGCCACCTAGCTGTCCCCCATACTACTTTCAATGCTAAACATAAAACTATGTTAAACAAATTAATTTTCCTCTTTCCATGTCCAGTACCTGTCCAAGGGATATAATTATAAACATTAATTATAACTATTCTCCCTTTATTCTAGTTAGATTCTGAATGAATGGGAATTTGCTGTTGCAGTTTTTAGTTTGATTGTGCTATAAAATACTTAGCACAGAATCTATTTCATTCACAAGAGGGAGCAAAAATATTGATAGTGATGTTTCAGTGAGTTTTGAATGCTACTAAAATCAGTGACACAGTTGAGAATAACCCAGAGAATCTGCCTAGTGGTCAAGAGGGTGGTATATTAACATGGGCTTAAAAAGTGCCTTAACAAACGTTTTTAGATGATTGTTTGCAATAGGCTAGGGCTGAAAAGCAATGCAATACAGAGGAAAGAGCACTAAGATTTTAAGCACAGGACTTTGCACAAGTTATCTGACTTAAATTTCTTAACCTGTGCCATCTACCTCCCAAAGTTGTTAGGAGGGAGATAATGACCAATGGATTTGGTAACAGAAGACCTGGATTCAAATCCAGATGTGCTGTTTATCTTGTGACTTGTGTTCTTCTTCCCTGCCAAACTGCAGCCTCTATAATGGTAGGAACTGTGTCTTTAGCCACCATTTTCCATAGAAGCTCAGTGCTTTCTAAGGCAGGAGGCATCCTGCATTTGTTGAATAAATGAATAGATGTATTTGTACCACCCCTTGTATCCAATCAACCAACCAGAAAGTTTATGGGTCTATCATGTAGGGATATAAAAATTAAAGTTACTGTCCTCCAGGAGCCCAACTTCTCAAGCATCTCCACCACGACAAAAAACTTGCAGTTTTTGTGGTATAAAGTTTCCCACTACAAAATCTATTACTAACCATGCATGGCAAAGCATTTGGGGAAAAAAGCTACAGGTAGTGTCATTTACAGAGCAGCAGCATCAGACCCAGAAAGCTTGAGTGACAGCAAAGCACGTGATAACACGTTTGTCCTCAAGTAAAGCCAATGAGCAACGATTTGGAAGAGAGCGAGGAGATTAATATCTTTAGATATTAATTAGCAGCGAAGTGAATTCATGCAATCCCTCCCTCTTTCTGGGCATATGTGGGGAGGAGAGAGAAAAAGGAGGGGGAGGGGGAAACATACCTAAGTACAGATAGATATATTTCTATGGATAGATATAAACATATTATGAAAGGGGTGGGCTAGATAATAGGTAGTATTTATATAGCGCTTTAAGGTTTTCAAATCGTTTACGTGTTATCTCATTTGAGCTCACCACAACCCCATGAGGTAGGTGTCATTAACCTCATGTTTACAGATGAGGAAACTGAGGCTGACACAGGTTAAATGACCCGAGCTACAGTTACCACGTGTCTGCGGCTGGATTCACACCCAGTACCCTGACTCCAAGGCCACGGAGTTGCCTGATGGTCTCCAAGGTCCCTTCCGGACCGACCTCTTTTAATCCTACCTCTCTAAGCGCCCACACCAATGCGGGAGTGGAGTTTGAGTATCTCATCGCCAAAATAATGCTTCCATACGCCTTCAAATAAACACAGGCGAAGACGGGCACTTACAGAGACAGCGCTGCGGGCCTTACCGAGCCCAACCGCCGCCAGCCAGCCGCCGCCCTCGGCACATACCCTGCCTGCCCGCCCTCGGCGGCCGCCGCCTCTGCCTCCGCTCCGCCGTGCCCCTCCCCCCAGCGCCCGGAGCCGCGCTGACGTAACTCCCGGTTCTCCTCTCTCACGATTGGGCTGCGTCTCTGTTCGCTCGCTCTCTTAAGTCCCGCCTTTTCAGTCCGTCTCCTTCCTTTTCTTCCCTCTTCTTTTCTAATCTAAGGAAGGTGAGCGGGCAGGCAAAATGGATTCGCTACATGACAGTTGGGGCTGGGGGAAGCGGGACTCGACCGAGTCTTCAGGTTACGATTGGCTTTCAGGAGTTGGGGATGGGTGGGAGCGAGGCGGTGATTGGCTCTTGGGAGTCGGAAGCTGATGGACTTGCGGCACGGCTGACTTGGCCGAGGGGATTGGCGCTTTGGAGGAGCGGCGCTCTTCCGGGTGGGCGCAGGCCGACGAGCGCCCCTGGTGTGCGTGTGTCTGCTGCAGTGGTTGGAGTCTGTTTTCCGGGGGGGGGGGGGTGCTGCTCCCGGGCCGTCGCAGGCCCTCGCGTCCCCCAGCGAACCTCGAGATCGTGTCTTGAAGGAGGCTGCGAAAGCCTTCTTATGTTTAGACATTGAAATGTGGTAGAAAATGGTGCGGACGTCTTCTGAAGATCCAGGTAGGGTTTTCTCTGTGAGCCAGAGAGAGACGTTGCAGAGAGTCCTTGAATGCCGCCTACAGTTACCTCAGGGGCCACTTGGCTTAATACTAGTGCATTTTGCCCATGCTAAGTGCTGTGGGAACGGTGGTGGAGGATTTAGGGCAAAATTGAAATGCATTTCAATGCAGAAACAATTGGTACCCCCGGGGTCTTCCTAGCCAATCTTCCTCTGGTTCTGGTAGGTGTGCCCCTGGACCATACTGCCTGTGGGGTTTTCTTGGCAAAGACACCGGAATGGTTTGCCATTTCCTTCTCCAGTGGATTAAGACAAACAGAGTGACTGGCCCAGGGTCACACGGCAAGTTAAGTGTGAGGTCACATTTGAACTATGGTCTTCTCACTCTAGGCTCGGCTCTCTATCCGTTGA
This sequence comes from Vombatus ursinus, assembly GCF_900497805.2. Classification (NCBI taxonomy): domain Eukaryota; kingdom Metazoa; phylum Chordata; class Mammalia; order Diprotodontia; family Vombatidae; genus Vombatus; species Vombatus ursinus. The sequence goes on along the minus strand of NW_020954570.1, from coordinate 266,223 downwards.
GCTATCTAGTTGCTTCTCTAGGTATATAGGTAGCTAAATTAGTGCAAGTGCATATTTTTAATATGCTGGCCTAACATAAACCTTTACTTTACCACCTTTCGTTTATTTTATTTATTTATTTATTTATTTTGCTAAGGCAATCGGGGTTAAGTGACTTGCCTAGGGTCACACAGCTAGTAAGTGTTAAGTGTTTGGGCCGAGGCCGGATTTGAACACCAGTCTTCCAGACTTCAGGGCCGGTGCTCTATCCACTGTGCTACCTAGCTGCCCCTCACTTTCCCACCTTTCACTTTATCCTATGCCTGATGCCAAATTCACTCTATGACAATAATACTCTTGAAGGTCCCGGTCATCAAATTACCAAATAGAACATCAGGCTGAATACAATAAAATGAAATTGGATAAATGTAAATAAATAAATGTAAAGTCTTAAATTGGGTTAAAGTTGATTTCACAAATACAAGATGGAAGTGGCATGGTTGCATAGCAGTTTTTTGAAAAAGATCTGGGGAAAGAGTGAGGTCAGTCATTCAATAAATAGCATGATATAACAGCTGATATAAAACTATTCAAGGATTCTTTGTTAGGTACTGTTACCAATCATACTTATTAACAGACATTTTAGTACTAGTTTATTATTGTCTAGCATAATCCCATGGTAAAACAAAACAAAGCACACTACTGGGTCTGAAGTAACATTTTCTGCCATCTCATATAGGACCAGGCTGGATGGATACAATTGGAATTTTTACAAAGGGCAAAGTAGTAGATAAAAGGTTTACACATCAAAGAAAGGATAGCTTCTGCTAAACCGATCAATTACCTATTGTAACAAAGCTGATAATTTTTCAGACTGCAGAGACTAACCAGATAGTGGCATATCTAAAGTTAGATGTTTCAACTAAATTCAAAAGACTTCAACTAATTACATGATTTGCTGTCTCAGACAAAATGGCAGCTATACTAAAATTCCCTTATGACACAGCCAGAATAGTTAATGCTATCGTAACTGACATATAGTGATTTAAGTTTTGCAAAAATTTGCATAAATTTCATTTGAGCCACACAACAACCCCATGATACAAGTACTATCATTATTATCCCCATTTTACAGATGTGGAAGCTGAGTCTCCCAAGGGTTAAATGAATTATCCATAATCATGTAACTAGTAGGAGTCAGAAGTGAGATTTATTCATGTGTTCACATCCGTTGAAGGAAATGAAGATATTAAAATTGGGAAAGAAGAGATTTAGGATGGGGCATAATACCTCTCTTTTACTTCTGAAGGACTGTTATGTGGGAGGTGCTTTAGAAGGTGCTTGCTCTGTTTGGTCTCAGATCTAGGAGTGGCAAGTGGAAATTGCAAAAATGGAGGGTCTCAGGAGATAATAGATTCCTTCAAGGGGATTGGATGACCACTTGTCAACTTTATTGTAGTAGGAATCGTTATTTCTCTATTTTGATTCTTTAGCCACTGAGGCCCCTTCCAACTCTGAAATTCTGTGATTCTGTGAAATACAGTGGCCTTCTCTGAGCCATCAGTCTCATTAACTCTACTGCTATTTGACACTGCTGAAAACACATGGTAGACAATCAATAGTTCTTTAAAGGATAAAAATGGGCTGTCTGAGTACTACAATGGTACTCAAGAAACACAAAAAGAACTAGAGGAAGGCTTTTCTACAGGACCTTGGATAGATCCTTTATTATTGAGGATCTATGGGAGAACACAGAAAAGAATCTCGTAGAATAAAGATGGGTAGGTTGTGATTAGCTATAGTGGATGGAGTACCCACATCAATGAAATCATGACCACAGTGATACAATAAAGAAGTAAACACTCACTGAATGTATTAAATAAGGGATATAATTTCAACTGGGATTTACGAACAAGCTCCTTTTCTAATAAAGAATATAATTAGTTGTGGTTGAATGGTAAAAGCTTAAAATAATTTATCATTTTACATATTAAACATTGATATAGACTAATAACAAGGAATTTTTAGATAATTTAGAAATACTTTAACTTTAATTTCCCTAAGGAGTATTTTCTTTCTGACCAAACAAAAAACAGCATTGAACCTGTTATTGATATTTAATTGGCTTAGGGGACAAAAGCTAAAGCTATTTGTTGACTGGCTTTCTGGTCTCCTGAGTACAAAAATCGTGAGGAACTCCAATTAGGTCCTGATGCTTGATTGGTGGACGACAAAAGAAACACAATAGCAGAGGACTACTGTCTGGAGTTAATGAGGTATCCTTGATGAAGGTCCTTTCTACCCTCCTTTCCCACACACCTGCTATGGTAAAGAAAACCTTCTGTTAAAACATCTCCAAAAGTCTTATGATGGCAAATGCTATCCACATCCAGAGAAAGAACTATGTGGAGTTTGAATGCAGATTGAAGCACACTATTTGCTCTTTTTTTTCTTCTGTTTTGTTTTGTTTCTTCTTTCTTGTGGTTCCTCCTATTGGTCCTAATTCTTCCTTACAACATGACTAATGTGAAAATATGTTTAATAGGAATGTATATGTAGAGCCTATATCAGATTGCATGCCGTCTTGGGGAGGGAGGTGAGAAGTGAGGAGGAGAAAAATTTGAAACTCAAAAGCTTATGGAAGTGATTGTTGAAAACTAAAAATAAATTAATTTAAAAAAAAAAGAAAAGAAAACCTTCTTTTAACTGATAAATGTCCTATCAGTGTCTCGTTTAGTTCCAGGGATCAGACCTAAACTACCAGGCAACCAACCTGAGTCAGGTTTTTCTAAAATACCAGTTCACCTCATTCCTGAGTCAGTGTTCTTCCTACCATACTATGTTGCCTCCCTTATTTAATTCAATTAAACAAAAATTTACTAAGTACATACTTTGTGAAGTACACTGTATGATTTGCTAAAAATCCAAAAATAAGAATAGTCCTTTCCCTCAAGGGGGGTTGCTACATTACACACAGTTAAGACAAAGTAGTACCAAGGACTTCAAAGGGGAAGAGTGCTAATAACTGGGAGATAAAAAAGAGGAAAGCCCTCATCAGTGATTATGACATACTTTATAAAATATATAATACATTTTATGTTGATTATTTATACCTGTGTGTGCGTGTGTGCGTGTGTGTGTGTGTGTGTGTGTGTGTGTACAGGCATACCTTGTTTTATTGTGCTTCTCTTTACTGTACTTCACAGATAGTACATTTTTTACAAATTGAAGGTTTGTGGCAACCTTGTGTCAAGCAAGTCTGTCGGTGCCATTTTCCCAACAGCATGTGCTCACATTTTGTCTTTGTATCACATTTTGGTAACTCCCACAATATTTCAAGCTTTTTCATTATTTCTATATTTGTTATGGTGATCTTTGATCAGTGATCTATGATGTTACTATTGTAATTGTTTTGGGGTACCACTAACCATGGTCATTTTAGGTAATGAGCTTAATCATTAAATGTTGTGTGTATTCTCATTGCTCTACTGACCCACCTTTCCCCATCTTGCTCCCTCTCCTTGGTCCTTCCTATTCCCTGAGATAAACAATATTGAAATGAGGCCAGTAAATAACTGTACAGTGGACTCTTAAGTATTCCAGTGAAAGGAAGAGTCAATCAATGTGGCAAACTTCATTATCATCTTATTTTAAGAAATTTCCATGCCCACCTCAACCTTCAGCAACAACCACCCTGGTCAGTCAACAACCATTGACCATGAGGCAAGACCTTCCACCAGCAAAAAGATGATGACTCACTGAAGGCTCAGGTGATGGTTAGCGGTTTTTTTAAGAATAAAGTATTTTTTAATTAAGCTATGTACATTGTTTGTACGTAATATACTATACTATATTGTATACATACTATACTATACTATATTGTATGATATTACTATACACTTAATAGACTGTGATATAGTGTAAACATAATTTTTATATGCACTGGGAAGCAAAAAAATTGTGACTCACTTTATTGTGATATTTGCTTTATTTCGGTGGTCTAGAACTGAACCTACAATTATCTCTGAAGGTATGTCCGTGTGTGTGTGTGTGTGTGTGTGTGTGTACACACATACAAGTTCTCTCACTATATTTATATACATGGATATGTCTATATCTATCTATAAAACCTATTTATAGAGATGCTACCAGAGAGGTTATAAAGGTGACATACCATCTTTCATGAATTTACATGAAACAAATCAATCATCTAAGGCTCAGGAGGGTTGACACCTGCAAAACTAAGGTATTTATGGGCAAGAAGTGCTGGAAGTGGCAGTAAGAGTGGGGAATGAGGTGCTGAGGAAAGGTCCAGAAGGAGACAGAGTATAAGCTGGTCTGTTATCTGGTTAGGAGTAATGGACCTCAAGGGTGGGTCAAGACTCAAGCTGTGTCTCCCTTAAGGAAGCTTCCCAGTACCCTCTGACTGTACTGTGTGTATGTGGCTTCCTGGTCACCTAAGGGCATAAAAAAGCCCCTCCCATTCCCCCACTTGAGTTCAGTGCTCTTTAGACTTGGTGGATGACTCAAGACTATGGGAGTCACCATTTATTGCCATGTGGAGATTGACTGGGTTGTGTATGTATACTAAAGCTGTGTTACTGTATCCTTGTTAAATATTCTTGCTCTATTAGGGCTATGTAAACATTTTGTTAACTCTTTAATGCTTCATTTCATTCCCACATCAAACAGGGTGCCAACATCAGCGCCATTTGTGTGTGTATGGTTAAATTTTTAAAAAATCTTGTGAGAAAATAATAACATTTTTAAAAAAAGACTTGTAAGATAACTTCTGACTGTGGCTTTTCTGAAATCCTGAACTTTTATTAATAGGTGTTACAACTTTTCCAAACATTGCACAGGACCAGACAGCAAATTTTTAAAAATGATATCAAAGCACTCAGAGGTCAATTTATTTTTACCCCCTTGGGATGTAGGGTCTTGCTTACTATCCTTGGTTGGCAAAGATCTTTAGTGCATCACCTTCACAATATTCTGTCCTAGAGTTATCTATATTGTGATTTCCTCTTTCCCCTGCATTAAATCTAGAATTATCTTTAAATCTATCTTAACTGTTCTTCTGGTTATCATAGTGCTTTATAAATCTTAATTAGTTAACTTGCACTTTTATTTTTCTTCAGGTGCCAGTCTGTATCAATAAAGGAAGTTTCTTTTCAGGAGCTTCCTATACTGATGAAATCACAAATCCAATTTTTAAAGAAGTTAAATCACTAATAGTTGTGATTTCTGTTCTATCTGGAAGGTTTATAGCTACAAAACATTGTTGATACTCAGGTGAAATGTCATTTCCTCCAAACATTTCTAGGCTTGCCTTTAAAGGGAACCCAAATATAATATCTGTTATCTAAATACGATATTTAGGCATCTAGGTGGTACGTTTATCATAGTTTTTCTTCCTTTTCTCTCTCCCCCTTTCACCTTTCTTTAAAAATATGGCAGGTGATGAGATTTAGCCAAGAAGATATGATTGGCTCTGGAATTTTTTTATTCCAAAATATGCCAATCCATAGGAAACACCTTGGGGTCAACATAAAGGCATCTTTTAAATGGCTGAATAATTTTGAAGTAGATTTACAATTAATGGAATATTTTATAGTCATTTCCATGTAGTAGTGTATTGGAGGAGCTAGGTGGCACAGTGCTGGCCTTGGAACCAGGAAGACTCATCTTTCTGAGTTCAGATCTGGCCTCAGACTTACTAGTTGTGTCACCCTGGGCAAGTCACTTAACCCTGTTTGCCCCAGTTTCCTCATCTGTAAAATGAGCTGGAGAAGGAAATGGCAAAGCACAAAGAGTTGGACATGACTGAAATGACTGAACAAAAATTTGTTTTGCTAACTTCCCACACAATGAGATGACATGCCTCTGAGATTGATATTTAAAGTGTCATTATTCTTAAAATATTTCAATGAGCACTTAGTTAATATACCATATCACTTTTTATCCTGCTAGATCAAAATATTATCCAGAATTTTATAATGTAGAGTTCTCATTTTCAGTGGAAGATTTCAGTGGCTGAGAGCTGCATTTAAGCCATGGTTTTCAGGATGTAGACCACTATTTTGTATACTCCATTTTTTTTTCTTCCCCACCCACAGATTTAGAGACAATGCTATCTATGTGTTGACTGTTACTCAAGTTCTTTTTGCCACATCTTATTCTTCATACATATTTCTAAGTTGTTCCACATGACTCAGTAGAAAAAGGGTAGCAGTCAGAATAGCAGTTAGAAACATGCTAGGTAATTATTTGCCTCCCAACACTTCCATTTAGAAGTTCCTTCTAAGGGCATGTACCTAGGTGCTTAGTAGCCCTGAAAGAGCAGTTGTAGTCAACTATACAACCTGTTTTAGCAAATCTGGCAACCTTTAATTCAGTAACAAAAGAATCTAGATAATGATAGTATGCAGTCATCTACCACATTCCATACTTGAAGTGAATCCCCAGTATGTTGTATGTAGTCTCTTCTTGAAGTCTTCCAATGAGAGGGAACCCACAACTTCTTGAGGCAGCCCATTTTACTTTTGGATAACTTATTAGAGTGTGTATATGTGTGTGTATATCTATATCTATCTATGTAACTAGTATATGTTTCTCTTTGCAACTTCTACCCATTATTCCTAGTTCTGTTCCCTAAGCTAAAGAGACCAAGTCTAAGCCTTCTTTCACATGACAATCCTTTAAATATTTGAGTACAGTTATGTTGTTAACTCCCCCCTTCCCCTTGGCCAATCTTCTTTAAGCTAAATGTTCCCAGTTCCTTCAACCAATCCCCATCGGATTTGGACTGAAGGCTCTTTGCCATCCTCTTTTGGATGCTCATCACTTTTTCAATGTCCTTCCTAAACCGTTCTTGTGACCAGAACTGAATATAACAATCTAAATATTGCCTGACAAGAGCATAAAGGGACTTTCACCTCTTTATTCTTGAAGCTATACTTCTTTTAATGCAGCCCAAATTACATTAGATTTTATGGCATATAGAGGCTGTTTTAAATATAAGGAGTTGACCTCTAATATCTTTTTTCTGATTTTAATTTTATCAGATGATGTATTTTAGATAAAAATTTGTCTTCTGATTTTAGCCTCTGCAATGCAAATATATTAGATGGCTCCCTGCCCTTCCCACTCTTAGTATTCCATTGTCTGTTCAAAAGAATTCTGATATTAGTCAAGTACCATTGCTCTGTTGACAGAATGCCGTGTCACTTAATATCCATTGTTTTTAAGGGAGAAAAAAGGGAAATTTACAACAAAGTTGTAGTGTACTTGAAGAAAATAAATTCAGGAAGGAAATCCATTTCTAGTTCTTATAAATCACGAATAAACATAAAAACACATTTCAGGTGATTACTGATGCTTTAATAAAACCTTTGCTCTAGAAGTATTGGCTCAAATGGGGCAAAGCTGTATCCTCTCCTAGAGACCACCATCAAAACATAGTGTTCTTTTTTTTAAAGAAAATTAGAACAGTAATGGCAAGCAGTAGTAAGGGGGAAAACAAGTAAATATTTATATCTCTTCAGCAGCAAGAAAAAGGATAAATGAAGAATTCAAAAATAATAAGTGAGGCTTCGCCAGAGAAAATAGAAAACGTAACCACAATTGAGCTTTTGAAATATAGTTAAAAACTCTTATGTCATACTTTTCTTGAAAATGGGAAAATACTGCAAAAAGAGGGAAAATGTAAAGTGAGGTTAACACCTTACTAAACAACCACCACTGCTTACCGATGACTTCTACTTCTTTGAAATAGCGTCTCTTCTCAGAGGCCTCTGTCTATCCCCAGAAGACTGTAGCTCAGTAAGAGAGCATAGAAGCTGCCGTGTTCAAAAGCAGAATCAACAGTATAAAGTTCATAAAGCTGGAAGGGACCTTAGAGCATCTACTCCAAGTCCCTGATTTTATAGGTGAGGAGATAGGCTCATAGTGACTTGCCCCGGGGAGATGGCTATTAAGTGGCCGAGGAGGGGTCAGAGAACCTTTTTCGAAAGGTAACTAAATAAAGAGAATAGTCAGGGGTAGAGGAGGGAGATTAGGGCTATGGAGAGATGTATGAGCAGCCACTGTCATTTACATTTTAGGGATGTGGCCATGCAAATAGACTCCAAATATTAATCTTTATGTCTCCTCAGCTTCAGTTACTACAATTGTCAGTTGTATTACTAGCATATAGTCTCTATATCTGATACTGGTGTTCTCATTATCACTCTCTCTAGTTTCTAATGCCAAGCTGTTTACCACCTAAATTTAGTCAAAGAGAGGAACGCAGATAGAGACCTTACAGGAAGAGTGAATGTTATTTGTAGTTATGATAGCTTGAGCAGTTAAGGGGGAGAGAAGGATGTGCAAATTTGTTAATTCCAACAAACATTTAATGAACATCTACTGTGTATGCAAAATATTGTGCTAGTTCATTTGTTGCCTCCACTTGCTCACCTCTCAATCACTCCTTAACTCTTTTCAGTCTGTCTTCCACCTTCATAATTTAACTGAAACTGCTTTTTCAAATGTTGCCAGTGTATTCTTTTTTTTTTTTTTGGTTAGGCAGTGGGGTTAAGTGACTTGCCCAGGGTCACACAGCTAGTAAGTGTTATGTGTCTGAGGCCGGATTTGAACTCAGTACTCCTGACTTCAGGGCCAGTGCTCTATCAGTTGCACCACCTAGCTGCCCCATAGTATATTCTTATTTTTAAATCTGATGTTTGGTTGTTTGGTTTTCCCCCCCTCAATCCTAATCATTCTCTGTCTATCTGCTGTATTTAACACTGGACTGCCTTCCTGGATACTTTTCCTCTCTGGGTTTTCATGACACTGTTCTCTGTGAGTTTTCATCTGAGTGATCCTTCTTAATTTCTTTTGCTAGTTCATCATCCATATGAGTTGGGAGCCATTGCCAGTCATCCTAACCGAAGTCTTGCCACTGGACTCTGATGACTCTGGAGGAGAGGATGAGGCTGATGACTTTGCATAGCCCTGCCTCACTTAAATCCAGTTCTCTTACAAGTCAAGACATCATCCTCCTGATGTCATTGGTCCTCTTTGAGAATGAAGGATAAACAACAACAGCTTCCATGGATTTAACTATAATTTCTTTGCAGAACACACACACACACACACACACACACACACACATTCATATGTGTAATAGCACAGTGCCTGGAACATAGTAAGTGTTTGTTCACGGACATAATGGATGATAAGGTCAAGATCCAAAAAAGATCTAGACAAGTTAGCTAGTGGGGAGAAATATAATAAGACTAAATTTAATAGGACTAGAGCTAAATAAAGTCTTACACTTGGCCTAAAAATTAATCTTGCAAGTATAATACAATCAAATATTTGTAAAATGCTTTGTAAATCTTTGTAAATGAGTCAACAGTAGCAGTCTAAAAAGTTAATATCTTAGCCAGAATTGAGAGGATTAGTACCTAAGATTAGGGAGGTGATAGTACTGCTGTGCCCTGCCCTAGTTCATCTGTAATATTATATTCAGTAATTGAACCACATCTCAGAAAGGATATTAATAAGCTGGAGAGTGTCCAGAGGAGGATAATAAAAATGGTGAAGCACCTCTAGTTCATATCAGCTGAAGATCAGTTGAAGGAACTGGCAACCTGTTAGCCACCAAAGAGAATACTTGAGGAAGGAGACACTATAACTCAGGTATGTGAAAGTTGGTCATGTGGAAGAGAGATTAGCTTTTTTCTGCTTGACCACAGAGAGGAGAGATAGAGTCACTGGGTAGAAGTTACTGAGAAACACACTTAGGCTTAATGTAACAAAAAGATTTGTAACTATTAGAGCTATCCTAAAGTGGAATGGCCTGCCTGGAGATTTAGTGGGTTCCCTGTAAGCAAAGCCCAAGTGATCCACTTCTAAGGGCTGTGAAGGGGATTCTTGTTCATGTTGAACCAGATGGCCTCCAGGGTCACTTCCAGCTCTAAGATTCTGTGCCTATTTCTCCTTTCCATAAGTAGTGAATACTTATGCTGTCACTATGCACAGTGTCATGTTGGAGAGAGAGCACAGAATTTTGTACAGGGATACAATTTTCAATATAAAATGGACCTTATCTCGGTCCCCTATACACTGAATCTAGTTGTCCCTGTCTTTTTATAGGCTGTCAAACTGAGGCACAGAAGGGGTAGCTAGGTGACACAGTGGATAGAGCACCAGCCTTGGAGTCAGGGGGACCTGAGTTCAAATTTGGCCTCACACCCTGATTGCCTCACTAAAAAGCAAAAGAAAAAAAAAAAACAGGCACAGAGAAGTAGAATAATTTGGTTAGGGTGTCATAGCTATTTCAGTGACAAAGTTTTTTGAAACTCTGCTTCTTAATCCGGTGCTATTTCCACTGACCTGCCTATAATTTGTAAAGAAAAAAGGCATAATTACAGAGATCTCTTAAAAAATTAAAAATCCATACTTTAAAAGGAAAGATGAGGATTGTTTCTAACATACATTAATCCAGTTAAGCTTGCCTGCAGGTCAAGACTTTCCATGATGTCTGGAATAGTTTATGAGCATTTAGAAGCAGTGAATCAGGAGTAGATCATGCCATCAAATATCTTTGCTAAAGGTCTGATAAGTGAGATATAAATTGAATTAACATATATTACCAAGAGCCATTCCCTAATAAAGGTTCAAAGGATATAAACAAATGGTTCTTACAAGAAAAAAACTCAAGCTGTTAACATATAACTCTGAATCACTCCAGATAATCAATAAACAAGTATTTGTTAAACATCTACTATTGCCAGACACTGTGCCAGGCTCTGGAGGTAACAGATAACAGATAAAAAAACTGAACAATCCTTACTTTTAACAAGTTTAAATTCTAAGAGAAATGTAAATAATTCTGCAGTTTCACTTCTTATCCAGTACAATAGCAAAGATAACAAAAGGCAAAATTATGTTGGAAGGGTGCAGAAAGATGGGCACACCATTACACTGTTGGTGGAACTTTGAATTGTTCCAGTTATTCTGGAAAGCCGTTTGGATTTATGCTTTTTAAAAAAAGTGACTAAACGCTCATACCTGTTGACTCAGAGGTTCTACTGCAAGGCATATGTACCAAGGAAGTCAAAGTCAGAAAAGTCTCACATAGACCACTATATTCATAGTAGCCCATTTTGTGGTAGCATAGAGCTGGCCATAAAATAGATACACACTGATTGAGGAAAGACTAACAGTATGTAGTGCTTGAAGGTACTACAAATTTAGTAGGGACAAAGGTAAAGTCCTACACTTTAATTAGAAATGAACTTGATTACTGTAAGGTAGGGTAAGAATAGATAGCAGTTAATCTGAAAAAGATCTCTCAGTGTTCTGGTGTATTGTACTCCATGTAAGTTAACGGTGTGGTATGATGTTCAAAAAAACTAATGCTTTCCTTGATAATTGTATTGTTTGAGTTGTTAAATTGTACTCTGTTGTTAAGTTGTTGCATTATACTCTGCCTTGGTCAGATCACATCTGGAGCACTGTTTTCAGTTCTGGACACCACATTTTAGGAAATACACAGGCAGGCTGTTAAGAAGCTTGTCCAATAGAGGACAGTTACTTCCCTGACCTCCTTTCAGTCTCAACTAAAATTCCATCTTCTAGTGCTTTTCCCCCTCAATTATTTCTTCTTTATTGGGTAAACAGCTTGTGTACATATTCATTTGCTCATGGTCTCCTCTATTGGATTGTGAGCTCTGAGGGCAGGAACTTTCTTTTGTCTCTTTTTGCATCCCCAGGGCTTAGCACAGTTTCTGCCATATAATAGACACTTAATATTTACTGATTGTCTAGAGATACATAGGAGGACTAGAAACCATACCATGTGAGGATTGATTGAAGGAACTGGGAATATTTAGCCTGAAGAAGAAAAGATTTAGAAGATACCACATATTTGTTTCTAAGTACATATTTGAAATGCTGTCAGATGAATGAGGGATTAGACATTTTCAGCTTATTCCAAAAGGCAGAAGTTGGAGTATAGGTAAAAGTTACAGAAAGGTAGATTTAGGTTTGATGTAAGGAAATACTTGCCTGTTAAAGTTTCCTAAAAGTAGAATGTCCTGCCTCAGAATATTATGGTATCACCTTTCTTGAGAGTCTTTAAGCAAAAGCTGAAAAACCACTTGTTAATGATGTTGTAGGAGGTATTACTGTTCAAGTTCTACTAGATGCTGTCAAAGATTTTGATATAGGAATGGAAAAATTGAAATAAGCATTGTTGAAAAAGAAATAGGGAATTTTATGGTAAAAATATTTGCATATGAATCATAGAAAATCATCCCCAAAAGTAATTTTTTCTATTTTTCTAAATTTTTAACAGTTGAGCAAGATAGATTCTGATGTTGAATTACTACTCAGAACATCAGTTATACAAGGGATTTACACAGATCACAACACACTGAGTAAGTTACTAAGGAAATATTAAATTTGTCCTATTTCCACGTTAGAGTATATAATTATGCAAAGGATCTATGATTTTATCAGGATGGGGAGAGACAGCATGGCATGATTGAGAGCTGGCTTTAATTCAAGTACTACTAACAATCAAATAATTTAATCTTGCAATGTCTCAGCTAATTTTCTAAAATTATAAATTGTAGAGCATTGCTGATATGCATTGAAAAAGGAAATCTCTCCACTGGGAGTTCTCTACACCAGTGGTGTAAAACTTAAATAGAAAGGGATACGCTGGCTGCATATTGACTTAGAAAACCACAAATTAACATCATCCTTCCTCTAACGTCATTTACTTACATCTATGCTGTATTATATTTTTGTTAGAAATTTTCCCAATTACATGTAATCTAATGCAGTTACATTAAATTAGATAGAAGAGAGTTGATGTTATGGATTTGGAAGACATCTGGAGATAACTCCCAAATTGAGTTTTGCTGCTTCATAGTGACTGTGAGTTTAACACTTCTGTCTACACTAATTAAACCACAGTTTAGGACCAGAAAAATAAAGGGAATTTAGGTAATATCAATACATACATGAATGAATAGAGAAGTTCAAGGCACAAAAAACCTTTGATATTGTGAAGAATCCCTGCCTCTTCCATCCCCCTTCCCCACCACCCTGTATCCCTGGATGTGCTTTCCTCCCTGGGTTTTCATGTCCTTACTCTCTCTGGTTCTTATCTGTCTGACCATTCCATCTCACTATCCTTTGCAGGACCATTATCAATGTCCAGCCTTCTTTGTATATGTGTGTAACAGAACTTTTTACTAGGCCCTCTTTTTTCTCTCTGTGCTCTAATTTGAAGCTCTCATCAGCTGCCATGGCATCAACTGTCATGTCTCTGCAGATGACTTCTAAATCCATTTAGGCAGCTCTCATCTATCTCCTGAGCTTCAGTCTCACATCTCTAGCTGCTTGATGGACATCTTCACCTATAGCTCCCTTAGGCATTTCAAACTCAACATGTCCAAAACAGAGCTCATTATCTTTTCCCATAAACCTGCCCTCCCCCTCCTAACTTTCCTATTTTTATCAAGAACTCCACCATTCTTCCAGTTAACCCAAGTTTGCAACTTGGATGTCATCCTTGACTTTGCATTCTCACTCCCTGGAAATCATAGGAATAAATGGATCTTTCCTTAATATAATAAATAGTATTTATCTAAATCCAAGAACAAACATAAAGGATAAAGCAAAGGTGCCCATTATTACCACTACTGCTTAAGGTAGTGCTAGCTATAGCAGTAACACAAGAAAAGGATATTGAGAGAATAAGCAAACAAAATTATTTCTTTTTGCAAATAATATGATGATGGACTTAGAGAACCTTAGAGGGTCACATTAAAATTAATTGACATAATAACTTAAGAAAAGTTGCAGGATAGATGAAGAAGAAGAAGAAGAAATAATGGAGATGGTTTCAGAGAAACTTGGGAAGATTTATATGAACTGATATAGATATATATAGTGATGGCAATATGGCAAAGAGAAAGAACTTTGAACACACATTAGTAACTCCAATCAGTGCAATCACTAACCACTGTTCCAGAGGACTAATGATGAAACATGCTACCTGTCTCCTGATAGATGGGTGAAGGTCTCAGAGTGTAGAATGAGACTTTTTTTTGGATGTGGCTAATGCAGAAATTTTTTTTGCTTGATTATACGTATTTTAACTGGGGTTTTGTTTTTCTTTCATTCTCTGTTGGAAGGAGAAAAATCAGAATTCTGCTGATTGAAATTACATATGTATGTATGTATATATGTATACATGTATGTATGTGTATATGTATACATGTATGTATGTGTATATGTATACATGTATACACACATATATACTCTGTATATGTGTGTGTGTGTATATATATATATATACACGCACATATATATTTAAAGTAAATATACCTTTTTTGATTTCTCTGGTCTTTCATCAGATGATATTCAGATTTGCAGAGTAAGTTATTCTTAGTTATAAGCCTACATCTTTTACCTTTTTAAGAATATTGTATTCTAAACTTTTCTGCTCCTTTAAAAGCTGGTTGCTAAGTCTTGTGTGATCCTGACTGTGACTGCAGAGTGCTTCAATTCTTTGTTTCTAGCTGCTTGCACTATTTTTTCCTTTGATCTAGAAGCTCTGGATTTTGGCTATGATGTTCTTCAGACTTTTCCTTTTGTGATCTCTTTCAGGGACTGATCAATAGCTTCTGTCTTTATGTAGTGTTTATGGAAAGTCCTTCCCAGCCCCCCCATTTGAGTCTGTGCTTTCAGTTACTATCAGTGCCAGAGTTACTTCCTCCTTTGGAGGGATCTTTAGATTTGCAATCATTTTTTATACAGGCCAGTTTTCTTTGATTTACTCATCTCTCCAACAAGGGTTTCTGACAGGGCCAGACTATCCCCTACTGCATTTTTGGCCTGCAGGTCTTGCTTGGTCTCACCCTAGGACACCTGGGTTCCTGTGCTTCCTACTAAGGTTGGGCTCCTGTGGCTCTTTGAGGTAAAGAATCTTCAGGGCCCTCTGTGGCATCATAGGACAGGATGCTTGGGAATTTGATGGCCCTGGTTCTGCAGTATTCTGCTTAATCTGAGCCACCCTGTGTATTGGTCACTACTACTGACAACTCCAGCTCTAGATATTTCTAAGTTTCCCTTGTTGTTCAGTCATTCAGTCATGGCTGACTCCTCGTGACCACATGGAACGAGGTATCCCAGGCCCTTTTATCTTCCACTATTTCCCAAAGTCTGTCCAAGCTCATGTTCGTTGTTTTTATGACACTATCCATCCATCTTATCCTCTGCCATCCCTCTTCTCCTTTTGCCTTCAGTCTTTCCCAACATCAGGGTCTTTTGCAATGAGTCCAGTCTTCTCATCATGTGGCCAAAGTATTTAAGCTTCAACTTCAGTATTTGACCTTCCAGTGAATAATCTGAATTCATTTATTTAATCATTGACCAATTTGATCTCTTTGTTGTCCAAGGGATTGTCCGAAGTCTTCTCCACCACCACAATTCAGAAGTTTCTGTTCTTGTAGTCCAACTCTCACAGCCATACATTGCTACTGTAAAAACCATTTTTGTTGTTTAGTTGTTTCAGTTATGTCTTAATTCTTCATGACCCCATGTGGGGTTTCCTTGGCAAAGATACTAGTTTGCCATTTCCTTCTCCAGCTCATTTTATAGATGAGGAAACTGAGGCAAACAGGGTTAAGGGACTTACGTAGCAAGTAAGTGTCTGAGGCTGAATTTGAACTCCAGTGTTCCTGACTCCAGAACTGGCACTCTATCCACTGCACCACCTAATGGCCCAGAAAAACCATAGCTTTAATTATACAGACTTTTGTTTTCAAGGTAATGTCTTTGCTTTGTAGTATGCTGTCCAGATTTGACATGGTTTTCCTTCCAAGGAACAAGTCTTTTAATTTTATGGCTGTAGTCACTGTCTGCAGTGGATCTTTGAGCCCAATATAAAATCTGACACTAATTCCATTTCTTCTTCTAATTGCCAAGAAGTGATGTTGCCAAGATCTTAGTTTTTGTGATGATAAGCTTCAAGCCAACTTTTATACTCTCTTCTTTCACCCTCATCAAGAGGCTTTTTAATTCTTCTTCACTTTCTGTTACCAGAGTAATATTGTCAGCATATCTGAGATTGTTGATATTTCTCTCTGCAATTTTAATTCCAGCTTTTAATTTATTCAGTCTGGCATGATGTACTCTGCATATGTTAGATCAGATAAATAAGGTGACAACATACAGCCTCATTGTACTCCATTCCCAATCTTAAACCAGTCAGTTGTTCCATATTTGGTTCTAACTGTTGCCTCTTCATCCTCACACAGGTTACCCAGGAGACAGTTAAGATGATCTGGTACTCCCATCTCTTTGAGGACTTGGCTTTGTTGTGATCCACACAGTCAAAGGCTTTCATGTAGTCAATGAAACAGAAGTCGATGTTTTTCTGGAACTCCCTTGCTTTCTCCATAATCCAGTGAATATTTGGTCTCTAGTTCCTCTGCCTCTTCGGAAACCAGTCTGCTCTTCTGGTAATTCTTGGTTTATATGTTGCTGAAGCCTAGCTTGCAGAATCTTAAACATAATTATGCCGGCATATGAAAAGAATGCAATTGTTTGGGAATTTGAACATTCTTTGGCATGGCCCTTATTTAGGATTAGATTTTAAATTGATTTTTTCCAATCCAGTAGTCACTGTTGAGTTTCCTGAATTTGCTGGGATATTCTGTGCAACACTTGAACAGCATCATCTTTTAGGATTTTAAATGGCTTAGCTGGATTTCCATCATCTCCCCTAGACTGACTGTTAGCAATACTTCCTAAGGCCCACTTGACTTTATTTTCCAGGATGTCTGGTAGCTCTAGATCAGTAACCACACTATTACGGTTATTGGTACGTTAAGATCTTTCTTGTGTAGTTCAGTATATTCTTGCCACCTCTTAATCTCTGCACAGAGTAGCTCATAGTTTCATTGAGCTACAGAAGCCCCTCAGCCATGACAAGGCAGTGATCCAAGAGTGGTCCAAGGTTCCCACCCTTGTGCTATTCTGACTACTTTGGGTTTTTAGGGAAGGCCTAGGCTCTTGCTACCTCTGAATACAGCTTAGATGGCTGTACACTTAGGCAGTCTCTGGTCAATGCTTGGAACCAATTGGCTGACCCCCTTTCCTATTTCTCTTGAACTTCAGTGCAGTTTGGGGGGAGGGGAAGGGGGGAGAAATCATTTACTGTTGTTTCTTACTAGATTTCTTGATCACTGTTTATATCTATTACAAACTTAAGTGTTTTGTTGGAGTAGATAGGTGGCAGCTGAGCAGTTTATCTCCCATTTAGGCAATCTTCTTGGCCAGAAGTCTGTATATCAGCTACATTTAAAGCAAACAGTTCAGCATCACAAATTACCTTTTTTGAAGCCAGTATGTCTAGCATAGTGACATTTGTAATATTATGTGATGATATTTAGTGCATCTTAGCAGAATTTCTATCTTGAGTTTAGTATCTGTGCCCTACTTTAAATTGTACACTTGTCATTATCCAGAATTCCTTTGTAATTCTTACACTAAAGCATACCACCATCAATCTTAAAAAATCTTCTAAGCCAAATTTTGCCCCTTGACTCATAAATAATGTAAAGTGCTTTGTCTTCTCTCAAGAAATTATATTTTAAACTAACAACAGTAACTATATGTCCCCAAAAGTCAAAGTTACAGGAAATAAGTTATAACCTAGTTTCAGTATTACTACTGATGAGTAATTGAAGATTTTAGAGAAACTAGCTCTCCATTTTATGATAATAGGCAGTTGAAGTTCAAGGTTTCAATGTAGTGAAGATGCCAGGGATTTTAAGAGATAAGGAAAATAAATTATATATAAAACATTATATGGTACTCTTGTGAGGGCTAGGAGGAGGGTACAAGGAAATATGTCCAAATTATAAGCTTTGAGAGAGAGAACATGGTGTGATAGCAATTACAATCAATATATTTGGAGTCAGAGACTTGGATTCAAATATTGCCTTTAACACTCAACTGTCTATGTGTAGCTGAGCAGGTTATTTAAACTCTGTGAGCCTAAGGTTAATACTGTGCCAAGTAGGAATAATAATACTTGTATTACCTATCTTCAGAGGTTGTTGGGAGTCATATATTTTGCAAATCTTATAAAGTATCATGTTAGCATGAGTTGAATATAAATATATATTTCATATGAAAAATATATTTTACATGTACATATATGTACATACATATATATTTCATACAGTATATGGGTATTTTAGGATGATGGCATAATTGAATCTACTGAATAACAAGGTACATTAAAATGTGTTTTCACTCTTATCCTAACCAGTGATTTCCTGAAGGCCCAATTAAATGTTGACAGTTAAATACATTGCAATATTTGTCATTAAAGTTTGTTTATTCACAGAACTTGGTTCCACTTTAGATCAAAGATTCTTCTATTTATTTATTTATTTATTTATTTATTTTTTGGTTAGGCAATGGGGTTAAGTGACTTGCCCAGGGTCACACAGCTATTAAGTGTTATGTGTCTGAGGCTAGATTTGAACTCAGGTCCTCCTGAATCCAGGGCTGGTGCTCTATCCACTGCGCCACCTAGCTGCCCCTAGATCAAAGATTCTTAACCTGGGGTCTGTGAATTTTTTTTTAGTGTTTTGATAACTATATTTTAGTTGGTTTCCTTTATGATCCAATATATTTTATTTTAGGCATATTAAAACATTATTCTGGAAGGGATTCATAGGTTTTACCAGACTGCCAAAGGGATCCATGACACAAAAAGGGTTAAACACCCTTATTCTAGATTAAACCAAGGCCCCCATGTACATAAAAATATGTAATCAATTTTTCCATTTAAAATTAAATGAATTATCTCTAACACCAGTTTTATAATATACTTGTACTATACTAGTTGAGAATGGTCATAGCAGGGCTACTGAAATAAATCAGGGACTTATTGAGTACTGAAGTTATTTCTACATACCCTTTAAAGTTACGTGGTACCTTAATATCAGCAAGTGCGGAGACATCAATTGTTATAATACCCATTTGTGCTTGGAAGACAGTGCAGCATAATGAATAACATGTTGGGCTTGGAGATAGGAGTACAGACATTTCTTGCTTTGTGTAAGTGATCACATGAAGCAATTTTTGCATAGTGTGATTTTTCCCATGGACTTGGGGAAGGGAGGGAGGGAAGAAGGCAGAAGAGGGCTTTCTCCTGTGGAGAGAGGGGGCCAGCACACATGAGACACTCATGGGGCCAGAGATTGAGATGGATAAGGAATGGGGTGGGGGGGAGAGAGACATGGGCACAGATGGGAATGGATGAGCTACACTGGGGACAGACACAGGTGATACCCAGGTGCAGATAGAAGGAAGACAGACATGCAAGGCCAGCCAGGTGGGCAGAGTGGGGCTAAAGTTTCTCATATGTTGCTGGTCTCAAGCCAAGCACCCTCTCTGGTGGTGGTGGTGGTGGTGATCATCCCTCTGGGCTTCTGTTCTCTTGCTTTCAGTTGGAGGTTTTTTGGTTTTTGTTTTTTTTGTTGTTGTTTTGGTAATGGAGTGGGAGGCCATGGAGCAAGTGGAGAAGCAGGAGTGAAGAGATCATAGTACTGTATAGTAAAGTTAACATAGGTGTTTTTTTGGAATGTGGATATTGTAAAGTCAAATTTGCTTAGTGCAAATTTACATAAAGCAAGAACTGTCTGTACCTGGGTTTAAGTCTTACTTGACCTGTGTGACCCTGAGGAAGTCTATTTAAAAACTCTCTCAGTCTCAGTATTATCTTCATTTATTAAACTGGGATAATAGAAACAATTATCTCACTATGTTGCTATGAGCTTACTGTATGTAAGCATATTGAAAACTTAAAGCAACTTATACATACCAATTAGTAGTAGCAGGAGCAATCATAATCATTGTCGTTGTAGTAGTAGTTGCAGTGGTTGTTGTAGTTGTAGTAGTAGTAGTATCAGATGTTAGAAGCCAAGTAATGTAAAAATAATGGCTTTGTGTAGATAATTTATACACATTATATAACAGTTTAAGGTTTTGCATTAATTATCTCATTTGATCCTCACAAC
Organism: Vombatus ursinus; assembly: GCF_900497805.2. Lineage (NCBI taxonomy): Eukaryota > Metazoa > Chordata > Mammalia > Diprotodontia > Vombatidae > Vombatus > Vombatus ursinus. The sequence goes on along the minus strand of NW_020954570.1, from coordinate 246,136 downwards.
AACCCTGTGAAGTAGATGCTGTTATTATCCCTATTTTACAGATGAGGAAATTGAGCTCAAAAGAAATTAATGGACTTGCCCAGAAATTTTCGGCTTTTAAGTGTTTCCTTTTTAGAGTGGAATGCTGGTAAATAGCAGTCACAGATGGTAGGTTATAGCTGAACGTACTTTTTCTTTTAGTAGCGTCTCTTTAGATATGGTAAGAGCCTAGAGGAAATATTAACAGTAGCTAAGCGATGTTAGTTTTACTTTCACAATTAGGTCTTTTCAAAGCAGGGAAGAATATTAGATAAATTGCCCCATGACCTTGAAATAAGATTTCTTTGAAAGGAAAATAAAAATAGATATACAGAGGAAAATAGGAGAGATTTTAAGAACCAAAGAAAAGTAAGTTACATAAATAATCCATCATCATAAGCATTTGGGGAAAAGGGGGTACATTTTAAGTCTTTTGGATCATAGAGAGCTTTATTATATAGATGATGTATAATACATTAATTGACTTGTGGTATGTCTGAGTCTACTGAATATGAATAGCAAGATCCTGTACAGATTTTTTTACAGATTTTGGATGAGGGCTAGTAATTATTCAAAAAACAACTGAAATATTGGTAATTATTAAATACAATAAGACTCTATAGTGAAAAAAAGGTCTCTTTTTATTTACTCCTCAAAATTTGAAAGACAGAGCCAAAGTATAATAAAATAAGTGAGTAAAATATGGTCCGGGCTCAAAGAGGAGTCCAAATTCTAAAAATGTTTATGCCTAGGAAGTTAAAATTTCTTTACCTTTTAATTTAACTTAAAAGTCATGCTTTTTTCTTTAGCCGTTGGAATAAATCTTGTGTTAAAAGGATCTTATTTTAGTTATATGACTAAATGATTTGTAATTTGTTTTCATTAGTGGAAATATTCAGCTGAATGCTATGCAATGCTTAATTTATAATGTTTAAGAAATAAATGAATCAGGAGCAGCTAGGTGGCACAGTGGATAGAGCACTGGCCCCGAAGTCAGGAGGACCTGAGTTCAAATCTGGCTTCAGACTAAACACTTGACACTTACTAGCTATGTGACCCTGGGCAAGTCACTTAACTCCAATTGCCTTTAAAAAAAAAAAGAAAGAAAGAAATGAATCACCAAACAGTTTCAAACAAATGATGGGAAAATACAACTCACATTCTTCTTTGCACAGATTGGGGACCGTGGGTAGGTTGCATAAACCTTGACTGATGTTTTGCTGAACCACTTTTATTTGTTGTTATTGCATACTTTCATTTTCTGTTTTACAAGGGCTGACTGTGAATAGGTGGAGGGGGAAATGGCTATATTTCGAAATAAAGATGATGGAAAAACAAAAGATATAAATAAAACATTTTAAAAGAAATGTGATAGCGCTATAGATTGACTGTACAATTTATTGTTACTGCTAAGTCATTTAAATCTACTATCTCTACTCTGAGTACATGCCTGAAAAAAAAAAATCACACTTTGCAGAAACTTGAAGAAGTTGAAATTTGACAATGTGCTTGCAATTGTGTTTGGTTTTAATTATCTTAAATATTCTTCTCTCCTTTTATTTTTATTACATGGTTAGTACCTAGGGAAGACCTCCTTACAGAAAACACCTTATTGTGATAGTCACCCAGAAGCCATGACTCTTCTAGGACAAATTCAAGTGTTTGTATATTAATTTTTCAATCATTTTAAGTAAAGTCACTGAAAAAATGTTGACACTCTTCTTTATACATACAAACAGAAAACAATAGACATAGAATGTAGAATTTTGACTACATTTTACATTAGAAGAACACAGTTGGGAAAATCTAATTGTGCTTGAGTATTTCTGAAGAGTATTTGCTGAGACATTTAATTTTCATAGGAAATCAGGCCATGTTTTTCACTAAAGAGAGGTTATACTCAGGTATATCATTTCATATTTCTTGCAACTTTGTTGAGTATTTTTCTGAATTTACCATGATTGAGAATGAAATGTTTTAATAAACTGACTTATTTTCTACTAAATTCTGACTTAAAATTTTTACTCCCCAAAATATTAAATGTAATCCAAAATTTTAGTGTGTTGGCATATCTATTCTTTTAGTCATGGAAGTCAAAAGGGAGAGGGAAACTCCTCTGTATATACACTCCACAAACTACATTTTTTGCTTCTATTATACTGAAATTCTACAGCTATTTCTACACCTAGCAGTAATTTTATATTTTGCTATAGAGGCAAAGTAATTCACCTTATACTTTTATGAGAGCATTTGATTACTTTTTAAAAACCTCTTATAGATAGAAGAATAAAGTACTTAAAGCTTTGGGGATCACATTGGAATGAGCAAAACACAGAATTGGAATGAGTAGCCTAGGGGACTCAACTTTGATTCAGCTTCCTGTGGCCTCAGACTGTGATGACATGGCTTCTTGTTCATCTAAGGGCATAAAAAGTCCCATTCACAGTGAGATGCAGTCTTTCAGACTTGGTGCAAGGCCATGAGAGTCACCACACTCTGTCCTGACCAGACTTGTTTCTCTAAGGGGAGGAGGAAAGGAAAGTCTACTTTAGCTGAATATTGCATCCATGTGGAGCATCTTGTCTCATGTTCTAGCTAAGTAACCCTCCTTTCATGAACTATTGAATGATCTATGAGTGCTTATTTCATTCTAATATCAAACCTAAACTATCCGAGTACTAGTTTTAGACCTATTATACTATGTAACCAAAATGACAAATATTTAAATTCAAAGTTTCCTGTTTCACTTTTAAGCTAGTCTTCACCATTTCAAAAGTATTTTAAAGCCTGAATTTCTCTGGATAAATTATGAAATCAATCTCAGTTGTTCTACAAGTATGTTTTTTGATTGAATACAGAGAGTGTAGGTGGACACAGTCTTTAGTATTTCTAGCTACAGGGAATATAAATGGCTACAAAATTTCCTTCTTAGCTTACGGAAGAGATCCCCGTCTCTGGCCAAGCTAGTTGTAAGACAAGATCTAACTTAGGACATTGTTTTTGCATTTATTAATAATGTTATGTGTGATGCATATATACTCTGAGGTTCCTTATCCCAAGTCCCGCTTTCATGGATGAGTCTCAGGTCAAGGCTTTATCTTCCCCTCCGAGTTCTAGAGTTACCTCTGAGAAGTCAAGGGAAATTTTCTAATGATATATTGCCTTGAACCCCCCTGTTGTGTTTTCCCCTAAGATTCAGTTGAAAATAATTTTAGTCAGCCAGTTTTAAATAAATTGTATAAAGTACCATTTAAGGAAGTGGTAAAATAAGAACAGTTGGTACAATTGTCCAAGCTGAGGTCTGTGACACACTCACCCACAAGTACATAGAACCAGGAGGAAATAAACTCAAGTTGAGAGTGTTGAGAGAACATGTGGCAAAGAAATTCTACTTGTTGGAAGCCCTTTCTCCTCATGTGTGTTATGCTCAAGAAGTTCCCCTTTTTCATGATGTAGAGTTCTACTGTAGTCTAAAGTTTATGATTGATTAATTGAGTGAGATCTATTCTCAGTGGTGTAGAATAGCTTTTACTTTTTCATATAAATATTCCAAAAGATTCTGTGTGGATCCTGGGGCAGCTCAGTAGCGCAGTGGATACAGCACTGGCCCTGAAGTCAGGAGGACCTGAGTTCAAATCCGGCCTCAGGCTAAACACTTGACACTTACTAGCTGTGTGGCCCTGGGCAAGTCACTTACCCCCAATTGCCTTTAAAAAAAAAAAGATTCTATGTGGATCCAAAAAATTGCCTCTGAACATAAGCCTTTTGTGCAGCTCTAGGTACTGGTTTGTCAAAGTCTTCTTCATGAAGAGGAGGGAGCAACAGCCAAAGAGAAGAGTTTGTCCAAAGCCACATCTAAATGTTGGTTTATATCTGGTCTTTGCCCAGATGATGCAAGTCCAGGAAGGGCACAAATAGACATAATCTTGAAGGAATTGTCCCCACCCATTCCCAGAGAGGTGAAGTACTCATTAGCCAGCTGTCCCCCACAGCAACACCTGAGAGCAATACCTGTCTCAAATAGCAACATTTCACCCCCACCTCCCTGGAGCATCTACCCCACCCCTTCAAAGTGCATCCCAATTTTCTCATCTTTTTACACTTCACACTTACTCTCATGTACTTTTCTATGCAGTGACTCAGGCCTCTTTGCTTTTCCTTAAATTAGACACTCCATCTCCTAACTTCAGGCATTTTTGATGGCTGTCCCCCAAGCACAGAATACTTTTCATCCTCATCTCAACTTCCTAGCTTTCCTGGCTTCCTTCAAGTACCAGCTAAAATTCTACCCTCTACAGGAAGCATTTCCTGATCCTTTTTTAAAAAAATAATTAATATATGTTTGTTGATATTTTCTGTTTCTTGCATCACCATATCCCAAATATCCTTCCTTTTCCTCCTCCCAGAGAGTCATCCCATATGACAGATAATATTTTTTTACAGAGAAAAAAATCAATACATTTCAATACATTGAAAAGTCTGAAAATGTGCAACATCTAACACCTGTGGACCTCCTACCTTCACGAAGGGGTAAATTGGGGATTTCTTCTCATATTTCTTCACAAATCTTACTTGAACTTTATAATTTTGTTACATTTACCTTTTATTTTTGGTGTTTTACTGTTCTTTCCATTTACATTACTGTAGTTACTGTGTATATTGTTTATGTAGCTCCGCTTATTTCATTCTGCATCAGTTCATGTCTTTCCATACTTCTCTGTATTATCATACTTCATTTCTTATAGCCCAGTAATATTGCACTATATTCATGTATCACAATGCATTTGGCCATTCCCCAATTGATGGGCATCGACTTTGGAGTTTGGAGACTTTCCTCTTATCAGTGGCTTCCTTGGGGAAGAAGGCCCAGTAATGGAGTCTGGTTCAAAAGGTATAGACATTTTAGTCACATTATTTGCCAAATTCCAAATTGCTTTCCAAATAGTTATACCATTTCATAGCTCTAACAACAATATATTAGTGTGCCTAACATTCTACAATCCCTAAAAACATTGAATGTTGCCATTTTTCTCATTTTTGCCAATTTCCAGGGTTTGCTGTGAAATTTTCACAGGATTGTTTTGATTTGCATTTCTTTTATTATCAGTACTCTGGAGCATTCTTTCACGAGCGTATTAATACTTTGCAGTCCTTTTGAGAATTTTTTGATCATACCCTTTGACCATTTATCTACTGGAGAATATATGTCACATATGTATATATACACAGAGATTGACACGACATATCTATATGTATATTTTATGTATGATTTTGTTTATTATCTTAGATATCAAATCCTTATTAGAGGAATTTAATTCAAAGATTTTTTTTCTCATTTGACCACTTCCCCCTTCTTATCTTAAAATATTAATGTTGTCTGTGCGGCTCTTCAGTTTTAAGTAATCAAAGTTATCTATTTTACCTTATGTAACTACCATTATTTCTTGTTTGGTTAATAATGCAACTCCTACCCATAGCTGTGAGAGGTATGTGACCTATTTCTCTTCTAATTTTTCTGTAGTAGGATCTTTAATATTAAGGACATATAGCGATTTAGAATGTATTGTGGAATATGGTTGAAGGTATTGCTCTAAGTATCATTTCTGTTAGACTTCTTTCTAGTTTTGCCAACAGTTTTTTTTTTTAATCAAATGAGTTATTTTCCTGGATGATTTATATTTTCCACTGAATCAAACACTGGATTATTGAGTTCTATTGTTTCTGTTTTTTTTTTTTTTTTTTAGGCAATTGGGGTTAAGTGACTTGCCCAGGGTCACACAGCTAGTAAGTGTCAAGTGTTTGGTCTGAGGCTGGATTTGAACTCAGATCCTCCTAACTTCAGGGCCGGTGCTATATCCACTGCGCCACCTACCTGCCCCTAATTCTATTGTTTCTGAATCTCCCTTTTTGCTCTGTTTAATATCTCTATTCTTTAACCAATGCCAGATGGTTTTAATGATTGCTACTTTATAATATAGTTTTAGTTTTGTGAGTGTTATTTCCCCTTTCATCCCTATTTCTTTTCAACATTTCCCTTGATAATTTGGCCCTTTTATTTTTTCAAGTGAATTTTATTATTATTTTATCAAGTTTTGTAAAGTATTCCCGTGGCAATTTGATTGTTATGGCATTAAAAGTGTAAATTAATTTTCTTAGTATTGTCATTTTTATTATATTGGCACAGCTTAGCGATGAGCACTGAATATTCCTCCTGCTATTTAAGACATTCTTTATTTCTTTAAGGAGCAGTTTATAATTAAATTTATACAAATCTTTTGTGTACATGAGTAGAATAGTCCCCAGACATTTTATATATGATGTATTTATTTGGGTGGGGGGCTTTCCCTTTCTATCATTGCTTCTTGTGTTTTGTTATTATATAGAAATGCTGTTGATTTTTGAAGATGTATTTTGTAGCCTCCAACTTTGCAGAAACTATTATCTCAATTAGTATCAATCAATCAATAAATATTTATTAAGTAACTATTGGGTGTTTAATACATTGTGCTAAGTACTGGAGATACAAAAAGAGGCAAAAGACAGGCTCTTCCATAAAGAAGCTTACAATCTTATGGCAGAGATAACATGCAAACAAACATATAGAAAGCAAGCTATGTGCAGGATAAGGAAAACAGCAAAAACACACTAAAATTAAAAAGGGTTAGGAAAGGTTTTCAATAAAAGATAGGATTTTAGTTGGGACTTAAGGGAAGTCAAGGAGGTCAGTAGTTGGAGCAGAGGAGGGAGACCTTTCCAGGCCTGGGGGACAGCTAGAGAAAATGTCTAGAGCCTAGAGATGAAGTGGTTTGTTTATGGAACAGGTAGGAGGCCAGTCTCACCGGATCAAAGAGTTATATGTTGGGAAGTAAAGTGCAAGAAGCCCGAAAACGTAGGAGTGTTAAGTTATGATGGGCTTTGTGTGCCAAACACAGCATTTTGTATTTGATTCTGGAGGCAATAGAGAGCCACTAGTGTTTACTGATGGGAGGGGTGAGGGTGGAAGTGGTGGGCAACGGAACTGTGCTTTGGGAAAATCACTCTAGTGGCTGAATGGAGGATGGTTTAGAATGGGGAGAGACCTGAGACAGGCAGATCCACTAGCAGGCTATTATGATAATCCATATGTAAGGAGATGAGGGCCTGCATCGTAGGAGTGGTAATTTAAGAGATGTTGCAAAAGTGAATTTGACAGGACTTAGCTATAGACTGGTTATGGGGGTGGGGGGTTGGGAGGGTGTTTGAGAGAAAGGAGACCAGGATGACTCCTAGGTTGCAAATCTGAGGGACTTGGAGATTTGTCTTGCCCTCTACAGTAATAGGGAAAGTGAGAGTGGGAGAGGATTTAGGGAGAAAGATAACGAATTCCATTTTGGATATATTGAGTTTAAGATGTCTACTGGATATCCACTACACAAAGTCTGAAAGGCAGCTGGAGATGCGAGATTAGAGGTCAGCACAGAGTTTGGGGCAAGATAGGTAGATTCAAGAATCATTAGCTTAGGAGAGGTAAAGCCAAGATGGCAGAGTAAGGGAACATTCTAAATCAGCCTTCCTAATGTTCCCCCTAAAAAAAAATACACTTTAAAATAACATGTCAAATCGAATTCTAAAGTGCCATAACCAACAAGAAATCAGGATAAGACATCTTTCCAGCCCAGGACAACTTAGGAAGTCAGAAGGAGAGGTCTATGGCACTAGAGTGAGTCCTGGCCTAGAGAACAGCATGGTAGTGACACCAGCTATGGACCTGGAAGGCAGCTCAGTGTCAGCATCAGCAGCAACTGAACTGACAGTACTAACTGCCCAGAAATTGTAAGGGGATTCAACATCTGATCAGAAAGAGACTATAGGGAACCCCTATGCTATCACTGGGCAGAGGACTGGGCATCATTTGGCAACTCCACTGCTTGTAACCCATTTCTGGGTTGTAGTTCCAGGACAGAGAGGAGCACTTGCTGTCAGTGGCAAGGAACCACAGGTCCTAGTTTGAGGTAACAGTTCCACAGAGAGGAACTGTGGTCACCAGAAAACAGAGACCTTACCTGGGTAAAGACCAGCGTGCAGACCAGGAAAGCAGTGACCACCTTGGAAACACTGAACACTTAGAGACTCATTGAAAAGTAGGGTCCAAAAGCTCAAAGCTTGAGATAGTAACCCCCTCCCCTTCAAGGGTGACCAGAACCCAACACTAACAAAATTCCAAAGTCAAGAAATAGGCTGGAAAAATGAGCAAACAACAGCAAAAAGAGCCTAACCGTGAAAAACAAAGCCTCAAAGGAAAATGAAGATTGGACATAAGGCCAATGAGCATTCCTAGAAGAGCTAAGAAAGTTGTTTTTTTTTTTAAAGAGCAAAAATGATTTTAAAAATCAAGTAAGAGCAATAGAGGAAAAATTGGGGAAAGAAACGAGAGCAATGCAAGAAAATTATGAAAACAAACAGCTTGGTAAAAGAGGCACAAAAAATACTGAAGAAAATAATTCCTTAAAAATTAGTATTAGGCAAGTGGGAGTTAATGACTCTATAAGACATAAACAATAAAAACAAACTCAAAAGAATTAAAAATAGAAATGTGAAATAATTTATTTGAAAAACACCTGATCTGGAAAATAGACTGAGGAGAGATAATTTAAGAATTATTGGACTACCTGAATGTCATGATCAAAAAAGAAGTCTAGAACATTATATTTCGTATATTAAGAAATTGTAAAGGAAACTGCCCAGATAACAGAACCACGGGGGCAAAATAGAAATTGAAAGAATCCATCAGTCACCCACCTCCTGAAAGAGATCCAAAAATGAAAATGCCCAGGAATATCATAGCCAAATTCCAGAACTTATAGATCAAGGAGAAAGTTCTGCAAGCAGCCAGAAAGAAACAATTCAATTGTCATGGAGCCAAAGTCAGGATCACACAAGATTTAGTAGCTGCCATATTAAAGGAGAAGAGAGCTTGGAATATAATATTTCAGAAGACAAAGGAACTAGGATTATAACCAAGAATAACCTACTCAGCAGAACTGAGTATAATCCTACAGGGGGAAAAATGAATATTTCATGAAATAGAGGGATTCCAAATATTCCTGAAGAGAAAATTTAACATTTAAACATAAGACTCAAGAGAGGCATAAAAATGTAAAAATGGATGAGATATCATGAGGAACTTAATAAGATTAAATGGTTTACATTTTTGAATGGGAAGATGATAACTATAACCCTCAAGAACTTTATCATCATTGGGGCAGTTAGAAGGAGTCTATTTAGAAGGCATGTGTATGGGTCTTTTATGTTGGGATGATCTTAAAGGAAAAATGGAAGGCCAAAAAAGAAGGATGTACTGGGAGAAGGGGGAAGAGAGAGGAAGAATGGGAAAATTATCTCACATAAAAAGGCACAGAAGAGTTATTACAGTGGAGGGACAAATGGGCGAAACAGGCAACACTTGAATCTCACTCTTAACTGAAGTGGTTCAAAGAGGGAAGAATACACATACACACTTATTTGGGTATAAAAATCTATTTTTCTCAAGAGGGAAATGGGAGGGGAAATTGCTAAGAGGAAGGTGAGGGTAATGGGAAGATATGTTAAAGGAAACAGTGTTCAGAAACAAAACAGACTTGAGGAGTGACAGGGATAAATAAAAAAAAAAAAAGAGGTAAAATGAGAGGACCAGGAAAGGAGATCACTTCTGCAATTATGAATATGGGAAGAATTTGAATAAAAAAAGCATAGAAACGATCAAAGACATAAAATGGATGGTTTTGATTATATAACCATTTAAAACTCTACAAACAAAATCAATACAGGAAAAATTACAAGGAAAACAATTAACTTGGAGAAAATAACTGCAAGTAATTTTCTCTGATAAAGGTAAGAAGCCTTTTTCTATTACCCTTCAGACTAATGCTTTCCCTCTGTGATCATTTCCAGTTTATCCTATATATATTTTGTTTGTATACAGGTGTTTGTATATATGTTGCCATTAGACTCTATGACAGCAGGAACTTTTTTTTTCTTTATTTGAATCTCCAGGCCTTGGCACAGTTTCTGGCACATACTTAATAAATGCTTGTTGATGGTTAACATGGAAATATGTTTTGCATGACTTCACATGTGTAATTGATATCATATTGCTTGATTTCTCAAGGGGTGGGGGAGGGGAGGGAGGGAGAATTTGGGACTCAAAATTTTAAAAAATGAATGTTAAAAAATATTTAATGTAATTAGGAAATATTTAACAAAATAAAATCTACGAAAATTTAAAAAAATAAATGCTTGTTGATTCTCTACAGGTCTGAACTATCATTTCATTAAAGTGGGAGCTTCCAGTGAGAAACTTCTACCAATGCAAGTTAGCATCTTATTCACAACTTACTGACTTAGACAGTTGCCTGTGGGCATTTAAAAGTTAAGTGTCTTTCCTAGGGTTACTTTGTCAAAAGCAAACTTTGAACTTAGTCTTTCCTTTCTTTAAGGGCAGCTATCTACTATGCCTTGCAGCTTCTTTAAAGTATGGTATCTAAGATGTGTTACATGTATGTGTATGTATGTACATATATGTGTGCATACATATACATATATGGACCTGATTCAAATATGTAAGAACAACAGCTATTCTCCAATGGATGATCTGGAGAGAGAAATTTGGAATCATACTCAAAATGTAACTCAACTGCATTCTGTTTTCAGCAATACCACTACTACGCTTATAAACTAGTCAGTTGGTAAACATTTATTAAGCACCCACTATGTGCCAAGTGCTTTACTAAGTGCTTGGGATACAAAGAAAGGCAAAAGACAGTCCCTGCCTGCAAGGAGCTCACAATCTAATGGGAGAGACAACAAGCAAACAGACATGCACAAACAAGCTAGATACAGGATAACCAGAAAGCAATTAAAAGAGGGAAGGAACTAGAATTAGGAGGGATTGGGAAAGCCTTCCTGAAAAAGATGGAATTTTAGTTGAGATTTTAAGATATGAGGAAGGAGAGCATATTAGGCATGAGGGACAGCCTGTGCAAATTCCTGGAACTGAGAGACAGAATATCTTATTTGTAGAACAGCATCAATTAATGGAACAGAGGCCAGTGTCACAGGAATGAAGAGTATGTGGTACGGAACATGGTATAAGAAGAATGGAAAGGTAGGGAGACAGAGGTTTTGAAGTGCTTTGAACATCAAACAAAGGAATTTGTATTTGATCCTGGAGGTGATGGAGAGCCACTGGAGTTTATTGAGTAGGGGTGATAATGTTAGACCTTTGCTTTAGGCAGGTCACTTTGGTAGTTGAATGGAAGATGGATTGGCGTGGGGAGGGATTTGAAGCAGGCAGACCCACCAGCAAACTATGGCAATAGTCCAGACAAGAGGTGATGATGGTCTGCACCAAAGTGGTGGTAGTATTAGAGGAGAAAAAGGGGTATACTTAAGAGATATTGCAGAGGTGAAATCAATAGGCTTTGGCAACAAGTTGGATATGGCAGTGAGAGTTGTAAGGAGTCAAGGATGATGCCTAGGTTATAAGCATGGGGGACTGTCAGGATAGTGATGCCATAGCCAATAACAGGGAAATTTGGAAAGGGGGAAGGTACATGGGAGAGGATAATGAGTTCACTTTTGGATATGCTGAGATCAAGATGTCTAGTGGACATCAAGTTCAAGATTTCTAAAAGGCAATTGGAGACATGAGACTGAAAGTTAGCAGAGATGTTAGGGCTGGATAGTTAGATTTAAGAATCATCAGCATAGAAATCATAATTGAATCCATGAGAGCTGATGAGATCACTAAGCAACATAGGATAGAGGGAGAACAGAAGAGGGCCGAGGACAGAGTCCTGTGGGACACCTTTGGTTAGTTGGCATGACTTGAATGAGGATCATGCAAAGGAGACTAAGAAGGAACAGTCAGATAGGTAGGAGAACCAGGAGAGAGTGGTAGCATGAAGTGGAAAGCTCATGGTCAGATTTCACCTTACCTCTCCTTTTTTGGGAGGCTAGTGCAGCAGGAGGTGGTCACAATTTGTGAACAGGTAGTTCGAAGAGAAGAAACTCAGGCTCAATCATATGAACCAAGCACAACCATGGGAAAAAAAGCTTCAAATCATTTAATACTGTTGATGGACCTCCTAGTGCTGTGTTTTATCCCAACCTAAACTAACAGGGGACTTGGCTTGGCTTGAGTCAGGCCCACCTCTAACAAAAAAAAAAAAAAATATATATATATATATGTGTGTGTGTGTGTGTGTATATATCTATATCTATATCTATATATATATCTGTATATACACACACACACATATATGATGCAGCGGGTAATCTTGACCTATTTAAATTAAGGTCTTTCCCGGGTTTCAGTTTTTCTGAGGCTAAGCCCATTCAGTAACTAAAGGCTAGTTAAGAGTTGAGACAAAAGGTGACTTAATTTACCATCACAAAGATATCAATTTGGGAAGGGGAGATCTTCAAAGTTTCTGGCCAGAACAGAAAACAATTGCTATTTACACTCATTCTAAGCCATCAAAGCCTAAATAATGAGCCATAGAGGCTTGGGTTGGGGTTATTATTGGCCATTCAATGAAAGCCAGAATGATGTTTTAAAGTGGAATCAAGTAGCTCTATTTAAAACAAAATGGGCTTTTAAAAACCTGTCTTATCACAGCTATATTTCATGAAATCAAAAATGAAAACCACACAGAACAAAAAACAATTGTCCCAGCTTTTTTGGGAAAAAAAAAACTAATAAAAATTATTCTTTATTTTTTAAATAAAGCTAATAGGATTTAAACTGCTAGCTAATAGGATTTAAAAGGAGAATTAAATTGTCAAGAATAAATTTTGGAAATGGTAAATTCAAAACAATAAAGAGGAAATAAAGGAAATCATTAGAAATTATTTTGCCCAATTATATACCTACAAAACTGAAAACTTAAATGTATACATATGGCAGCTAGATGGTGTAGTGGATAGAGCACTGGACTTGGAATCAGGAAGACTCATATTCATGAGTTCAGATCCTGCTTCAGACACTTACTAGCTGTGTGACCCTGGGCAAGTCACTTAACCCTGTTTGCATCAATTCCTCATCTGTAAAATGAGCTACAGAAAGACACATTAAACTACTCCAGTGTATTTGTTCTAACCTTGTCTTTGGCTGAAAAGACAAAGGTTGAATTCATTCAAAGCAGTACCTGCATCGCTATTTCATGGTCGCAGCACCCCTAAACCTCAACACTACTTGTCAGATCTATGGGGAGGGGAAGAATTCATGACCAAACAAGATAGAGATGTAAAATAAATAATTCTGATCATTAAATTGAAAAGCTTTTGTACAAACAAAACCAATGCAACCAAGATTAGAAGGAAAGCAGAAAGCTGGGAAATAATCTTTACAGCAAGTATCTCTGATAAAGACCTTATTTCTCAAATATATAGAGAACTGAGTCAAATTTATGAGAATACAAGCCATTCCCCAATTGATAAATGGTCAAAGGACACAAATAGGCAATTTTCAGATGAAGAAGTCAAAGATATCTATGGAAGTAGAGGAAAAATTGGGAAGACAAATGAATGATTCAAGAAAATCATGAAAAATGAGTCAACAGCTTGGTAAAGGAGACCCAAAAAAATACTGAAGAAAATAAAACACCTTAAAAAAACAGACTAGATCAAAAGGCAAAAGAGGTCCAAAAAGCCAATGAAGAGAAGAATGCCTTCAAAAGCAGAATTGGCCAAATGGAAAAGGAGGAACAAAAGCTCACTGAAGAAAATAATTTCC
>NW_020954570.1:232173-232281 GCF_900497805.2 Vombatus ursinus | reverse complement strand
AAAATTAGAATGGAACAAATGGAAGCTAATGATTCTATGAGAAATCAAGAAATTATAAAACCCAAAAGAATGAAAAAATAGAAGAAAGTGTGAAATATCTCACTGGAC
>NW_020954570.1:230174-232049 GCF_900497805.2 Vombatus ursinus | reverse complement strand
GAGATCCCAAAAGGAAAACTCCCAGAAATATTATAGCCAAATTTCAGAGTTCCTAGGTCAAGAAGATAATATTGCAAGCAGCCAGAAAGAAACAATTTAAGTATTGTGGAAATACAATCAAGATAACACAAGATTCAGTAGCTTCTGCATTAAGGGATCAGAGGGTTTAGAATATGATATTCCAGAAGTCAAAGAAGCCAGGATTAAAACCAAGAATCACCTACCCAGCAAAACTGAGTGTAATCCATGAAGGGGAAAATTGTCATTCAGTAATGTAGAGGAATTGAATGCATTCTTGAGAAAAATAGAAATAGCTAAATAGAAAAACTGACTTTCAAATATAAGACTCAAGGGAAGCATAAAAAGGTAGGCAAGAAAGAGAAATCATAAGGGACTTATTAAAGTTGAACTGTTTACATTTCTACATAGAAAGATGATATATTTGTAACTCATGAGACCTTTCTTATTATTAGGGTAGTTGGAAGGAATATATATAGACAGAGGACACAAGTGTGAGTTGAATACAAAGGGATGATATCTAAAAAATAAAATTAAGGGGTGAGAGAAGAATGTACTGGACGAAGGAGAAAGGGAGAGGTAGAATGGGGTAAATTATCTCACATAAAAGAAGCAAGAAAAAGCTTTTGCAGTGGAAGGGGAGAAGAGGGAGGTGAGAGGGAATGAGTAAACCTTACTCTCATCGGATTTGGCTTAAGGAGGGAATAACATACACACTCAATTGGGTATGGAAATCTATCTTACCCTACAGGAAATTAGGTGGGAAGGGGATAAGATGGTGGTGGGATAGAAAGGAAGGCAGATTGGGGGAAGGGGTAATCAGAATGCATGCTGTCCTGGGGTGAGGGGAAGGTAGAGATGGGGAGAAAATGTGAAAGTCAAAATCTTGTGGTAGTGAATGTTAAAAACTAAAAATAAATAAAATTTTAAAAAAAGAATAAAAGATAAAGAACATCAAGAGAATCAATTAAAAAAAGGAAGGAAGGTGGACTAGCGGTAGCAGATCTCAAACTGTAATATAAATCAGTTATCATAAAACAATCTGGTACTGGCTAAGAAATAGAGTGATGGATCAGTGGAATAGATTAGGTACACAAGAAACAACAGAAAATGACCATAGTACTTTAGTGTTTGATAAACCCAAAGATCCAAGCTTTCGGGACAAGAACTCACTATTTGATAAAAACTGTTGGGAAAACTGGAAAACAGTATGGCAGAAACTAGGTACAGACCAACATCTCATACCAGATACCAAGATACAGTCAAAATGGGTACATGATTTAGACACAAAGTGTGATACTGTAAGCAGATTAGGGGAGCATAGAATAGTATACCTGTCAAATCTATGGATAAGAGAAGAATTTAGGACCAAACAAGATAAAGAGAGAATTATGAAATGTAAAATAGATAATTATGATTATATTAAATTAAACTGGTTTTGCACAAACAAAATTAGAAGGAAAGCAGAAAACCAGGGGAAAAATTTTATAGCAAGTATCTCTGATAAAGCCCTTATTTCCCAAATATATAGAGAACTGAATAAAATTACTAAGAATACAAGTCATTACCCAATTGACAAATGGTCAAAGGCTATGAACAGGTAATTTTCAGGCAAAGAAATCAAAGCTATCTATAGCTATATTTAAAAAATGCTCTAAATCACTATTGATTAGAGAAATACAAATTAAAACAACTCTGAGGTATACCTCATACCTATCAGATTGGTTAATATGACAGAAATGGAAAAGATAAATGTTGGAGGTGATGTGGTTAAACTGGGACACTAATGCGCTGTTAGAGGAGTTATGAATTGATCCAACCATTCTCAAGAGCAATTTAGAACTTTGCCCAAAGGAC
>NW_020954570.1:230059-230126 GCF_900497805.2 Vombatus ursinus | reverse complement strand
TGTGAAACTGTGCATACCCTTTAATCAAGCAATACTACTACTACTAGGTCTGTTTCCTAAGGAGATT
>NW_020954570.1:222471-230011 GCF_900497805.2 Vombatus ursinus | reverse complement strand
AAAAAAAAGGAGAGGGAGAGGACCTATTTGTACGAAAACATTTATAGTAACTCTTTTTGTGGTGGCTGAGACTTGGAAATTAAGGGGATGTCCATCAATTGAGGAATGGCTGAACTAGTTATGGTAAATGATTGTGATGGAAGGTTATTATACTATAAGAAATGAATGTTATTATACTATAAGAAATGATAAGCAGGATGATTTCAAAAAAAGCTGAAAATACTTACATGAACTGATGCAGAGTTAAGTGAACAGAAGCAGAACATTACACACAGTAACAGTAATATTGTATGATGAAGAATTGTGAACATCTTAGCTATTCTCAGCAATACAATCATCCAAGACAATCCCAAAGGACTAATGATGAGGTATACTATCGCCTCCAGAGAAAGAACTGATATTGTTTGACTGAAAGCATGCTATTTTTCATTTTCTTTCATTCTTTTTCTCTTATTCGAGTCTTGTACAAAATGACTAATATGGAAATATTTTACGATTGCACATGTATAACCTATATCTGATTACTTACCATGTAAGGGAGGAGTAAGGGGGGTGGGATGGAGGGATAGAATTTGGAACTCAAAACTTTTTTTTGCAGTTAATAGTTCTTTATTTTTTAAATTATATGTAAAGATAGTGTTCATGTCTAGAGACTAAGGGAAGCTGGGACCCCAAAATCACAACACACAGATCCTGCCCAAATGAAATCGACCCATGCCTTCTTTCAGCCAAAGATAAGGTTTATTAAAGATCAGCCATATTGGCTAGACTCTTAAGGAATCTTAACATTTGTGAGCTATTGGCTAGATTATAAAAATCTGAGCCCTTGGCTAAACTTCTAAAAAATCTGAGCACCTTAATGGAGACAAGATGGACCTTATACACAGAAAGACTGTGGCAGAGATCTAGGGAGGATCTTGATGGAAGTGGCCAGTAGGCTGGGGTGAACAGAAAGCCAGGGACCTGGACCATGTGGCCAAGGGAGAATGGACCCTAGATAGGATTAAGGGTGGGAAGTGGCCTGGGGCCATAGGGAGGTAAGACTATGGAGGGCTAGGCTAGATTAAAGGTAACAGAATTGGGTAATTGAGCATAGGTGATAATGAAAGGCCAGTTGATAGGATTATAGCCTCAGGGGAACTAGACTTCCTTTGTTCAAGTGGGAGAATTCAAGGAGAGTCCTTTGATAAATGGGACCCAAATTCTTTTTGGAGTGAGGGGCAAATGTCTCGGCTTGGTTGGGCCTGTACCCCGTTAATAGTTTTCAGCATTCAGGATTTTGAGCTCCACGTTTTTCTCTTTCCCCATTCCCCATTCCCCAAGACAGCAATCTGAAATATGTCATACATGTACAATCATGTTAAACATATTTCCACCTTAGTTATGTTGTGAAAGAAGAATCAGAATAGAAGGGCAAAATTATGAGAAAGAAAAAACAAAAAGAAAAAAAAAAGTGAGAATAGTATGCTTCAATCTGCATTTTGATTCCATAGTTCTTTCTCTGGATGTGGATAGCATTTTCCATCATGAGTCTTTTGGAATTGTCTTAGATCATTATATTTTTGAGAAGAATAGTTGACTATCAAACAATGTTGCTGTTATTGTGTACGATGGTCTCCTGGTTCTGCCCACTTTACCCAGCATCAGTTCATGTAAGTCTTTCCAGGTTTCTCTGAAATCTCCCTGCTCATCCTGTCTTATAAAACAAAAGTATTCCATTACATTCATATATCACAACTTGCTGAGCCATTCCCCAACTGATGGGCAAACCCTCAATTTCCAGTTCTCTGCTACCACTAAAAGAGCTGCTATAAAGGTTTTTGTATATGTATCTTTTTGGGATACAGACCTAGAAGTGGTATTGTTGGATCAAAGGATATGCACAGTTTTATAGCCCTTTGGGCATAATGGAACTCAAAACTTTAAAGAATATATTTTAAAAATTGTTTTAACATGTAATTGTGGAAAAATAAAATGTAAAAAAAAAAAGATTGCTGGTTGGTCTCCCTAGCCCCAGTCTCTCCTCACTTAAGTCCATCCTCCATTCATTTATCAAAATGATAAATACAGGTCTATGTCATCCTCCTATTCTATAGACTCCCTATTTCCTCCAGAACAAATGTAAAATCTTCTTTGGCTTCTAAATCCCTTCACAATTTGGCCCTTTCTTACCTTTCCAGCCTTCTTACACCTTACTCTGTAATTCAATGGCATTGGACTCCTTGCTATTTCTCCTTCAAGACACTCCATCTCTCAACGCTACAAATTTTCTCTGGCTTTCCCCCATGCCTGGAATTCTCTTCCTGCTCCCCTCAATCTCCTGGGTTCCCTAGCTACCTTCAAGACCCTTTTGCAAGAAGCCTTCCAGTTCTTTCCCTCTGAAATCTCCAATTTATCCTGTTTGTGCATTGTTTGCAAATTGTCTCCATGGGATTGTGAGCACCTTGAGGGCAGAGACTGCTTTTGCATTTGTTATCTCCTGCATTTAGCCCACTTCCTGGTGCTTAATAGAAGCTCATTGACTTGACCACAAGTATCCTAGTCCTTCACTGAATGCAAACTTCTTGGGGGGGGGGCAAAAATGATTTCATTTCATTCCTTTCAACTTGCACAGAGCACACTAAATGCTTGTTAAATGGCTGATCTATGAAATGAGAGGGCTGAACGAAGTAACACGTATAATAAAAAAAGCACTAGATTTGAATTAAGTGGACCCAGGCACGACTGCCCTGGGCTATATGTGCAAAACTGGCAGTCTGATTCCTTTAATTAGATCCAGTTTAAAGGAAACCTTAATATGTAACATTCAGAAAGGGAGGTGGCCAGGTTGCACTGCAGGCCCCGGGTCTGAAGTCTGCCTCGCTCGGAGTTGCTGAGTTGAGGAAATCCTCCCCAATCCTTCCCCTCCCCGCTGCAGCCCGACTTCTCGCTCTCAGACTGGGCGCCAGAGGGTGCCCTAGGGCCCGGCCGGCCTTTTCAGGTTCCTCTCCCAGGAGTGGTCAGGAGCGTGGCGGCTGTTTGAAAGTGCGGCAAAAGCAGAAGCGGAGGGCAGCCGCCGAGCCGTGGGCATGGCCGAGGAGGCAGCGGACAAAGCTAGCAGGATTCAGGGCGGCCTTTCTGGCCTCTGCCCCTCCCAAGTATCCCACCTGGTCAGTGACCCGAGGGGCCAGGCGCGGAGCGGAGAGGGGGCAGCCCCGGCAGCCTCAGCCACGAGCAGAGTCGGGGGCTCTTCGTTACTTCCCCTTGAGCCCGAACGGCACAGCCTCAGAGTCGCCATCTTCACCTCCTTTCCAACTTGCCTCGTTCAAGTCCCTTTCCCCTCCCCCTTTTACTAATTTCCCTTTTCCCATCTGCGATCTTCGCTCACTTTCAGCATTTTAGTGAACCCTCCTCATTGCAGGAAGGTAGAAGGGGGTGGGAGTGAGGAGAAGAGAGAGAGGTGAATGGCAGCCCGCGGTGCACGCCCTGCAGGAGGCTGAGAACCCGGCAGCTGCGCCCGCCCGGGGAACCCGGAGCGCCGGAGTGGGGCGAGGGGGAGGGCGGGAGAGGCGACTGGCGGGGTGGGGGTCCAGTGTGTGTGTTGTGTGCGTGTGTGTGGGTGTGCAGGGAAGGGGAGGGGGTGCGGCGCAGCGGCCGCATTAGCATTATTCCGGGTTCCTCCTTCTGGGGGAGAGAGATCGTCTGTTATCACCATTCTCTCTCCGAGCCCTAGGGAGGGGACTGCGGAAGGGAGGAGACTAGGAAGGGGGTGGGGGACTTCGGAACGAGGGGGCAGTGCTGAGAGCACCGGAGAAACAGCAGAGGAGAAGCAGCCGCTAACCGGGAGAGAAAGGGAAGAAAGGAGGCGATCAGACAAAGGAGAAGACCCGCTATAAAGCTGGTGAGTGGATGGAGGCAGCGGGGAGGCGAGGCGAGGCGGGCCAGGCATCCAGGTCCAGCGGTGCGCGGCGGGGCTCGGCTGCTCCCACATTCCCACCTCCGCTCCTCTCCGTTTCACTATTCGTTCTGCCCTCTCCACCCCCTCCCCCCTTTTTATGAGTTAGTTGGGAGAGGTCACTTCCCAGAAAGCCTAGCCTCTAGCCCTAGTTCCTGCTGCAGTAGCAACCCGTCCCTGGCTGCTTGCACATCCTGAGCTGCAAGGAGACATAGCAACAGGGGCACTGAGACGGAGCTGGGCTGAGCTGGTTACCTCTTCCTCCTCCTCCTCCACCCCCACCCCCAAGAAGAGAAGAACAGACAAAACCACCACCAACAGAGAAACCAAGTCCGAATGAGCCTTGTTCTGCTTCTCTGTGACTCCACCGTAGCCCTCACCTCTAACACCATGACGGTCCAGACCGGAGCGCTGCTGGAGGCGAGCGTGAAGCTCCATTTTCGTTTCTGGGCACATTTTTCTATTCGTTTTTAGACGTTTGATTCCCTTCCTCTGGCTGTCCGGCTTTTACTTTAAATGATTAGTTTAAAATGCTTTAGCACTTTTGTGCGGAACTAGAGATGATTCGAACTGACGTGACATTGAATGAAAATTAAGACAATTCCCTTAACTTTTTAGATACTTGAAAGTCAGATTCACTAGCAGTGTAAGTGTGGAATCAGAGACTAATCAGATTTCCCATTCCTGTAGATTAAAGAGGTGTCTTGAGCCCTGCAAACTGAAATTGGCAGGACATCTGTAGATTTTATTTTTGTGGAAGAGATAATGGTTTCTTGTATAGGAATTGGATGTTAGCTGAGAGGCAGAAGTTACCCCAGCCTTCCCCAGATATTCAGAACCATGATGGAATTAATATTTGAACAACTGGGTTATTTCTCATAGTTACTTAACAGGAGGCTTTTTTTTTTTCATCTGAAGCACAAGTGGCTTCTTGTTCCTTTTTTTCTCATCTGCTGTGTATAGGAAAACATTTAAAAATTACTCATGAGTTTCAGTGGGTGAAGGAAGTACTGTGACCCTAGATAGTCATCATTTTATAGCAGTTAAAAGTAAATATGTTTTGTAAAGGCGACTACACAGTTAGCAACTTTTTTTTTATTGTAGTTGGTTAGAAATGAGATCAGTACACTCTGTAAAGGAGCATAAACTCAAACAGGTTGATAAAAGTGCCTACTGAGTTCAAGGGCAAATGGATGTTTCCATAGGTATGTTTTGCTGGTATTGGGTGTGGTAGCTGCTCTATAAGGTAGCAATGATAGCTGAAAAGAAACTAGAGTGCTGACTTCACATGTATGAAACATTCTGGTTTATTTTTAGCTGTTACTTTAATAAGCATTTACATTGGGGAAGTGTTAAGTGTGACATGGAATTTGTAAGCGAAACTCAAATGTTCAAGATCAAGCCTTTTATGTATGAAGGCAGACAGGCAAAACCTAAGCCTATCTGATTAAAATGAAGTCATGCATATACACCCCCCCCACACACACAGAGACCCTACCCTCTCTCCCTCCCACACCATGGACCAGGGAAGACTTGATATTTGGTGTTGAATATATGAATGTTTGGTGTTACACCTAGCATGAATGAAGACAACCAGGATGTAGACCAATAGGTAGAACCTTAATTGCTGAATTTTAATATGTAAGTCCCTGCCTTAGGTCAAGTCTAGGCAAGACAACAAGCATTTAAGTATATTCTTTATGTTGGGCATCCTGCTAAGTCTTGGTAATACAAAGAAAGGCAAAAAATAGTCTTTGCCCTCAAGGAACTCAAATTCTAATAAGGGAGACAGCCTGCAAAAACTGTTTAAGAACAAGGGCAAAGTGGAGTTAATCTCCAAGGGAAAACACTAGTATTGGAAAAAGCCTGGGAAAAGCCTCTTGAAAAAGCTGGGATTTGAGCTGAGACTTGAAGGAAGTCAGGGAAGACAGTGGTCAGAAGGTGAGAAGGCAGAACATTCTGGGCATGGGGGGCAGCCAGTGAAAAATTCGTGGAATCAAGAGGTGGAGAGTCATGTGTGAGGAACTGACTGCAAGGAGGCCAGCATTGCTGGCTATGTGGGTGCAAATCAAGTGCCACAGTAATGTCTGGTGTTACCTAAATAATTGCTTCCTTGCCCCTCTCTAACTGAATGCATTTGAGACTAAAGAAGAGATTTAATGTATGATCTTTGAAAGTGGAAAATAGCTAACAATAAATGCAAAACTTATTTTGCCATTACACACATCAATAGTGTTAGAAATAAAATATTTATTTTCTTTATGAAGCAAAAAGTAAGGTGAATTTGTAAAAATCTTATCCGAAGATTAAACTTTTTGGCTAAAATTAATGTTATATGACAAAACTACCACTTTTTCTCTTTTGTTATGTATGATTCACATATATTAAAACCCTTGGAGCTTTATCTAAGTGGGGAGAGATTCTAGACTTAGAATTGGTGGGAATAATATAGTGGTTTTAGGTTTACATATTATCTTATTTGATCTGCACTACAACTCTCGGTAGTAGATGCTATTATTATCCCCATTTTACAGATGAGGAAACTGAGGTTGAGAGGTAAGTGACTGAGGTAGTATTGGAACTCAGGTATTCTTGACTCCAAGTCCAGCACACTGTGCACTGCGTCACCTAGCTGCCTCTAAAGAATGGAGAAAAAGGGGGCAGCTAGGTTGCACATTGAATAGAGCACCGGCCCTGAAGTCAGGAGGACCTGAGTTCAAATGTGACCTCAGACCAAACACTTGACACTTACTAGCAGTGTGACCCTGGGCAAGTCACTTAACCCCACTGCCTAGCAAAAAATTTAAAAAAAAAAAGAAAAGACCTGAAAAATGGAGAAGAAACACACTTTGTGATCTTTTATTCCAATCCCCAGATTTTACTGATAAGAAAACTGAGACCCAAAGAATTTTATATGATTTTTCCTAAGGTCACACAGTGAAGAGGTGGCAGAGCTTGAACTAGAGTCCAATATTAAATGTTCCTCTGTGTGTGTGTATCTACATATATGATAAAGTCTGTATGATACAGACTACATATACATATGGAGAAGTCATATAATGTTAGGGAAAAATGAATTGATTTGGAGTCAGGATATAGGTTCAAGTTCTGACTCTACAAGTTACTACCTGTACTATCTTGGATAAGTGAGAGTGATGAAGAGAATAAGCATAGCACCTACTATATGCCTGGCACTGTGCTAAGCGCTTTTACAAATATTATCTCATTTGATTATTTAACTTCCTTAGGCCTCAGTTTCTTCATCTGTAAAATCGGGATAATAATAGCATCTACCACACAGGGTTGTAGTGAGGATCAAATGAGATTATATTATTTTCACCAATTCTAAGTCTAGAATCTTTTCCCATTTAGGTACACATCAGGAGTTTTAACATAAGTGAACCATATATCCCTTCCAGATCAAACTTTATGGTCCTTCCCTGTGGGTCCTTCTAGCTCCCAGTTTGTGATGCTTCTGTGTCTAAATCCTATGATCTTAAAATTACAGATGTATGTTACACCTAAAAGTATACTTGAATGATTCAAATGTGAATAAGTTACGTGGAGGCGGGGTGGGGGTGGGGGAGTGAGCTCTTAAGCACATAC
>NW_020954570.1:209315-222445 GCF_900497805.2 Vombatus ursinus | reverse complement strand
TTTTTATTTTTTTTTTTTTTTTTTTTTTTTTTTGGTCCTGACCTGTGATTTCATATGTATAGGGAACACTGGTGGGGGAACTTTTTTTCACTCTTGCAGATAGGTAGTTACTCTGTAATTGAAATCTTGGAGAGTTGCTTGGGGAACTGAGTGTTTAAGTGACTTACCCAGTTGAATGTGTCAGAGGCAGTATGTGAACCCAGGCCTTCCTGATTCTAAAGC
This sequence comes from Vombatus ursinus, assembly GCF_900497805.2. Lineage (NCBI taxonomy): Eukaryota > Metazoa > Chordata > Mammalia > Diprotodontia > Vombatidae > Vombatus > Vombatus ursinus. The sequence continues at coordinate 222,223 of NW_020954570.1, read as the reverse complement.
TAGGTCCTCCTCATCCCACTACCTCTCACTTTAATATTTCCTTGTGTCGATTTAAAAATATTTCTTTACATTTTGTGATGAGGGAGAGGGATAACTGTAGTATTCTTAATTTTCCTTTGAGAAAGAAGTGAGACGCTATTTAATACAATATGTTTATTCAAGAGCTTCTTGTATTTGGTCTTGTTTTTTATTTTGCAAAAACAGTAGCATTTTCTATTTACAAAAATTCCTCCAAGGGAAACTGGATTCCTTTGCTCTATTTGCCCAATATGGAATACCTTTTCAAGAAGTAATCATTCTAACTTTTCATGTGTCTGCTACAAATTTTGAATAGTACTGAAAATGTAAGGGTCGTTAGAAATAATTTGCTACCTATATCCAGACTTTGTTGCCAATGTTATAAGTACCTACCGTAAGAGTGGTTTAAAATAAACATGGAAGAGATTTTTGCCATTGCACTGATTAATCCTTGACGAAAGACTATATTATCTTTTTTATTGTGCTATATTATCTAAATTCTCCGTATATTAGCTGGTATTTTTTTAGGAACCTGATGATGTCCTATCAATGCTATACCTCTGTCCTTTCAATCATCTTCTTTAGAAGGTCAAATTAATATGCCATTACTGTTCATAAAATGTCCTAAAAGTCAGTAGTATTTTTTTACAGTTGAGATTTTTATGTGGATGTACTTTTTTTTTTTTAAGGCAGTTGGGGTTAAGTGACTTGCTCAGGGTCACACAGCTAGTAAGTGTCAAGTGTTTGGTCTGAGGCTGGATTTGAACTCAAGTCCTCCTGACTTGAGGGCTGGTGCTCTGTCCATTGCACCATCTAGCTGCCCTTGGATATACTCTTTATACCTAATTTTTAACACAACTTGCAAATGACAGGATTCTTTACTGATGTTCATCCATACCCATACTTTCGTCAAAGAATGCCGTATTTCCACACAAAAACCCTTGAGTCTGAGTTTGCCATAGCTTTGTGACTCTGGGCAAACCATTAATGCCTGAGTTTCCTCATCTGTATGAAGAAGTTACATTTCAGGAAGGTCACTTCCTGTTTTAAATTCTCTGATCTTCTATTTTTTGATTGGCCATAGGATTGATAGGATTGTAGGGTCATAGATCTGAAACTGGAAGGGACCTTAGTGGTTTTTTAGCCAAACTTCCTTGTCTTGTAGAGGAGGAAATCGAGGCCAGTAAGGATGAAGTGACTTGCAAGTTAGTTAACTGGAGAGCTGGGATTCAAACTCAGGTCCCGCTCTTCCAAAGGTAACATTTTTCCCATAGCAGCAGATCTCCAGCCAGTTTGGACATATTTTATAGAGAACTCGGAAACTCAGGGCACCTGTAAGTATTTATTTCATAAAGTCTCCTTGGTGGCAAAGTGATGATGGTGATGATGATCATTGGCATGGTGAAAAGAGTGCAGAAGTAGAAACTGGTGGAGAAAGATCCCAGGGCCTTGTCTGCACCCTCTTCCTTCCTACCTCCTCCCTCTAACCAGTTCCAGTGAGGAGACATCCAGGATGTCATAGCCCAAATCCAGAGCCTCTGCATCAAAGAAATACTTTAAGCAGTCAGAAAGAAAGAGTTCGAATATCAAAGAACCACAGTTAAGACAACATAAAACTAAGCTACAAGTCTTTATAGGAAAGACAATCTTGTGAGATAGTATTCTAAAAGATAAAATATAAAGGTTTACAACCAAGAATAATTTATCCTGCAAAAAATTAATATAATCCTATGGGGAACTCCTGAAGTCATTATCTGAAGCTGGAAGGGACCATAAAGGCTGCTGTCTAATCACTTCATTTTGTAGTTGAAGAAACTGAAACCAAGAGAAATTAAGTGACTTGCTCAAGGGGCAAAACCAGGATTAGATCCCAGGTCCTTTAACTACAAAACCCTTGGCACTATGCTTTGTTATCACCTAAAGAAGTTATCCACATAAAAATTGATCTTTAATGGAATAGAGGACTTTGACAAATATTACTGCTCAAAAGATTGGAGTGAATAGAAACTTTGAAATTTGAGTATAGAAGTTGAAACTAGACAGCAAAATTCCTATGAGCCATTGGAAACAGCTAAATGGTAAGGGATTATAGTCTAATGGGGGTGGGGTGAGAGACAAGTATGCCTTTAGAATCCCATTTTCTCCAAAGGTCACAGATGGAATTAAGTAGCATACTAAAATAGTTAAGTTTTGTTTTATTGGCTTTAAGAGAGGGAAAAAAAAAGGAGGGGAAAAAGGATATACTAGAGGAGAGGTGAGAAAGAAAGGGGAGGAACTTACTATTTCACATGATTGAAGTATATACAAACATGGAAGAAAATGAACCATCCTTCCAGTCTTCCAGTTTTATATCCTCAGCATTATCCTGGGCTCTTTACTCTTCCTTATCCTACATAGCCACGAAGTCATAAATCTTGTGGGTTCTAATTTCAAAATAGCTCTCCTGTCTGACCCTTTCTCTTTTCTCACGCAGCCCCCACTTGAGTGTAGGCTTTAAATTACTGAAAAAAACCTTCTAATTGGTGTAACAACTTCATATTACTCTCTATTTTACACCCTCCTCACAAAGATAAGCACCTTAAGCACAGATCTGCCCATGCAGCTCCCCTACTCAGTCAACTCCAGTGACTCCCTATTACTTGTAGTATCAAATATAAACTCCTCTGTTTAGATTTTAAAGCTTTTCACAAATCTGGCTCCAGATCGTTCTCTACTTCCTGTCAATCCTCCCCCTGTCCACCCACATGATACAGCCCAAATGGCCTCCAATCAACTCCTTAGGCACAATCCTGCATCCCCTTCTCTGCGTCCTTTCACTTCTGTCCTTGCTTCCATCTCATGTTTCTTTCAAGATGCACCATATTTTACATGAAACCTTTTCTGATCCTTTGAGTTCTAGTATTCTCTCTCCCAAACTTTTTTCTAGGTAAATGCTTTATAATTATCTGCTTTATCATTATCATTATCATCATCATTATCATTATTATTATTATTCAATATATACTCACTAGAATTTTAGGGCCACATGAATGAGTATTTTTTTCATTCATTATATTTATACCCCCAGTTTCTAGCATAGTTCCTAGTACGTAGTAGGGACTTAATAAATTCTTGTTGATTGAGTGATTGAATCATAATTATGAATGTAAATGGGATGAACTTACCTATAAAATGGAGGAAGATAGAAAAATGGATTAGAAAACCGACTCTAACCATGTGTTGTTTATTTAAAACCCACATTCACACAGTTAAAAATGAGATGAAGGGAAATTTATTATGCTTCAGGCAAACTTTAAAAAGCAGGGGTAATTTTTATGATCTTAGGTAGGACAACAGTAAAAGTAGGTAGAGTTAAAGAGATAAGTAGAGAAACCATTATGCTTAAAGGCATCATAAGTAGTGAAATAGTATCACTAAAGATATTTATATGAAGGAGAATAGAATCTAAATATTTAAAGGAAAAATTATTTAAAATTATAGGGAGAAATAGCAAATTTCTAATAATTGGGGACATCAATGTATCCTTTTCAGATCTAGGCAAATCTAATGAAAAATAGATAAGAAAGAAGATAAGCTCCTGAACAGGATTTTTAAAAAGTTAGATATGATAGATCTTTGTCAGTTACCAAATGGGAATTAAAAAGATAAACATACTGCTCAGCTATGCATGGTACCTCTGAAAAATCCCTTTGTTGTGGGGTATAACCTCATTAACATATGCTGAAAAGCAGAAATATGAAAACATCCTTTACTGGCCATAATATAGTAAAATTATAATAAAGCAGATGTGGCATAGTGCATTGGGCCCTGGTCTGAGTTAAAATTCTGGCCCACTTTCTGGTTTGGTGGTCCTTGGTAAGTCATTTACATCTCTTTCAGCTTCAGTTTTCTCATCTACAAAATAAAGGGGTTGGACTCAATAGTCTTTTAGTTCCCTTCTAGCTCTAAATTTATAATAATCAGGAAGAAAGTAGTCAGACTTAGAGAATAAATTATTTAGTCTAAAATTTTTATTTTATTTTATTTTAAAATTATTTAAAATCAATAGAACAGATAAAATCACCAAAATAATAAATAATTTAATCAAAGAAAATAATAATGAAACAACGTATTAGTAATAGTAGTTAGCATTTTTGCAGTTCGTTAAGGTTTGGGAAGTACATTAATTATGTTAACTCCTCTGATTCCACAGTCATCCTGTGAGTTAACTGCTATTATAATCCCCGTTTTGCAAATAAGGAAACTGAGACAGAGAGGTTAAGTGACTTGTTCAGTATCATAAGGTAATGTGACAGATGCTTCTCTGAAGCAGTATTTGAACTCATTCTTTCTTACACCACATCCTGTGTTATAACCGTTGTGGCACTTAGCTGCCTTTTAAAGGCTGTTTTGAATTCAGCCAAAACAGTTCCCCAGGGAAAATTTTAGTAAACAAAAAAGCCCCAGGCAACTTTATTTAAAAAAAAAAAAAGGCAAGCAATATGATATCAGTTATACATGTGAAGACATGCAAAACATAATTTCTTACTCATGTTGCCAAAAAATAATAACAACACATGCATACACACAAAGCAAGAAGATAAAGAAAGTGAAAAAAGGATACCTCAATCTGCACTCAGTTCATCGTTCTCTCTCTCTGGAGGTGCATGGAGTTTTCCATCATCAGTCCTTTGGAATTGTCTTGGATCATTGTCTTAATCAGAGTAGCTCAGTCTTTCACTTGAAAGAAGGAGTGCTCACCGAAAGGCAAACTGTTGCTAAAGTTGCTGAGCCAGTGAACCATTAAAAACCATTAGGTTTTAGTAACATGTTTCCTACGGTGGATAAGGAAGACTAAAATGAAACACATTAATTTGCTTGAATTTAAATGAAAGAGCCATTGAAATAGCATTGGGTGTATAGGCAATGAGGCTGGTTTAAAATCCTGGCTCTCCCACTTACAAACCATGTGACCTTAGGCCTCAGTTTCTTCATTTGCAGAAGGAGAAGATTGGACTAGTTGGTCCCTAAGGACCTTCTACCTCAATTTGGGATCAAACCAAAATACCAATTTATATTTAAAAAACTGAACGCTCAATTGCATTGAAGTATTTTCAATCCAAATCTCTTGCTTTTTTGGGGTTAGCAGGAGTGAATCTCACCTGTATTTGTTTTATAAATTATCTATTTCTGGCCCAAGCTGATATGGAAGAATTCTCCCCTTCCTTCTCCTTCTATCTTATAAACTTTGAGGGTAGCATAGAACTACCTTTCCCAACCTGGTTTCATGGATCAAAAGTCACATTAGACTACCTCAGAGATGTAATACTCTCTCCCAGAATAATAACAGGTCCTACAAACTTGGCTATCATGGGGTAGAAATGTTATAAAATAAGTTTTTCTTTTATATGAAATTTAGGTACATAAGGTCAGAACTATTGGATATAAACTCAGTGTATCTACATCATTGGAATTGACATTATATAGGATTCTGGGAATTAAAAATTCTGAATTTTTTTTTCCTTTCTGGTAAGAGGATCGGGATTAAGTGACTTGCCCAGGGTCACACAACTAGTAAGTGTCTGAGGCTGGATTTGAACTCAGGTTATCCTGACTCCAAGGCCAGAGCTCTAACCACTGTGCCACCTAGCTGCTGCCCTAACTTCTTTCAAAACGTAGCTCAAGTGCTGCTTCCTTTAAAGGGTCTTTCTTGCCCTCACCAGTTGTTAATGCCATATCTGTCTCTTGTGCCACTGATTTGTATTGATTTTGTATTTATGATGCATTTATTGTGGTTGTGGTGTGTCCTTCGTTCTCAAAAAGGACCGTGACATCAGGGAGATGATGACATGACTTGCAACTGATTTTGATTTGAGGGAGGGAGGGCTGTGCAAGGTCACCAGCCTCACTTTCTCCTCCAGAGCCATTTGGGTCCAGTGGCCAGATATCGATCAGGAAGACTGGAGATGGCCCAGGATGCAGTGGGAGACCTTGGCCCTTTTAAGCTAAGGTCTTTTCAGGTTCTCTCTTTGAGAAGGCAAGGCCTATGCGGTGAATTGGCCTCTTTACGAAGCAAGTCAAGGGATAGCCCCTTTAATTAAAAAAAAAAAAATCAAACTGGGAGGGGAAGACCCCCAGGATTGCTAGCCAAAAGAAAAACAGTTACTATTTACATTTACTCCGATCCTGGAGGACCCAAAAAATAACAGTAAGTGGTGGTTGGGCAGGGACCAATCCATGTCCAATCCATGAGATCTATAGTGAATTGGGTTTAAGGCTTGATCATTGAAAAGAAATCTAGCCAGTAAACCCCAAGTTAACTAGGTAGCTTTTGGCCATCAAAATTTCACCAAATATGTTGTATCCTTTCAATAAAATTCTAAGTCCCTTGGACATTGGTTTAGTTTCACTTTTCTTTTTGTATTCTTAGCACCTAGTTCAGTGTTTGTCGCAACTGACACAACTGAACAACAAACAGCTATACAGTGTTGGGGACAGCTAGGTGGTGCAGTAGGTAAGAGTGCTGGGCCTTGAGTCAGGAAAGCTCCTCCACTTGAGTTCAAATTTGGCCTCAGACACTGTGTGACCCGGAGCAAATCACTTATCCCTGTTTGCCTCAGTTTCCTCATGTGTAAAATAAGCCCGAGGAGGAATTGCCATTCTAGTACCTTTGCCGAGAAAACCGCGAAAGGGGTCACAAAGATTCAGACAGAACTGAAAAATGATTAAACAACAGGCGCATGATAAAAAGCTTGATGATTAATTGAAAAATCAGAATAGAATCGAACATAGAATTGATTATAAGAGATAACAGTCTATTAATTGGTCTTCTCATCTCAAATCCCTTCCCTACTTCAGTACACCTCCTACAAGATGCCTTTTCCTAAAGCACAATTTGTCCTTGTCATATCCCACGGTGCAGTGCTCTTTCAACATACCATTTTGCCTTTTTTCTGTACCCATAGGGGAAAAACTATAAAACTATGTTCTGTTGCACAATGGGCCAGAAAGGAGAGAAACCTTAGTTGGAAGAAGCAAGGGGAGAAATCTCTAGAACCAATGGAAGAATAGAAAGAAGGTGTGAGGAGCCACCTGGGACTGACAAGTGTTGCCTGGGGGTTATATCAGCAAAAGTTCCTGATCAACACAAGTGGCAAAGATCCACCTCCCTTGACAGCTGGTGGGAACAAGGTGAGATGTGTTCCTGACTTTGCATTTGGTAATTCTGAAGGAGTTTCCGCATTGTAATTCAGGGTAATTGGGCTCTGTAGTACAGTAACATACTTAAGCTATGAGTAGTCTGGATCGTTTGGTTGGATACTTCAGCCACAGTTTTTGGATTGCAAGAGATATAACCACCATTTCTTTCTCTATGTGTTTTTAGAGAAAGTCCTTTCTGATTTAGAAATAATTGATTTAAAAGTGCACTTTAAAATTTAGAAACTGTTTATTGGCATGTTTTCTACTTTCAAATTTAGAAGCCCTTGAGCATATATAAAGATATTTAAATTTTTTTCTTGTTAAATGTTTTATTGATGTTTTCTCTTTCTTTTTTTTTTGCATCATTCTGACTTCCCAATGACAACTTCCACTCTACCCTGCAGTAGTACCATCTCTTATAACAGATAAGCATAGTCAAGCAAAACATCAGTGTCTGAAAATGCATGTCCCATCTATAGTGTACCACCTCACTGCCCAGAGGCACGTTTACCATTAGTCTTCTGAAGGCACTGCATTAATAAGACTTCTAAAGTCTATGAAGGTGTTTTAAAATGTTAGATGTTTGAACATTTTAACATGTTTAGAACATTTTGTTAAAGAAATTAAACTTTTTACATATAGAAGTTCTCTGGAGATTATCATTTCAGTTGTTGAGATATTGCTTTGAAATCCAAGATACCCAAGTTGTTTAGTATTGAAATAGAGACCAAGATAAGTGTCAATAAAAATCATTTTCTGAAATGGCCTCATTTTCTGATGGTTGATAGACATACTTTTAACTAAGGTAGTTGGCTTTTAAGTACACTAGAATATATTCAGTGAATGTGCTTTTTTTTTTATTCTTTACAGCTTCATTTCTTCCAAATAGTATAAATTTATTTTTCGTACTGTAGTAATAGGGACCTTTGAGTTCATTGGTATAGGAAGTTCCTGGTGAAGAACTTAATGTACCATTGTAAGTTGACATCTTCTTTGTAACTTACCATGTTAGAGAGCTGCTTAAAATATTGAGAGATTAAGTGAGTTGCCTAGGGTCTCATACACAATGTGTCTTGGCAAGACTTGAATCCAAGTCTTGACTCTGAGGCTATTATACCATTCTTGCCTTTGATTTCCTTCTGTATGTAGTTTTTTTTTCTTTTAATTTTTTTTTCCGGTGTATATATCTATTTCCTTTTTCTTTGTTCACTTTCAGGTATGACCTAGCAATGATACAACTGGGTCAGTACTGGTACTCTTTAGTAATTTTTTAATGTATCATTTGAAATTACTTTCCAGGATGGTTGCATACCTTCATAGGTCCATCAACAATAAATACATCAATGTGCTTGTTTTCCTACATCCCTGCCAGCAGTTATTATTTTCTTTGTTGTCATCTTTGCCACTCTGATGAGTGTAAGATGAAATCTCAGAATTGCTTTAATTTGTATTTCTCTAAGTAGTAGTAATTTGAAGCATTTTTTCATATGACTAGAGATACCCTGACAGTTATTCCCAAGACAATTGTGTTTATATCCTTAGACTATTTATCAGTGGAGGAAATGACTCCTATTCTTATAAATTTGAATAAGTTCCTCATGTAGTTTGGAAATGGACCATTATCAGAGAAACTTGCTGCAAATAATGTTATCAGTTATTTTTTTTTCCCTTTTAATCTTAGCTTTATTGGATTTGTTTCTGCAAAAACTTTCCAATTTTATGGATTCAGAATTATATACTTTATCTTCTGTGATCCTCACTGTAACTTCATTTAAACTTTCATCCAGTCCATAAATCTGATAAGTAATTTTTTCCCCTAACATCTCATCTTTGAGATTATCTTTGTATAAGGTGAAATTGAAGTCTTTTCTGCTTATCTAATATTATGGAACTTGATACTTTGTTTCCTTTGTGTTGTAACTGTCTGTCCCACTGATTGGATCTCTCATATTCATTCTTAAGCCCTCTTTACTTTTATTGACTTGTATGAGATTTTGATGATTGTTAGTTTACTGATAATGAGATGGGAAACAAAATTTCATTGAAACAAAAAAAATCAAAACTTTCTAATATTGAAATAGAGAAAGATCAGTGTCAAAAAAGAATCCTTTCCTGAAATGGCCTCACATTTAAGGTTATGATTGTTAGGTTTGTGTTCTCTTTGATTTGTTTCTTTTGTATTGATTTTTATGTCTTTTCTCTGTGAAGTCAGCATTTTTTCCTTATGATTACTGTTGTTTATACTACTGTATTACTAGTTCTTTCCAATGAACTTTCCTATTCCCCCACCATATTCTCATTTTATCTGTCCCATCTCATGTTCTTTGATTTTACTAACATTCTTAATTTTTAATTGAAAAAAATTTAATCCCTTCTTTTGATTCTTTGTTTACTCAGTTAATAAGTGGTTCAAAAAACCTTCCTTTCCTCCCCTGTCTTATAAGTAATAGTCCTTTTGTCACATGCTTTTCTGAGAAGTTTTCATTTGTGGTGTTCTCATTATTTCTCTTCCTTTGTATTTTATTCTCTGATTCATGACCTATACACTTTTGAAGTACCATCCTCACACTTAGAAATGTAAATTAATGAAAAGAAGCTGCATTCCTAGTAGAAACTCCGACTCTCAAGTCATTGGACCAAGGCCAACATCCTGCCCTTTTCACTAATGAGGCCAGGTTATCCTATCTCTGATTCTGTGTGCTCCCTATTATTCTAAGGCAGGGGTGAGGAACCTGTGGCCTTGAGAGGCCACATGTGGCATTCTACATCTTAAGGTGTGGCCTTTTGACCAAGTCCAAATTTTACAGAACAAATCGTTTTAATAAAGGGATTTATTCTGTGGGGTTTGGATTCATTCAAAAGGGGGGCTCACTTGAGGACGTAGAGGGTCACATGGGGCCTCAAGTCTGCAGGTTCCCCACCCGTGGTCTAGGGTGCTGGCTACTCTCTCCTTGAATGGGGTGTAGCTGTAGAAGATATGCCTTTCTCTGACAAGATGGTCTCCAAATGGCAAATTCTTACCAGATGAAATCCATTAAAAGGTCTTGGTGTCTTTCCATATACATGTATATCTCTTCCGTCACGGTAATGATCCCCTTCCATCCCAATTTCTCTGCGCCATTGCTTTTTCCTATTCTTCCACAGCTCCTTCTATTGTTGAGAAACTAAAGAAATTATCCCTTTATTATTCACATGTGGACTTGCTGTGAGTAGACATCTAGCTCACAACCTCATTCCCATGACTCTCTGCTGTCTTAATACTCCCACAAAAGATACCGATTAATTTATAGGGAATCACAGCATTTACTCTATGGAATATTATTGTAGGTCTTATAAGATCTTATAAAGGCCATTGAGTCCAAATCCCTCATTTTACAGATCAGAAAACTAAGACCCAGAGAGGTTAAGTGATTTGCCCAAGGTCACAAAGCTACATCTGAAGTAAGATTTGACCCATTATACAGTCTTTCTTTTTCCTCCCTTTCTCCTGATTCTTTTAATTAACTTTAAATCTTTAGTCCCTAAGGTCCTTTTTGTTCATTGATGAGCTTTCTTATTTCTTCTGACCATCTGTCAGGTCAATTCTCTCTCTCTTTTTTTAAACATGAGAGAATGACTAAGCAGTAACATAATGCTACTCTTTAGTCATTTCTTGCTAATTATACTTACTTATCTTCATTGTATTTCTGACATTTGGGAGTATTTTAAAGTTGAAAATCTCTTTTTTAAAAAAGAATTCCACAAGTGCCCCTCTTGTTGAAATTCCATCTTTTTCATATATGATTATTAGGCCCATTTTGCAGTGTATGTTATTTTGAGTTGTAGTTATAATATACTATTATTTATATATTTTATGTATTTATGTATATAAATATTTTTTATATATGTAGTATACTATTTTTTCCCTCTGATTTTTCTTGACTATACAGTAATACCTGGCTGCTTGCAAAAGTTACTTGTCATTGAAATTGTGAGACTTAATCACTATATGTTTTGGAATTTAAAAATATTCTTTTTTCAAGTGATAATAGAAATTTTGGGCATTTTTCTTGTATTAGTGTTTTCAATATGGTATTCAATTTTTTTATTTGTTAGATTTATCTTTGATGCTTAAGTTATCTCTGCACATGCTGTTTTCAAGGTCAGTTACTTTGGCTTGTGTAGAACTCATGTTATTTCAATGTTGTTGCTTTTTGTTTCTCATCAGCAAATCCTTCCACTTCTGTATTTTTGTGTTTCAAATGTTTCATTTTTTTCTCTCTCTGAGCCTCTAGTTCTTGAGAGAATGTTTATTGTGTCCTCTAAGCACTGTAGTCTGTTGCCATTTTTTATTTCTAGTTTTATTTTGAGTGTTTTTAGTTTTCTACCTAATTTCACTCTGAGTATTTCTTATAATAGTTCTGTTTCTCTTTTGAATCATTATACAGTTTCTCGCTGCTGTTCAGTGGTCCCTGGAGAGTCTGTAGAATTATCTTTTTTATCAGGAAATTTTGTTTCACTTTTCTTCAGTGTAACTGTTCATAGTGTCTTGGCCCCTTTTTTCAGTTTTCTACTCATTCTTCCTTTTGTCTTTATGATCCTCTCTGTTGGTTTATTGCTTGTTATTTAGGCTTCTGCCCTTTCTTTCAACCTTTTTCTTATAATTCCAGCCACTTGAATGACTCACAGATCTTTGAGACTGGGTAGCCTAGGAAAGCACTTAACAAACACTTTTTGCTTTGTTTCCTCATCTGTAAAATGGGGATAATAATTGCACCTACCTCCCAGGGTTGTTGTGAGGATCTAATGAGATAATAATTGTAAAGTGCTTAGCGCAGTGTCTGGCACATAGTAAGTTCTATTTAAATGTTAGTTGTTGTTATTATTATTATTCTCAGCTTCTTCTTTGGCATTTTGGAAGAGAGGATTGGCCGCATCTGGGTTTCTAGTCTGCTTTTCCTTGGGCAAGAAGCTCTGGCTCTTTAGGCATTGGGCTTTGTTCTGCCTGAATCTTCTGCTGTCTTTCCTTTCAAAGGTTTTTTTCTCTTTCCTTTGTATGACTGGATAGAATTAGTGTCTTGGTTTTTGTGGCATTTGGTATGGGGGCAGGAGGAATGTTTCATGCTGTCATTGCCATGGGAAAATGAGGAAAGGCCCCTTATTACTTCACATTGAAGCTTAAGCCTGGGATTTTCCTGTGCTTGCTGCACACAGCCTGAGAAATGGGTTGGGGAGCTGAGTTAGTGGGAATTAAATATTTAAATCCTTTAATGTTGTGTCACAGAGATTTTTTATCTTAAGCAGAGCTAGTGCTACAATGCTGAATTCTAATGATAAAGACCCTATGTCCCATAAAAAAGATTAGTTCCAAGATACTCTAGGCTATACCTGAAATGGTTATGTCTTCTTGTCCAGCTTGTGCTACCCACGTAAGTGTTAATATTAAAAGGGAGTACTGCCATGTATTATTACTGTGGTAAATTCACACAATTCAGGTGACTGGCAAGATGGTGGAGTAGTTTTGTTTTTGTTTTTAGCAAACTTTTCCATTGCCACAACCTTAGAGAAGGGATTATGGGTCTTGATACCATATTGAGTAACTAAAGCTGGAGCCAGCTTTAGAAGACAATAAATTTACAATTTTGGGAGACTGGAAGAGTGGCAGTGTCATTGACAGAAATAGGGAAGTTCAAAAAAAGTAAAGGTTGGGGGCAGCTAGGTGGCGCAGTGGA
>NW_020954570.1:180836-209255 GCF_900497805.2 Vombatus ursinus | reverse complement strand
AAAAAAAAAAAAAAAAAAAAAAGAAATAAAGGTTTTGGGGAAAAGACAGTGAGTTCTGTCATATTCTGCTATAATTCTCAGATGGCTCTAGGACATCAAGTTTGAAGTATTCAGTAAAAAGGTTCTTGGTGATGTGGGACTCCAGTTCCCCATCCAGTCTGAGCTCCAGCTCAGAAGAGAGACTAGATTGAATGAAACCAGAGTGAGCTATTGAAGTCCCCAAGAGAGAACGTAGAAAACAAAGTGTAGAGGGCTCAGGATAGAACCTTAGAGTATCCCCATACTTGGTGCGTATTATACAGAAGAAATTATAATTATTATAATGAATAATTCTATTGAAAATCCAGAGAGGAGATAATATTTAGGAAGTCAACAGTGTCAATCTACAAAGAGGTCACTAAAGACCATTGGATCTGACAATTAAGAGATTATAGGGTCTAACCATTAGACTATTTGGTGAAAGCAATTTAGTAGGTCACTATATTCTCAGTGATCTCATCAGCTCCAAGGCTTTAATTTAATCGAGTCCAGGTCTCTCTTCTGAGTTCCATTACTGTTGAGGTCTGGAGGTTTAGGAGTACTGGGATCCCAAAATCACGACACGCGGGTTCTGCCTGACTGAATTCAGCCCAAGCCTTCTTTCAGCCAAAGACAAAGTTTATTAAAGATCTGTCATATTGACCAGACTCTTAAGGCATCTGAATATTTGTGAGCTATTGGCTAGGTTCCTAAGGAATCTGAGTCTTTGGCTAGAGTCTTAAGAATCTGAGTGCCTTAATGGAGACAAGATCGACCTTATATACAGAAAGACCGTGGGAGGGATCAGTGACTGGGAGGTCTAGAATGGGGTCTACATAGGGTCTAGGGTGGGAAGTAGCCCAGGACCATGGCGGGGGAGGGGGGAGGTAATAGACAGTGGAGGACTGGGCAAGAGAATTGGGAGATTGGGCTGAAGAGATGAGAGATTTTGAAAGGCTAGTTGATAGCCTCAGAGGGACACCAGAGACTTCCTTGATTAAGTGGGAAAATTTAATCCTATAGACAAATGGGACCTAAATTCTTTTTGGGGCAAGGGGCAAAGGTCTTGGCTTGGGCCCATACCCCATCATTACTACCTTACGAACTGACTACAAAAGAATTCATTATTTTTTCCCCAAGCCCTCCTCTCCACTGAACTTCCTATTTCTGGCAAGGATGTCACTACTCTTACAGTTCCTAGATTGTAAAGAATTGAGGAATGAGAGTGGAAGCAATGACTCTAGATAGCCTTTAGCTAAGAAAAGGAGAAGAGATAAGACATAGGATGATAGTTTGAGGAGATTTTAGGTTTCTTTATGTGACCAAAGTATTTAAGCTTAAAGTAATATATTTGACCTTCCAGTGAAGAGTCTGAATTAATTTCTTTAATCATTGACTGATTTGATCTCCTTGCTGTCCAAGTGACTCTCAAAAATCTTCTGTAACACCAAGATTCGGAAAGCGTTGATTCTGCAGTGCTCTGCCTTCCTTATGATCCAGCTCTCACAGGCGTACATCACTGCTGGAAAAACCACAGTTTTGACCATATTGGCCTTTGTCAGCCAGGTGATGTCCTTGCTTTTTAGTACGCTGTCCAGATTTGCCATAACTTTCCTGCCAAGAAACAAGCATCTTTTAATTTCCAGTCACTATCTACAGTGATCTTTGAGCCCAGGAATATAAAATCTGATATTGCTTCCATTTTTCTTCCTCTGTTTAACAGGAAGTGATGGGACCAGTTGCCAGGATTGTAGTTTTTTGTTTTTTTTTTTTAATGCTAAGCTTTGAGCCAGCTTTTGCGCTTTCCTCTTTTACTCTCATCAAGAGGCTTCATAAGTGTGAGAAAGGATTAGGAGTTAGGCTTCCACAACAGAGCAAGGGAATTCTGAGAAGGACTTCCAAGATTTTGTGGATAGTCCCTCAACCAATCAGAAAGTGCCCCAAACATTCTGCAAACAACTAGTTTCTTAAGAAAGAGCCCTGGAGGCTAAACTGGTTGCAACCCATCAGGGTCATGGACAGGGCCTTAACAGGGCAAAGGCTTTTTCTCCACTGCGCTTGCTTAATAAGTTTATTAAATATTAACTGACACGCCCCAAGGGCAGAGATAGCCGCCATTTTTGAACATGGGATGCATGAAGGGGGAGGAGTTAACAGGACATGAAGGAACATGGGACAAGCAGTTCAGGAAGAGTGTAACTCAGATTAACTAGACCAATCCTAGCCCTGCTGGATGGACTATGGATCTTACTATTTAAAAGTTGATTCTGCCACTGATCCAGTGCCCACGTTCTACTAGAGTGCGGTGTGCCCGCTTTTCTCACGAGAACCATAATAAAGGCTTTCCTTTATTCACTCCTGTAGTAGATTTTTGTTTCAGATT
This sequence comes from Vombatus ursinus, assembly GCF_900497805.2. Lineage (NCBI taxonomy): Eukaryota > Metazoa > Chordata > Mammalia > Diprotodontia > Vombatidae > Vombatus > Vombatus ursinus. Next base: position 206,854 of record NW_020954570.1, on the reverse strand, counting down.
TTTCTAACAATAGTTTTTCTTCACTTTCTGTCATCAGAGTGAAATCGCCTACATATCTGAAGTTGTTGATGTTTCTTCCAGCAACCTTAATTTCAGCTTTTCTTTTGTCCAGTCCAGCATTTCACATGATGTACTCTGCATAAAGATGACATTATATGGTCTTGTACTCCTTTCCCACTCTTAAACCAATCAGTTGTTCATGTTTAATTCTAATTGTTGCTTCTTCATCATACAGGTTCCTCAGGAGACAAGTAGATGATTTGGTACTCCTGGGTCTTTGAGGACTTGACACACTTTGTTGTGATTCGCATAGTCAAAAGCCTTAGTGTAGTCAGTGAAGCAGAAGTAGATGTTTTTCCACAACTCCTTTGCTTCTCCATAATCCCGTGAATGTTGGCAATTTGGTCTTCTAGTTCCTTTGCCTCTTTGAAAACCAGCCTGCTCTTTTGATAATTCTCGTTTCACATATTGCTGAAGGCTAGCTTGCAGAATTGTAAGCATAGCCATGCTTGCCTGTGAAATGAGCACAATTGTTTGAACATTCTTTGGCTTTGCCCTTCTTTAGGATTGGGACAAAAACGATCTTTTCCAATACAGTGACTACTGTTGAGTTTTCTGAATTTACTGGCATATTGAGTACAGCACTTTAACAGGATCATCTTTTAGGATTTTAAATAGCTTAACTGGAATTCTATCACCTCCATTAGCCTTATTGTAAACAATGATTTCTAAGACACACTTGACTTCATTCTCCAGGATGTCTGGCCCTAGATCAGTAAACACTGTTGTGGTATCAGTAGTGTTAAGATCTTTCTCATATAGTTCTTCTGTACATTCTTGCCACCTCTTCATAATCTCTTCTATTTCTGTTAAGTCCCTACCAGTTTTATCTTGTATCATGCCCATTTTTGCATGAAATGTTCCCTTGATATCTCTAATTTTCTTGAAGAGATCTTCTGTCTTTCCCATTCTATTATTTTCTTCTATTTCTTTGCATTGCTCATTTAAGAAAACCTTCTAATCTCTCTATGCTAGTCTCTGGAATTCTGCACGCAGTTGTGTATATCTTTCCCGTTCTCCTTTACCTTTCACTTTTCTTCTTTCCTCCATTATTTGTAAAGTCTCAGACAGCTATTTTGCTCTCTTGATCTTTTTCTTTGGGATATTTTTTGTTGTTGCTTCTTGTACAGTATTGTGAACCTCTGTCCATAGTTCTTCAGGCACTCTGTTTACCAGATCTAATTCCTTAAATTTATTTGTCATATCCACTTCTTAGTCAAAAGAGATGTTATTTAGGTTATACCTATAAAGGCTGATGATTTCCCTACTTTCTTCACTTTAAGTATGAATTTTGCAAATAGATGCTCATGATCTGAACCATAGTCCTCTCCAGGTCTGAGTGTCTCTACCTTTAGCTACAAAATATATAATAAATCTGATTTTGGTATCAGCCATTTGGTCCATATGTAAAGTTGCCTTTTGGGCTATTGTTGAAAAAAAAATGTTTGCTCTGACTAGCAAGTCATCTGTATAAAACTCTATTAGTTTCTGCCCTGTTTTTTGTTATTGATATGGTCATGTACGTTTATAACTTTGCTGGTATTGAATCAGCCCTGCACTCTTTGTATAAATCCCACCTGGTCAGAGTGTATGATTTTGTGATATATTGCTGTAATCTCCTCGCTAGTATTTTATTGAAAAAATTTGCATCAATATTTATTAGAGAAATTGGTTTTTGCTTTTGCTCTTCATGATTTAGATATCAAAACCATATTTGTGTCAGAGAAGGAATCTGGTAAGATTCCTTTACCTGTTTTTTCAAATAGTTTATATAATATTGAACTTAATTGTTCTTTAAATGTTTGGTAGAATTTATTTGCAAATCCATCTGGTCTTTGGAGTTTTTTCTTAGGAAACTCATTTGTGGCTTCTTTAATTTTTTTCCCTAAGATAGGGCTCTGTTAAGTTCTATAAGTATTCTATTTTCTCATCTGTTAATTAGGACAATTTATATTTTGTAAATATTCATCCATTTCACTTAGATTGTCAGTTTTATTGGCATACACTTGGGCAAAATAGCTTCTGGTAATTGCTTTAATTTTCATCTTCATTGGTGGCACATTCATCTTTTTCATCCTTGATACTGGAAATTTGGTTTTCTTATTGCTTTTTTTTTTCCATAAAATCAATGCCTAGTTTTACCAATTAGCCCAATGGTTTTGTAACTGGCAGTTTTATTAGTCTCTCCTTTGATTTTCAGGATTTCTATTTTGGGGTTAATTAGAGATTTAAAATTTGTTCTTTTTCTAGTTTTTTTTTTAAGTTGCATGCCAATTCATTGACCTGCTCTTTCTCTTTTTTATTTGTATGAGCATTTAGAGATATAAAATTTCCTCTAAGTACCGCTTTGGCTACATCCCATAAATTTTGATATGTTGTCTCATTATTGTCATTCTTTTTGATGAAATTATTGTTTCTATGATTTGTTGTTTGACCAACCCATTCTTTAGAATTAGATTATTTAGTTTCCAGTTAGTTTTTAGCCTGTCTTTCCGTGACCCTTTATTACATGTATTTAATATTTCTGCCTTTCTACATTAGATTATGAGGTTTTTATGCTTTAATACTTGCTCAGTTTTTGTGTAGGTGCCATGTACCACTAAGAAAAAGGTATATTCCTTTCTGTCTCCATTCAGTTTTCTCCAGAGGTCTATCGTATCTTAACTTTTCTAAAATTCTATTCATCTCCTTAACTTCTTTCTTGTTTATTTTGTGGTTAGTTTTATCTAGTTCAGAGAGGGGTAGATTGAGGTCCCCCACTAGTATAGTTTTGCTGTCTATTTCTTCCTATAACTTACTTCTCTAAGAATTTGGATGCTGTAACAGTTGGTGCATATATCTTTAGTATTGATATTACTTTGTTGTTTGTGGTACCTTTTAACATGACATAGTTTCCTTCCTTGTCTCTTTCAATTAGATCTATTTTTGCTTTTGCTTTGTCTGAGATCAGAATTGCTACCCCTGCTTTTTTTTTTAATTTCAGCTGAAGCATGATAGATTCTGCTTCAGCCCCTTACCTTTACTCTGTGTGTGTCTCTGCTTCAAGTGTATTTCTTGTAAACAACATATTGTAGGATTCTAGTTTTTGATCCATTCTGCTATCCATTTCTCTTTTATGGATGAGTTCATCCCATTCACATTCACAGTTATGATTTCTAACGGTGTATTTCCCTCCATCCTATTTTCCTACTGTTTATACTTTTCTCTCTCTTCTTTCACCCTGTCCCTCCTCACCAGTGCTCTGACTACCGCCTCCCTCACTCCGCCCTCCTTTCCATAAGCACCCCTCCATTTTCTTTTCCCTTTTCCCTCCTACTTCTCTATAGAGTAAGATAGATTTCTATACCTAACCAAGTGTGTTTGTTATTCCCTCTTTGAGCCGTATCCTACGAGAGTAAGGTTCAAACAATGCTCAACCCTTCTCTTCTTTCCCTCTACTGTAATAGGCATTTCACGCCTCTTCATGTGATATAATTCTGCCTCCCCTTTTCCTCTTCTCCCAGTACAATCCTTTTTTTACCCCTTAATTTTTTTTATATCATTACATCATAGTCAACTTATACCTACATCCTCTATGTATACTCCTTCTAAGTGCCATAATAGAAATACACTTCTTAAGATTTACAAGTATCATTTTCCCGTGTAGGGATGTAAACAGTTTAACCTTATTGAATAACATGTTTTTTCTTTCCTGTTTACCTTTTTGTGCTTCTCTTGAATCTTGTATTTGAAGATTGAATTTTCTGTTCAGCTCTGGTCTTTTCATTGGGAAAGTTTGAATGTTCACTATTTTATTGAATTGCCGTCTTTTCCCCTGAAAGATTATGCTCAGTTTTGCTCGGTAGTTGATTCTTGGTTGTAATCCAAGCTCCTTTGCTTTCTAGAATATCATTTTCCAAGGCTTCCAGTACTTTAATGTAGAAGCTGCTAAGTACTCTGTAATACTGACTGTGGCTCCTTGATATTTGAATTGTTTCTTTCTGGCTACTTGTAGTATTTTCTCCTTGACCTGATAGTCCTGGAATTTGGCTACAATATTCCTTGGAATTTTCATTTTGGTATTTCTTTCAGAAGGTGATTGGTGGATTCTCTCAATGACTATTTTACCCTCTGGTTCTGGGATATCAGGGCAGTTTTTCTTGATAATTTCTTGAAAGATGCTGTCTAGGCTCTTTTTTTGATCATGGCTTTCAGGTAGTCCAGTAATTTTTAAATTATCTCTCCCGGATTTACTTTCCAGGTCAGTTTTTTCCAATGAGGTATTTGCAATGAGTCTTTTATTTTTTCAGTCTTTTGATTTTGTTTGACTTACTCGTGATGTCTTGTAGAGTCATTAGCTTCCACTTGCCCAGTTCTAGTTTATAAGAAATTATTTCCTTAAGTTAGCTTTTCTATGTCTTTTTCTATTTGGCCAGTTCTACTTTTTAAGGAGTTCTTTTTTTATTGGATTTTTTTTTCCTATTTGGCCAGTTCTGTTTTTTAAGAAATTATTTTCTTTAGCCAACTTTTGTGCTTCCTTTTCCAAGCTGATGACTCTCTCTTGCATAACTTTAATTTCTTTTCCCAATTTTTCTTCTACCTCTCTTATTTGATTTTTAAAATCCTTTTTGAGCTCTTCCAAGAAGGCTTTTGGGGCTTCAGACCAGTTCATATTCCCCTTTGAGGCTTCTTTGCATATAGACATTTTGACATTGTTGTCTTCTTCTGAGTTTGTGTTTGGATCTTCCATGTCACCATAGTAACTTTCTATGGTCATGGCTTTTTTTGTTTTTTATTTTTCTGAGTTGTTCTTTTTTATTCATTTTCTAGCCTATTTTGTGGCTTTAAAGTTGAGCTCAGCTCCCGGGACACAGGAGACACTGTCCCATGTTTCTTGTGCTAGAGGGCAGGGACTCGTCATTGGCTTTCCGCGCATGGCCTCAAGGGCTAGTGGCTTCCTCACTGAACTCTAGGGTAGCCCGGCCTAGTCACTCTGGCGTGCTGGTGGTCCAGGGGCTGACAGTTTACCTGCTGTGCTGGGGCGGGAGGCCTCACAGCTAGCCTGCGGAGCCAGGACTGATCTGTGCTGTAGTTAAGGGCCTCCTACTGTCTTGTCCAGACCCCTCCTGCTGCATTCCCCTTTTGCCTGGGTGAGACAGGTATTTCCTGAAGTCCTTTCTAAGTTATCTGAAGCTGGAAAATTGTTTCATTCCATCTTTTTGTGGGTTCTGTCGCTACGGAATCATTTAGAGGCTTGATTTAATGTTGTTTGAGGGAAACTGCGGAGAGCTCAGGCAACTTCCTGGCTTTTCTCTGCCATTTTGCCTCCTTTCTTTCTAATTTGTTTTATTTTTCTTGAGGCTTTGTTTGCAGCTCTTTTCATGTTATTTTCTCTTATGAGTTCATATCTTGATCTTTCTCACCACCATAGTTGATTTTTATGGTCGGGTTCTTTTTTTGTTGTTTGCTCATTTTGCCAGCCACTTTCTTTACTTTGAACTTTATGTTAAAGTTGGGCTCTGCTCACCTCTGAATGGGGAACATTGTGCCAAACTTCAAGCTTTTTCTTGCTGCCCTATTTTCAGAGCTAGTTCTGTGTTTCTGCCAGTTTTCAGCGCATCCAAGGTGGTATGCTCCAGGTAGTGTTGTGGTCACTGCTCTTCTAGTCTGCACTTTGGTCTTTACCTGTGAAGGACTCTGGCTCCCCTGCAGCTGCAAGTATTAGCACGTGAACTATGACCAAGTCCCCTGCTTCCCTGTAGCTGTAAGCAGTAGTGTGCCTGCAAGCAGAGGGCTCCCCTATAAATTCTTTCTGATCAGTCGTTCAGTTCCCTTACCCTTCCTCTACACCACAGTTCTCATCACCCAACGTTTGTGTTGCTGCTGTGTTTGCTCCAGGCCAGTAACTGCTTTTTGATTGATAATAACCTGAAATGCATTTTATATGTTTTATTTAAAATTTCCCTTTTTTACTCTCATGAATTTATAAATAACAACCAATATCATAATGGTAAAAACATGTCTGGTTATGTAAGATTTCTGGTTATTTGGATTTGTCGTAAATGGTAATTTTGTTGTGTTTAATCCATTGCAGAAAGTAGATTCGTTGACTGACTGTTGAGATCTGCTTTGAATCTCAGTTCTGCTATTTATTACCTTTTTGACCTTAGATAAGACACTTTATTTTTCTGCAACTCTGTTTCCTCATCTGTAAAATGAAGACTGAACTAGATGATCTCTAAGAACCTTTCCAGCTCTAAATCTATCACCTGTTTTAAGCAATAAGCTTACTTTCTATTACCAGTTAATATCAAGTGCATTTTATGATTTTGGAGGTATTTTAAGTGGAAAATTAGTGATTCACATGCTATCATTTAAATTGTGCAGTGAAAAAAGAGCATTGGGCCTAGAATCAAGAAGATCTGAAGCCTCAGACATTTGCTAGCTTTGTGACTCTGGGCAAGACACTTAACCCTGTTTGCCTCAGTTTCCTCATCTATAAAATGAATTGGAGAAGGAAATGGCAAAACCACTCCAGCGTCTTTGCCAAGAAAACCCCAAATGGGGTCATGAAGAGTTGAACACAGCTGAAACAACACAAAAACAGCAAAATAGTTAACCAAAAGACCTTATTATCTAATTATTATAATAAATAATAATTTAATTTAGTACTTACATGTCCATGTGCTGTATGAGCCTATGGATTATTCATGTAGTTAAGAAGTTTGAGCAGATGATGGATTAATTTGTGGTTTTGGTTATTAATGTTTCTAAACTTGATTTCCATGCAGTATGGAAAATGTAAATTAAAATCATTAGTCTCAGCCTATGTAGATCATTAAAACAATATTTGAAACACAAACATATCTTTTATTGAAGGAAAATACTTTTATCATTCAAAGTATTATCATCTTTACTGAAACCCATAGTTGTAATGTTGTTTTTGTCAGAGTTATGCAAAAGGGAGGTCAGGCATACTTTTAAAAATTACAAGACCTAAAAAAAGTCATATGGGTGCATGCCAGGCTATTTTCTTTAGGAATTTCATTTTTACCATGTATATGGGGAAAAGAAAAGTGGCGTTTCAGTGAATATATTTATCGCTGTTGGCTATTTTTAAATGACTTTTTCCTTTGCAGAAATGAATGAAAAATTAATGACATTTTCTAATTCTGGTATTGTTAAATGCATCATCTCTCAGTTCAGGGTGTCAAAAAAAAAGAGTCAATTCCAGTATTGTCTCTTGACTAGAAAGGTGACAAATTCTCTATCATTTCAACAGTGTATATTGATAGAGAGGAAATATAAAGCCACAAATTTACATTAATGTCACACGTATTTGTCACCACTAGGAACTGCCTGATCCTTGTAGATTTCATTTATGTGGTTCCTAATTTCATTAGTACCTTTGATGTTTACTGCTGCAAATAATTTGATGTAATCTTCCTGAATCACTGGTTTATTGGGTGTTTTCAACTATATTGATAGCAGAAGCAGTGATTTATGGGGACACTTACTTTTCCTCTTAATATAAATCATTATTTTAACAACTTCAGGGATAGTACATAGCTATGGTTTTTCTTTTTACCACTGTTACCTTGATAATTTTTCTTAGATTATATCTTTAGAACTTGAAGAATCATCTAGTCCATCCCTGTTATTTTCCAGAGGAGGCCTCAAAGAAGTGAAGTGATGGAATGAGGCCTAAAGAAATGCACGGTCATTCTGGTAATATGCAATAAAGCTAGAATTTGATCTGAAGTATCAAGTAAACAAATCCAGGGTTTTATCTATTGCATGTATCTTTGCTTCCTTATTAAATCAAAACAAAAATATGTTAGTATTGAGTGAAATCTAAGTGCCTTGTCACTGTGACTCATTAGTTTTGGACTTTGAGAAAAGATCAGTTTTAGATTTTATTATCAATAACATGATATTAAGATAGGATTAAAATGTCACCATTTACTTTAATGCAGTTATCAAAATTTATAGTTTTGATATTTGTCTTTTGCTTCCTGGTTTATATTTTGGGATCAAAAAGGATTACTTGGAGATAAAAGATTAAATATGTAAAACAATTTTATTTTGGTTTGGGTTTTTTTTTTGTTTTCGTTTTATGTCTATCAAAAGAATGGAAGATATCTGTTGTGTATTACTTTACTATATACATGGAGCTTCAGTCTCTACGACTGTCTCCATATTGAGTCTTAAAGATCCCAAATTAATGTTAGAGTCTAATTATTGCTTCACTAAAGACATCATTAATAATTTTACTTGCTCATTCCTTTGCCCTTTCATTAGATTGATAATGATCACTATAACAGTGTAGCAGGTGTTCACTTGCTTATATTTTTCGTAACTCTCGGCATGTCCTTTTCCCTTGCTGTTTCATTGTTCTTTCTTTCTTAAAGCAGCAGTATCTCTCTTTAACAGAATTACTTCATCTATGGTAAAGTTGTGAATAAGTAGGTTTTAGGTAATAGGATTAGTTCTATTGAGAAGTGGTGAACTTGTGTTTATTAACTGAAGGTTCATATTTATTCCTTAAAATCTATTCTTACATTGGTGACTATATTTTTATGTAGAAGTAATGTAAGACCGTGATTTGTCTCTAAAAGGCCAAGGGATTCCATGGCCAAATCTGAGAAAATTAAGGTAGTCTTAGAAAAGCTTAAGGTTTTTTTGTTTTTAATGAAAAAATAAACACTGGTAATTTTGAGTTATTTCCACTTTTTAAATTTTTGTGTCTGTTTTATTACGTTGAGATTGTAGTTGAAAGGTAGCAGGATACTGGTTATTGAATCATATTATTAAAAATGGGTAATTTATTGCAACTAAATGAGGTCTTTTAGGCAGAATAAACAATCGTCTGTGTGATGGTGACTTGAAGGACTATAGAAGGATAGCTTGTTATTTACCACACTTGTCTACTGTGTATAATGGAAAGAACACTGGACTGAGTATCATGAGACTAGGTTTCTAGTCAATGAGCATTCCATTTAAAAGGCTTTTATTGAGTGCAAGCTAGTACTGGGTTCTGTGGATACAAAGGCAAGAATGAAAAAAAAATTGGGATATCATGTACACGAATAAGCACATTAAGCAATATTTGCAGAATAGGGAGAGCACTGACAACTAGAATATCAGGATAGTCCTCAGCTGGAATGGGAGGTGGTTCCTTAGTTGTGCTTTAAAGGAAGTTAGGATTGCTATACAATAGAAATGAGAAGTGAAAACATTCCATGCATAGACAACCGGGTGCAAAAGCACAGAGCCAGGACATGAAATGTTGTTGAGCTTTAAGAATTTCACTTCGATTTCTCTCTGAAAGTTAGATTGAGAAAGGGCAGATTGGAGGCAGAGAAACCAATTTCAGTAGTCTAGGTTATAAGTGATGAGTGTCGTAACTATGGTTACAAGTGGGAAAAGGGGATGGATTCTAAATATGTTGTGGGGGTAGAAGTGACAGGATTTGGTCACTCACTGTGTATGGGGAGTCAGTGACGGTGAAGAGTTGAAGATTACTCCAAGACTGAGAATCTTATTGATTGGAAGGAGGCTATAGCCATTGATAGAAATAAGAAAGTTCAGGAAAAGGGTGGATATTGAGGTGAAGACAGTCTTGGTTCTATCTTTAAATTGAGTGAACAACTCTATATGTCTCAAGTCCCCCATCTGTAAAATGAAGAGGTGGGACTGATTAGATGATCTCTAAGACTGAAATGTCTGCCATAGTTCTCGAATATTCTACCTTTAGAGCCATTTTTAAAAGACTACTTGTTCATTTGAAGTGGATTAACTCTTCAACCCTTACTCTTTTCTAACTAAGAGTGAGGCCCTACAGAATGGAATGAGAAAGACAGGATTTGATGGGATGATACTGTAAAAGTTCTGAGCTTGGGAACATTTTTTAGTGATGAGGCACCTTCCTAAGGGAAGACCCAGTAGTATCAATAAAAGACCCACATCTATAAATATATTCACAGTAGCGTTGTTTGTAAGTGCAAAAAAAGAGAACAACAGCATGCCCAAAGATTGAGGAGTGACTGAGCGAATTGTGATATATAAATGTGGAGTGTTATTGTCATAAGGGATAAATAAACATTTTTTCAGATATGGGAAGGCACATGAAATCATGCAAGGAAGCAGAATCAAAGTAGCAACATACACAGTTTCTACAACTAAACAAATGAAGACAATTTTGAATGGCTACAAAATTCAGATTCAAAAAATTGGACATTAGTTCTAATTGATAAAACATTCACATCCTCTTAACACAGACAAAACTACTCAAGTATAACATTGCATGTACTACTAGTGTCATTTGAGAGAGATTCATTTGGGAGAAGAGTGGGATTAGTGTGATATCAAAACAAAATTTACCATAAATGCATTTTTGTTTGTTTTTAGTGAAAAATGTCAGGAAGCAAAGAACTTGGGCCTCTTTATGAATGGGAATTGGGAGGAGAAAAGAAGGTAAAGATCACATATTTAATGATTTTGCCTTGGACAAGACCTATCCTAGGTAAAGGACTGCAGCTTCCTCATTCATAGGATTATAGACCCGGTTGGTACTTTTTAGAGATTATCTAATTTAGCATTTTCCTTTTATGACTGAGGCATCTGGGCCTAGAAAAGGTGAGGCGACTTGTCCAAGGTCATACAGATAGTAGCAGAGCCAGGATGTGAAGCTAGGTATTTTGATTCTAAATCCAGCATTCTTTTCACCAAATCATAGATGTTAATATATGTCACATGCCTATTAACTTTTAAGATTACTATTTTAAGATAAGTGGAAAAAAAAATGTTTGTTTAGATGTTCAGTTGAAGGCATTATCCAGGGGCCCAAGGTCCTGATTGATGAGTGTCTCATATGGGGCTTACTATGTCAGACCCAGCTGCTTTAGCCATGTTTCTCTTGACTTTCTACCCCCATATTTTCACCTGCTGCTTTCTACCTTTCCAGTCCTAGAATCATAATAAAATCAGTACTACCCTTGCTACATCCTGAATTCAACATGATCATCTTATACTCAACATGTCCAAAATGGAACTCATTATCTTTTCCCCTAAACCCTCCCCATCTCCTATTTTCCCTATTATTATAAAGGGCAGCACCTTCCTCCAGTCCTCTGCTCCTCACTGTCTTTCACCTCCCCACTATTCAGTCTGTTGCCGTGGCTTTCTGTTTCATCTTTTGCAACATCTCTGGAATAGGCCCTCTTCTCTCCTCAGACATGCCACCACTCTGGCGAATCACCTTATATTTAGATTACTTCACAAGCCTGCTGGTAATCTGCCTGCCTCAGTTCTTTCCTCACTTTAATGCATCTTCCATTCAGCCACCAAAGTGATTTTCCTAAAGTGTATGTCAGACCACGTCACTCAGTAAAATACAGTGGTTCCCTGTCAGTTCTTGATCAAATACAGAATCCTCTCTTTGACATTCAAAGCCCTTTACAACCTAGCCACCTTCTTCATTTCCAGTCATCTTCCACCTTACTCACTGTCACATACTCTGTGATGCATTTACATTGATCTCCTAGCAGTTCCACAAGCCAGACACTCCATCTTTTGGCTCTGGCCATGTTCTCTGGCTATCTTCCATGAGTGGAATGCTCTATCTCCTCATGTCTGCCCCTTGGCTTCTCTGGCTTCCTTTAAGTCCCAACTAAAATCCCATCTTCCACAGGAAATCTTTCCCACCCCCTCTTAACTCTAGTGTCTTCTGTCTTTTATTTCTTTTTTTATCCTATATATATAGCTTATTTGTACATATTTGTTTGCTCATTGTCTCCACTATTAGATTGTGATCCCCTTGAAGCATTTTGTCTCTTTTGTATCCCCATCACTTAGCAAAGTGCCTGGCACATTTAATTGGTGCTTAATGCTTATTTATTGACTGACTGCTACTGGAGGTATATGTCAACCTACTTTCATATATTTATCATCTCTATAACTTTCCAAACCAAAAATACCCCTCTTAGCCACCATTCGTCATTTTTGTTGCCCCAATATCTAATTTATTTAGTATTGAAATGTTATCTTATGAGCCACTTGGAAATGGGTTGCTGTCACTGGTTGAAAATGAGTGAAACTCACATTGCAATGAAATGCTCGTAATTCCTCTGTTTTACCTATTGGCTTTTGAGGGGGAAAAAATACAAATGTAGTAAGTAGTTTCTGATGTAATTTCATTTTATAGTGATTTTTGCTTTATTTGAAGAAAGTTTTGGATGTCATAGGCAAAGTAGAATTGAAGTCTTAAGTGACAAATTTGTTGACCAAAATTCAAGGAGTACTATTTTTTAATTTTTCTGAACATATTTTATTTATTCCCATGTTTGCTTTTTAAAAGATGAATTTTTTAATTATTTAATTTCTTTTCACCTTTAAAATATGCCAGCTCTGATATTTCTTTAGATCAACCAATTAATTAATCAACAAGCATTTTTAAAGTTATTATGTTCTGGTCATAGTGTTAAGCCTTGGGGATACAAAGAGAGTAAAAAAACAAACTCTGCTTCCACGGAGCTTACAATCTAATGGGAAAGACAAAATATAAGTAAATATGCAAGATCTATACAGAACAGATGGAAGGTAGTAACCTTTAGAGGTGAAGACAGTGGCAGCTACAGGGGTTGGAAAAGTCCTTGTGCAGATGATTGATTTGAGATAGTCTGGAAGGAAGCCAGGCATTCTAACAGGTGGGTAAGGAGGGAGAGGACTGGGTGTGAGGGACAGCTAGTGACAAGTACAGCTAGTGAAAAGAAATCTGAGATGGAATGTTGGGTGCAAGGAGTAGCAAGTAGGTCAGTATGGTTTGGTCATAGAGTACGTAGGGGAGTCAGGTGTCAGAGGATTATAAAGTTAATAAGGAGCCAGTTTGGGAAGAACATTAAATGCCAAATGAAAAGAGTTTATATTTGATTTAAGAAGTAATAAGAAATCAATGAGATTCAGAGGGATCCCATTTTTAGACTTGCGTATTAGGAAAATAGTGTTATCAACCGAGTGGATAGTGAATTGGAGTGTGGAGAGATATGAAGGAAGAAGACCAACTAAGGCCTCAACCAGAGTGGTGACTGTGAGTAGAGGGAAGGGGATCTAAATATTGTAGAGGTAGAAACAGCAAGATGTGGTCATGATTGGATATGGGAGGTTAGTGAGAGTCAAGAGTCAAGAATAACGCTGAAGTTGGGCACCTTAGTGACTAAGGGGTTAGTGGAACTTTTGACAATAATTGGCACATTTGGAAGAGGGGAGGATTTTAGGGTAAAGATAATGAGTTCTCTTTTGAACATGTTGAGTTTGATATGCCTAAGGATATCTAATTCCAAATATCCATTAGGCAGTTGGTGATTCCAGACTGGAGTTCATGAGAGAAACTAGGTCTGATTTCTGGGAGTCATATTTAAGATTCTATTTGAACATATAGGAGCTAACGAAACTACCAAATGAGATAGTGAGTAGACAACAGAGAAGTCTCAGAATAGGACCTTGAAGGATGCCCATAGTTAGTGGACATCCAACACAGATGAATACTCAGTAAGGGAACGTGAGGAGTGAGCTTTTAGAGTGAATTTTGAAGAATAGTATTTTATAGTATTTTTTTTTCTTTTCTGCAAAAGTTCTGTATTTGTTTGGATGAACATAATCCTCACATAAAAAATTACTATCTGTTCCAAAACTTGTTTTCTCAGATTTGTTTGATATTTGCTAGCAACTGTTTCTCTTTATTTTCCTTTGGGTCATCCACTTATTGGTTCCTTTGGAACCATAGTATATTGGAAAGACTACTGGATTTATCTAGCAAATCATTTTACCTCCCTGGGATCCAGTTTCCTAATCTTTAAGATGAGGTTATTGAACTAGTTGACCTCTCAAGTTCTTTCCAGCTCTTAAATATATGAACCAATAAGATTGTGGTATTCCATGTTCTGCAATTGTATGGCATCACCGGAAAAATATTGATGTTTAAAAGATTAGTTTTTGTTTCATGGAGGATCTTGGGTTCATGGAAAGTTCTGTACAGTTTTCTAAATGCAATCTAATCTATTCTCTTCCTCTTATTCAATTATGGGTCCTTTTCCTTGTCCACCTATAATATGGGCACTTAGACAGACATTCACATTAAGATTATGTTATGTTTTATGATCTGGACAATAGATAATCATTTGGATATTCTTGTGTGGAGTTAGACTGAATTTATTTGAATTATTCATCTGTTTTGTGAGGCACTATACTATTTTAGTGCTAGATAAAATCAGAACCATGAACTCAAACAGGAACATTTGGAGATCCTCAACTTTTATAGGGAATCTCTATTTTATTTTAACAATGGCAAACTCCTTTGGCACACATCTCCCTTTTTAAGCTTCACTTAATATTACTTAATGACCAGAGGACAGAATATTATTTCTGTAGTATCTGCTGAAAAATCTTTTATGCTCTTAATATGTACAAAGGAGAAACTTTGCTGTAGTTGCCTTTAAGGAAGTATTTTGTTAATAGGTAGAACTAAAGTATTGCATCAGTAACTCATCTTGGTAATGAGATAACCTTTGGATTATGAAAGGCTATGCCAGTAGATCCCCAGGCTCTGGTTTATTGAATTCAATTCAACAAATATTCATTAAGGACATAAGTGCAACACACTATACTACGTACTGGGAATGCATGGGAAAAAAATAACTGTCCTCAAGGAACTTATAATCTTTCCTTTTATTTGAGTGAAGGAGGGGTGTAGATGTACCGGGTGTACAGGAAGTATAATGCAAGATAATCCAATTAAAAAAAAGACCAACAGCTGGAGTGATAAGGAAAGATTTCTCTCAGCATTGAAGGGAGCTGGGGATTCTAAGAGACATTTAAAAGCTTTGCTATGTAAGTTTTATGTCCTCGCAGCTTAGAACGAAAAAGAGTGTTAATGTGTGTTTCTAATGTCAGATCATCAGTTAGTCTAGAATGGTGCTCAATAAAATTTAGGGGGCAGTGAATTTTGAAGTCTAGCCCATTGTGCTTTTAATTTAGGAAGAGATTAATATTGTTATGTTTGGGGTTTTTGGGGAATGATAATCCCACCATTTTTCAAACTACAGTCTAGCCTCTTTTCCTTTCCAGAATACTCCTTGGGAGCATATTAATGAGATAATAAACTAATATTGGAATTAACCGTAGCTCAAATTGTTACAAAATTTCTTGATTGACCTGAGAGGTTACCTAGTTTACTCAGGAGAAATTTAGGCACTAAGAGAATTTGGGTAAAGTCAATGACTCTATAAATGTAGATTTATTGATTTTATTTTATTTGATACTTTTTGGTATTTGGTATTTAGTTTTGTTGTTACATGTTTTAAAGACTCATTTTGTACTGAGAAGTTTTCCTTTTTCTCTTCTCCTTCCTGAACTGGTAAGTATTGATCACAGATTCTTTTTAAAGATGCTCTTAAGGCTTCTGCTATTCAATCTTGTCAGTGTTGTGGCTCAATTCATTGAGGTTTCTATGTTTGCTCAGTGTGCTCAGGTTTAACAAATTGCTGCTAACTGCTATTCTTTTTGCAACCTTTAAAACTTTGAAAATTTCATTACTATACTTACTATTTTTTTTTTTTGAACTGCTTTTTAACTGACATTTCTGAGAAGCTGGTATGGTTTTTACCTTATTTGAGGAGTTTCAAAATTTTCCAGAACAGATATGTTGCCAAGATTTAGATTGTTAAATATAGATAAATAGAAAATTATATCATAGGTAGAAAAGTATAGGTTATTAAATATAATATAGGCATAAAAATTATTGATTACAGATAGAAAATCAGAGATTGTTAATTTAGATAAACACAATATCATTTAAAATTAAGATACTACATGGGGGAAGTACTAAAGTAGAAGTCTGGATAGTATGTTTTTCCAGACTCATGTTCTTTGCTTCCATGATACTATCTATCCGTCTCATCCTCTGCTATCCTTTTTTTCCTTTTGCCTTCTTCCCCAACATTAGGATTTTTTCCATTGAGCCCTGCCTTCTCATTATGTGGTCAAAGTATTTAAGCTTCAGTTTCAGTGTTTGACCTTCCAATGAATAATCTGACTGAAATATTGACTGATTTGATCTCTTTGCTGTCCAAAGGACTCTCAAAAGTCTTCTCCCATACCACAGTTCAGAAGTATTAATTCTGTGGCACTTGTTAGCTGCTCCTTAAAGAAGTAAAGAACAACTTAAATAGCTGCAGAAATATTAAGTGCTCATGGCTAGTCCATGCTTATATAATAAAAATAACAATACTGCCAAAATTAATTTATACTTTTAATTCCATGCTGAATTACCAAGGAGATACTTTACTGAACTTGATAAAATGTTAACAAAATTCATTTGGAAAAGCAAAAGGTCTAGAGTATCAAGGGAGATTATGAAAAGAAGTAAGAACTAAGGGGAAATAGCATTTCCAGCCCACAAACAGTATTATAAATAAGCAGTTGTTAAAATCATCTGGTGTTGGTTAAAGTATAGAGAAATCAATGGAACACACTAAACAAGGGAGATTCAGAAATAAGATAACACCATAACCCAGTGTTTGATAAATTGGAAAAGAAGTTAACGCAGGGGAAAACTCCCTATTTGATAAAAACTGCTGGGAAAACTGGAAATCAGTATGGCAGAAATTGGGCTTATACCATATGCACACAATACAATACATTCTGAATAATGTGTGACCTTTTTATTAAACATTATACTATAAAAAAATTAGAAGAGAAAGATCATATTTCTCTCAGCTATGGGTAACAGATATGTTCTTAACTAAAGAAGAGATAGAGACAATTACAAAAGATAAAATAATTATGATTATTTGAAACTGAAAAGTTTCTGCACAGACAAAAGTAATGCATCTAGGAGAAGAGAAGTGGTTCAGTGGGGGAAAAATCTTTGTGTCAAATTTCTCTGATAAGGGTTTGGAATCTAAGAGATATAAACAAACGTGTGTATGTATACGTATACACGTGTCTGTGTGTCTGTGTGTCTGTGTGTGTGTCTGTATGTGTGTGTATTCCCCAATATTCACCAATAGAGAAATAGTCAAAAGATGTGAACAAAGAGTTCCTGAAAGAAAAACTGCAAAGTATTCACAACTATATGAAATAATAATTATAAGAGAAATACAAATCAAAACAACCCTGAGGTTTCATTTCGTATCTTGCAAATTGGCAAAAATAACATAAAATAGCAGTAGTCAGTGATGGACGGGTTGTGGAAAGATATGCACAGTAATATATTGTTGGTGAAGCTGTGAAATGGTATAATTATTTTGAATAGTGATTTGGGATTATCCAAATAAAGTGACTAATGTCCGTACTGATTGGTTATACCCTTTGAAACAAAGACTCGATTACTGTGCTTATATACCAAAAGCCATTAATAAGAAAGAAGTCCTCAAATGCTCTAAAATGTTTGTAGCAGCACTTCTTGTGTTAACTAAGAACTGGAAACAAATTAAATGTCCATCAGTTGTGGGATGGCCAAGCACGCTGTGGTACATAAATATAATGATATTATTGGGTTGTAAGAAATGATATGTGATACAAAAAAGCAAGGAAAGATCTATATGAAATGATGTGAAGTAAGCAGAGCCAAGAAAACAATATTTACAGTAGAAATGGAAAGATTGACACACTCAAAAGTTGATGTAACAAAGATGTAGGAGGTTACACAGGTGTTACAAAGTGCACATATTTTTGGACTTTTAAAACATATTGATCAGTTTTAACTTTTTTTTTCTCCAAAAAATACTAATTTTCATATGGAATGTCTCTCTGGAAAAGAGATGAAGAAATACTTGGGATAACCATGGTGATATAAGAAAACAAAAATATCCATAAAAACTTATTTTAAAAAATGATATGGTAAGAAACCATATTGAAGATGTTTTAGAAGAGAGTCAGAGAAGAAATAGAGGCAAGTAATACTGTTGATAGCTTTCTCGAGGACCTTAGCAGGGAAGGGGGGAAGGAGCTAAAATGATAACTAGAGGAAAATTAGGAATTTTGGGCCAAATCTCATAAACTGCAGTTTAATAAGGATGAATATGTAACTTGGGTTCAGAATACCTACGTCACAATTAAAAGATGGGAGGACACAGTAGTTCATATAAATGTGAGAAGTTCTAGTGAGCAAGTCCAGTCAGTATGCTTGCGGCTTTTTTTATTTCTTCCTTCCTAGCTTCCTAGTTTCTCCCTTCATAGATGCTTTGTTATTCAGTCATTTTCAGTCTTGTATGACTCTTTGTGTCCCCATTTGGAGTTTTCTTGACCAAGATAATGGAGTGGTTTCCTTTTCCTTCTCCAGCTCATTTTATAGTTGAGGAAACTGAGGCAAGCAGGGTTAAGTGACTTGCCCCAGGAGTCGGAGGCCATATTTTAACTCAGGAAGATAGTCTTCCTGACTTTAGGCCTGGTGCTTTATCCACTATGCCAACTAACTGCCCCTGGTAGCTGCTTGTAAATGCCAATGTAGCCTGTACTTCACAATCATTCATCCTTTTCTCTCTTTAAGTGTAACCATGTTTATCATACTTCTAAGGACTGAAAATGCAGGTATCAGCAGAACCTGTAGATAGAAGTAATAAACAAAATTCTGTAATACTTTAAGCTCAATATGACCTATTACACATTTAGATTTTTTTAGAACTCTGTTTAGAATTATATACATTAAAAAAATAGCAAATCTAATCTAGCCTTCTCAGATGAGAAAACTGAGGCTCAGAGAGATAAAATGATTTAGGTCATGCAGCTAATTGATGGGACCTAGAACCCACTTCTGCTGATTTGCAGTACTGAGCTTTGATATTTCTGTATTTCATATAAAGGTTAAAAAAAATTGAACTGCATTTACTTTATTTTAGAGTACTTAACTTGATCCTATGAGAAGGGTACAAAGAAAGTAGAACACATACTCTGTAGAAGCTTTCTTTTGTTGGGGGGAAGAGTGCAATATAAGGAGGAGAAAACTTTTGAAATAACAATCTAAAAATACATTTGAGGAAACTGTAAATAATTGCAACCTGAAAAGTACAAAGAACTCTTGCAATGAGTAGAATAACACAGGCTCATCCAGAGAAGAATTCTTGGAGGAGATAAATGTTGACCAGTGTTTTCAAAGGTTGGGAGGACATTCCTTATGGCAGAATGCAATGTACAAACTCCTAGAGAGCAATTCATGGAAAGGGCAGCAGGCAACATTTATAATAATCTGACATAACTACTGAAAATTGACTGACTCTTTTAGAGTTTTTTCCCTTTCTACATTCTTTGTGATCTCTCTCTTTGCCATTTGCATACTTCATTTACAGTAATAGCAATAGTGTATAATACAGTAATAGGTTTAATAAGCATTGAAACAGTGAGGAGAACCAGCTTGTTACAGTGGAATGAACTTTGGGATGAGAGAGCATGGTTTCCCATCCCAGATGTTAACTCAGCTTATAGCCTTGGACAAGTGACTGTTTCACTCTTCTGGGCCTTGATTTCTTCATCTGTAATTTAAGGGGGCTTGAAGACTAGATGACCTCTAAGAGACCTTGACTTCAAAGGTACATGGTTCTATGATAGATAGGTTATGAATTGCAAACTTTCCTTATTCTGCAGCAATGAAATTGGGTTCTAGTTGCATACTTGAAAATGGAGAAAGTAGCATGGTATAGTATAGTTCAAAAAGTACTAGATTTAGACATGAGTTCGAGTTTAAGCTCTTTCACTTAAAACTCATGTGACCTGCTGTAAAATCATATCACTTTTCTGGTCCATTTTGCTTATGTGTTAAATTTGAGGTTTGAAGTAGTGACCTGTAAGATCTCTCCAAATTGTAATGCTATAATCCTCTGATCTCTTATATTTTATGGACATTTTCTGTAGGAAGCTGAAAGAGGTTTGTGGGCTCTCTTTATTGCCATTCCCTGAAACTGTAGTGATATATAATAGATATTTTAACCATTAATGACTGTCAAAATTGCTGCATTACAAATTCCAGCAATTATCTTCATTGTCTAGTGCAGTGCTTTGTACATAATTGAACAAATGAATGCTGAATATTTGCATGTAGAATCGATAACTAGTAGTTATGTATAGCAAGAAAGCACTAGGGATATTTTTGACTTTGAATCAGTAAATACATATACAATTGTGTCTGAATTAACTGGAACAAAGTAAATATATTTATTAACATGCAGTGGATCTTAAAACTTTAAATCTTTAGAAAACATGTACAATATGTCCTCCTTTTGCTGTAATACATCTTGCATAATTGGACATTGAGGTCATGCAGTACAGTCTTTAATTGAAACTATACTTTTATCACATTGGATAGTAAACATACATTTGACCATTTTTCTAAGTCTAGCCTATAGGTTTTCTTTTTATTTTAAATATGTTTTTATTTATTTCATCAAATTGTTATTGCTGTTATTTGTCCTTTATTTTCAAAGAGGACCAGTGACATCATGGGGTGATGTCTTTACATGTGTGTGAATTGGATTTAAGCAAGGCAGAGTTGCACAAAGTTGTCAGCCTCACTGTCTCTCAGAGTCATTAAAGTCTAGTGGCAAGACAAAAGTCTTTTTGGGAGGCTCCAGATGGGATGTTTGTAAAGCACTTATGGCGGTACTTGGCAATAATAGCTATTATTACTATTATTATAATTTCTCTAAACTTTTTTTGGGGTGGATATTCTGCAGTCTGATGAAGATGCCCAGATCTGATAGGCTATCCTGGACTTCTTCTGACAACAGTTTGGTTATCTTGCAGGTTTCCTTGGAGTAATATCCATTCTTAAAAACCATCAAGTTAAAATTAAAAACACAGCAAGAGAGAGCAATGAAGTATGTGTGTATAGCACAAATTCGACACTTAACATGATAGAATTAAGCAAAAGTGGGGAAAGCAGCTCAATCTGATTCCATCCAGTTTGATATTCTGAGTCAACCTAGTGTCAGTAGAAGCATACTTCCATGACCATTGCTATTATAAAATGAAATAATGCCGAAATTATTGCTTGTCCCAAGTAAATTTCACACCACTTCATTTTCCTCCTGAGGATCTGCTATTTTTTCATCAATAGCAGAGAACAATGATGTGATAATTTCAGCTATATGATAGAATTATAAACTCCCTGAAAGTAGGGATTGTTTCATTTTTTTTTTCATATTTGTATCCCTAGCAAATAATGTAGTTCACTGTCTGGCACATAGATAAATACTTGTTGATTGATTGAGCATAGAAGAAATTGAAGCAGAGAAATAAGTAGTTGTTACTTAGTAGAAATTAGGGTTTAAACTCTAGTTTTTGGACTTTCACTAGACCACAAGAAACAAAAAGTTTTTGAATTATAGTTTTCTAAATAATAAAAGTTTATTTTGTAAATGGAAAGAAGGCTGCTGCCATATATAATTAAGTTAATAATAGTAAATGAAAGAAATTGAATTAAATGTAGTGGTTAAAGTCAGTCTGGAAAATTTGTTTATTTTTCCTGTTTGGTATAATTGTTTTGCTAAATTTTCATCATCAATGCAGGTGGGAGTGAAATTATATGTGGTGCAAAAAACATCAAAGCATGACAGAATTTTAGCCTTACCTTGAATCTTTTTTAATTTCCTTTTTAAATAAATTTTCAGCATAATTTGAACCAACTTTTTAGCAGTGGGATTTAGATAAGTAGTTCAGCAGATTCATGATATGTATGTCATTTTACTGTTCACAGTGAAAGTGATATTCATAGTGATACATAATATTTATCTAAGTTGACCAAGAATCCCAATGTTTCCTGATCCCTCCTATAGACTACCTGCAAACAGCTATCAACTAACTGTTGTTTTGCTTATGCTCAATTGTATCTGTACATTTAGAGTGGTGGATATATGATTTGCTTAATTTATAATTAGTAAATAGGTATTTATGCTGCATATTATTTTAGATTATCTGCATGATTAGTTTGTCATAAAATTGTCATGATTTAAAAAACCAAGACATACAATATTTTAAAGTCCTTTTTGCTGTGCTTCAATATACACTAATATATCAAGTATCTGTAATTTTGTCACTGTGCCATCTCCTCAGTGAAACAGTTTTGAGATCTGTCGATAAATGTAGTCATAGAGATCTGAGGTTCAAGCGAGGTTAAGTCACTTGCCCCTGATCACAAAACTAGTAGAGGTCCTGCTGTCAGATACTAATGCATCTTCGCATCATTACTGTTTAACAGTTGTATTGAAATTGAATTTATAAGAGTAATGAATTTGTTGGTCATTCACTTTTTTATGTGGATGAGCAGTTTTCAGATATGTTAATGGTGGGGATTTCTTTTAGACATGGGCTACTGAGGTCCCTTCTAACTCTCACAATTGATTCTTAGAACTTAGAAAAATTTTGAAATGTGTGGAAAATTTTGTGAGCTTAGAAAATTTTGAGATGTTTTAGTATTTAAATGTAAATAGTATCCTTTTCTCATTCCAAGGAAATAGTATATATTGTTTACATTAATTTTTGGTTATATAAGTACTATTCTAAAATACTATTCTGTCATTTTTTACATCTTAGCTGCATTGTTAAATTTTTCATATACATATATACACACACACATAAAATAAACATATAAATTCTTCTCATAGAACTAAGAAGCTAGTTCCTGCAATTATCTTAGAATCAATTGTTACAGCTGGAAGAGACCTTAGTGATCACCTGATTGGTTGATTGGTTGTTGTCCTTTGTTCTCAGAGACAATCAAAATAATGTCACTATGTTGGAATCAAGTTGCACTCTGTCCAACTGTGGCTGACCAGACCAGTATGAGCTCGGAATTCTATATCACAGAGTGGGCACAAATAGTCTATATGAACATTTGGAATGAAGATGTTTCTAAATTTGAGCATCTCACATTTCTTTTGAGCTACTGCAATTCTGCTTTGCTCATAGAGCCTAGAGCATTCTTTGAAGTGGACATGCCATGTTGGGCACTTCTGTGCCAATGTCTCCTGTATCTCACAATTGATTCCTAAGTTCTTCAGAGAGACCTTGAGAATGTCCTATCACTTTGTCGGATCACCATAGGAGCACCTGCCTTGCGTGAGTTCTCTGTACAATAGTCTTTTAGGCAAATGGCATTCAAATAACGTGGCCAGCCCATTGGCATCGTGCTCTCAAAATGCTTGAGAGTTTAGTTCGAGAAAGAACCTCAGTATCCAGTACCTTATCTTGCCAGGTGATCTTCAGAATCTTATTAAGACAATTCAAATGGAAGACATTCAGTTTCCTGGCATGGCGCTGCTATACTGTTCAGGTTTCATAGGCATACATCAGTGAGGTCAGCACAATGGCTTTGTAGACCTTCACTGTCTACAGCCAGCCTAATACCTCTTCTCTCCTACACTTTACTTTGGAGCCTCCCAAACACTGAGCTCGCTCAGGGTGATTGTGTCAAGCTCACCATCTATATGTACATAATTGGAAATTATCCTGCCACGGTAAATGAATATAACTAGAGTATTCAGAATTTCTCCATTTGCTGTAACTGATGATTCCATGTATGGATGGTGTGGTGTGACGATGAGAATCTGTGTTTTCTTGGCATTACTTGTCAGGCCAAAATTAGCACAAGTAGCAGAGAATCTATCCATATTTTGTTACATCTCAGCTTCAGAGGTTGCATTGAGTACACAGTCATCTGTGAACAAAAAAAATTATGCACCAACTCTTCTGTCACTTTAGTCTTGGCTTGTAGCTTTTCAATTTAAATAATTTACCATCAGTGTGATAGCTGACCTTGATGCCATTTTCATCCTCATTGAAGGCTTCTGATGATGTTGCTAAAAACATCATACTAAAAAGCATGGGAACAAGCACACAGTCCTGCTTCATTCCATTGGTGCCTGGAAAAGTGCGAAAGCATCATCCATTATCCAGAACCCAGGCAAGCATGCCATATTGAAACTGCTGATGAACTTCAGGCAACCAAATTTTGACAAAATCTTCCACAACCCCTCGTAACTGATAATATCACAGGCCTTGGTCAGATCAACAGATGTTATGCACAGACTTCTTGTTCTGCTCCTGGCATTTCTTCTGGAGTTGTTGGGCAGCAAACATCATATCAACCATTCCTCAGCCCTTTCTGAAGCCACACAGTTGACTGTCTTCCAGGTGAAGGATCAGACTGTTAAGGAGGACTCTGGCAACAATCTTCCCAGCAATGACTAAAGAAAGGATCCTTCTTACTCCCTGTGTTTGTTATAGGACCATCCATTTCCTTTTCCTTTATAGAGATGGACAATGGAGGCGAGGCTACTTGAGCTCTTGGGGGATAACCTCTTCTTGCCATATAAGCCAGAAAATTTCAGTAATCATCTAGTCACTTTGTGGATGAGGAGACTGTTGCCTTAGAGATGGAGAGTGACTTGCACAGATTGTGCTGCCAGTGACAGGAAGATCCAGAAGTTGAACCATAGAATATTAGTTTTGTATGTCTTCAGATTGCTAATAATCATTGTCATAGTGTAAGGGCAGCAATAGCTGAGTGTGTAGTAATAAAGAGGTTTCAATCTAATTAAAAACACAAGGCACAAGATCCAAGGAGAGGGTGATAGAAAGGTGCGTAAAATATGGCACCTGTCCCAAAGGAGCTTACAGTTAGGTGGTTGATAGTTGGATTCTTGATCTTTTGCTTGCAAAGATGTTTTGATAGTAGTGATGCCTATGTATTCAGCAGCAGCAGTAACAATAATAATAGTAATTAACATGTATATGGCATTTTAGTTTTACAAAACACTTTACATATTTTATCTCTTATGATCCTTATAATAACATGGAATTATTATAATCATTTTTGCAGATGGGGAAAAGGAGGCTTTGAGAGGCTAAGTGATTTTCCCAGGGTCATACAGCTAATAAAGTGAGAGACTGGATTTGAAACCAGGTTTTACTGACTATTTTCCAGATACTTTTTCTACCATCTGTGTTCCAGACATTCTTTTTACTAAACCACATTGTCTTTCTGAGAGAAAGAATTCTGCATATAGATTAATAGATGTTCTGTGTTGCTACTGAGTTTTGTCTCCATACCAGGCTTATCATTTCTTTTCCAAATCCTTATTTTGTCTTTCTGTTTAGGTGGTCTGTCTTATGATCTGATGATAATATAATTTCTGTTACTGCCTCTATTGATAATTACCAAAAGGATTGTCACCATATTCTCCTAAATGGTTCCTAGATTCCATGACATGAATATATCATATCCTTTCTTGTCATTAACCAATTCTCACCTTCCCCCCTTTAAAAAATAATCTGTCCTGTTCCTCCTCTTTTTTTTTCTTTTTCTTTTTTTTTTTTTAGTGAGCCAATTGGGGTTAAGTGACTTGCCCAGAGTCACACAGCTAGGAAGTATCATGTGTCTGAGACCGGATTTGAACTCAGGTCCTCCTGACTCTAGGGCCGGTGTTCTATCTGCTGTGCCACCTAGCTGCCCCTTGTCTTGTTCCTCTTAAATAAAGTTTACCTTTCTGGAACAATATTTCAGTCATGGGTCTCATCACATCAGGCTGAATTTGCCTCTTTGAAATAGAATCTTTAGTTCTTCTTGTTAGCTATACCTTATGTGTTTGTGTGGAGACATATGGGGTCATGGATCAGGGATCTCAGAGACCAGCTAGTCCAACCTCCTCATTTTACAGATGAAGAAACTGAGGTATAGAGTGATTAAATGACTTGGCCCAGGATTTTACAAGTTGTAAACCTCACAGGAGGAATTTCATCCCAGTACCTCTGATTCCAGAGCCAATTCTTTCCATTGTTCCATGCTGCCTCTTTTCTTGAATTTCTTTCTCCTGTAAGCTTCTAGGTGTTCCTAATGTTATCTTTCCCCCTACTTTTGTAGCTACTTAGGTATACGGGCCGCACGCCGGCCCTCTGCCAGTCATGCGCCAGTACCCACTTCTCTTAAAAGA
>NW_020954570.1:165385-180826 GCF_900497805.2 Vombatus ursinus | reverse complement strand
TTACCCTACCCTTGCCACAGTACCTGACCTGGCAGCTGCCAACATCAGACAGTCCCTCACACTTAGGTCCCAAGAGAAAAAGTGCCTTGATAGTGTTACATAACTAGTAAACAGTTGAGTCTGAATTTTAATCCAGGTCATAATCCAATGCTTCTTCCATACCACAAGATCAAGAATGGTACCACTTGGTGTTAACTAGTTGTAATTAAAAATGATCAAACTCAACCCTCTAATATCCATGGTTTTGGTTTATATTGCTTTCACTGGTAGCTGGATAGATTGGGGGATTTGAATTGATGCTGAATTTCTGGATTTTTGGTTATTTCCCCAGAATTGTCTGGAAGTAATTACTTTGCGGTTAGTTAGTAGTTGGTGCTCTCAGTAAAGTTCCTACTGGGCATCTGACCCGATTGTGTAAACCACTACCTCAGCAATGAGAATGAACAGGCACCTTTGTAGTAAATCTTAGCACAGAAGTCAAAATTTGCATGGATATATCCCTGGAAGGAATTTTTTTGTGGTTTTGATTAAAGGACATTTTTCTGGGTAATGTGGAGATATACTCTACTTGCTCTGTACAATGCTGAAGTCAAGTTTTGCTGCTGATCCGTTTAGAAGGAGTCAAATCCTATGGCAAAAGTGCAGTCTGTTTTCATTCTATCTTTGACGCCATAAGTTAATGTTTTCAGAGATGCACAGTTTGTGTTTTCAGTGACAAACTCTTGGAGAACTACAAGGGTTGATGTTGATGAACAATACCAATCATACTGGTTTTAGGTTGGATGGGGAAATTTTCTAGTCTAGGACCAAACCCTATCTGTTTCATGGAAACATTTTAAGGTCTTGTTTGAATTGCAAAATTTACAAAGACATCCACTTCCTGTGCTGTATTAATTTGATGCATGGATTTCTAAAATGTGACTTAAAGAACATTTAAAGTAATGATAGTTTCAAGTTGCTTGTCTAAAATGCTCCAGATATTCACTGTTTCTGGTATGTTTTAATTACATACTTGCAAGCTTGGAAATATTTGTTTCTGTGACTTGAAATATGCATTGTATTTCAAAATTCTTAAAGGGGGAGTGTCTTTTCTTTCCTCATTTTCACTCTTCTCTAACAATGAATAAATCACCCAGAGAACAGAGAGAACAGGCAATAATTAGCACCAGTGGATTTTGTTAACCTCATAATTTTTCTCTAGAATAATTAAAATTACAAATTTCCCCAATATTACATGAATACAAAAGATGTACCACCTATAAATGTTATGTGATGGTTAATAAAAACTAATTTCTATAAATTATTCTTACTTTATAGCTAACTTTTCTAATTGTTTTTATACTTTATAGCAAAATAATTTTATCTTAATAGTTGTATCAGTTTTGCTTCTAACTTTTCTGCAAATCGAATTTAGTCACAAATTGTCATTCAGGAATAAGAACAAGCAGCTGGTTGGGATTTCAGCACAGAACAAACAGTTCAGGAGATTCTAATAAAAAATGGAGGAGTGTAGATTGCTTTTTCAGTCTTCTTATTCTCCTCCACCTCTTAGACTCCCATAACCAGATTTTAAACTGGCATCTGTGCTTGAGAAACCTAACTTGTAAATAGATATTCTATTTCCACTGTAGGTTTAAATTTGAAAATTTTAGACTTGAAACTGTCAGTCCTGTAAATTTAAATTTTATTTGTCTTAATTTAGAAGTTTCTGAGATTGTTAACGATAGCTTCTATTATAAAATGTATCCATTTTTCCTTTCAAATGTATTTTATTTTTAAAATCATTACTTTTTCTCCAAGTCTGGCACTGTGCCATTGTGTCTGCCTAGCTATAGTATAGCTATGATACATTTACGTTTACATTTTTAGCTGGGGGATTTTGAGAACCTTTTGGCATATTTGAAGTTTCATTAGGATGTTATGTTCCTTGCATGACTGTTCATATGTAAATAGTTATGAGTGAGTTGCTGGACTCCTTTCATTCAGGGATAGTATGTGTCTATTTCAGTGGAGAACTGTACTGGTCCTAGTGTGGCTCACGAAAGAGTGCTCTATCCTCAGTATTTGCGCTGAGAAAAGATAATGAAATCCTTTGTGTCTCCCTCCCCCCCCTCCAATCTCATCCATAAAAAGACTTGTATTTCAACCAGAATTGGCTGTGCAGCTGCAACCGTGGTAACAAGACTTAGGAAAAAAGAATTAGGGCAGCATTCCAAAAATCAAGGCAGAGAATAGTCTTATTTGGAACTGAGTAAGTGAAAATGGTAGCAGAATTTAGGAATAGCAAGACCTTCATCTTCTTTGGCATGGTGGAATTTGCCCCACATTTTTAAATTTTACAGAAATAAAAAGGTGACTTCATCTCACCTAGAGTAGATACTTCTCTTTCTTTCAAGTAATCTGAGTAATTATGGGAGTAAAGAGACTCCTGTTGTTAGATGCAAAATATTTCTGTATAACTGTACATTTTGAAACTTTATAAAACTCAAGGGGTAAATATTAGATGATTTAAATACATAGAGTACTCCCCCTCCCTGCCCAGTTATATAACTTTCTAAAAGGTTTTATTGATACCTGGTTTAAAGGTATTAAATTGAAATTAAATTCAGTTTCTGGATAAATGTTTAGACAGAGGACTAAAGTATTTAAAAACCTATATTTTGAAAAGCTTACAGTTAGAAAAAAGTATATTTTAGGAAACATTTTGTGCCTTTAACAGTATGATAATTTGTAGCGAGAATGCTGAAATTAGGTAACAGCAGTGAAGGAAATAAAATAGATCTCATTAATTACCCAAAGATTTGTTGGGTTGTTTTTCTTTTAGTGGGGGGGGGGAGGATTGGGAGTTCTATGGGTCTTTCAAGAACCTGGGTGCTGTTAAAGTAGAGGAAGAAGAAGTGACTTGTGACCTAAATAGCAGAATCCTTTGGGAAAAGAAGTTTTCATCCTATACAGAAGTTTATGAAGCCTTCCTGGACTTTCTTAAGCTAGGACATAAAACTTCACATCCTTCATTCTTGAAGCCTGTAAAGTGAACCGAAATCTCCTCATCTTCCAAAGACAAAGAAACAATGCCCTGAAATTGTTAGGACCAATTTCAGCTCATCTCTTCCTACTCTAATAGAAGTGAATGTGTCTAGGATAAATATTGAATCTAAATTCTTTTCAGGAGATTATTTGTTTAACGTTAAGTGCTAGTGGTGTTATTGCTGAAATATATGTAGGTTTTTGCACAGTTGTATAAGTGATGCTTTCATTAGGCTAGAAAAATAGTAAGAACTTTGTGCCGCCTTCTCCCTCAGTTACAAATAACAGCAACAACCTATTTTACTGATTTGTAAAGCAGCTACTCTTAGAGCCAAACTAAATTCTTTTGATACCGTGTCTTTAATTGACAAGGTCTTAGAGCCAGTGATACCTGATTAAGGCTTATTGTTCACTTTGCAGTTCCTAGGTCTACAGACCACTAGGAAGATTTGTCGATTAGACTTACTTGACTGACTTAGGAGACAAATAAGGTTTTTGGTTTGTTTGTTTGTTTGTTTTTCTTGTAAGATTTCTAGTTCTATGAACAAATCTATCGTGGACACTCAGTGTTTTTGGACCATGTTGTGAAAACACTTCTCCCTTCGGTGAGGGTGTTGTCTATACCCTTTACAAAGTGAACCTATTGCAAATCTCAAAATTTAGGTTCTTTGCTTAAGAAATAAAAGTTGTGGGGCAGCTAGGTCGTGCAGTGGATTGAGCAGCCACCCAGGAGTCAGGAGGACCTGAGTTCAAAGTTGGCCTCAGACACATAACACTTACTAGCTGTGTGACCCTAGACAAGTCACTTAACCCCATTGCCTAGCCAATATCTATATGTATTGTGAATAGATGTTTTGTAAGAGAATCTTGAAAATATCAATCTGGTAAGTGTAAA
This sequence comes from Vombatus ursinus, assembly GCF_900497805.2. Taxonomy (NCBI): domain Eukaryota; kingdom Metazoa; phylum Chordata; class Mammalia; order Diprotodontia; family Vombatidae; genus Vombatus; species Vombatus ursinus. The sequence continues at coordinate 176,904 of NW_020954570.1, read as the reverse complement.
TTTTGGTGTTTTTAATTCCAAAATTTTTAAGGTCATTAATAGTAGTTGCTATTAGAAAAGGTATCTTTCACAATCTGGCTCCCATCTCTCTTTTCAATCTAATTACAAATTTACCAAAAAAAAAAGTTTTATTTTTATTTGTTATTTGTTTTTATGTTACACTTACAAGTCTCTTGTAAAAAAGTAAAACAGTTAAGCAAAACTACTAATACAATTACTTCATCTCTAAGTGCATGCAACATTCCATATCTGTATCACTCATTATCTCTATTAAAAATTTTTTTAAATGTATTTTCTTTCCTTTGAACCCATTGGAAAAAAAGAAATAAAAAAGCCTAATACCTTGTAACAAATTCATAATTCTTTCATTGGCTATATTCAAATTTATATCTATCTATGTTTCATTCTGTACCCTAAATCTCTTTCAAGAGGTAGATAGTATGTTTCATCATTGGTCCTCTGGAATCATGGATGTTCATTGTATTAATCTTACAGCTTCCAAAGCTATTTGTCTTTACAGTGTCATTATTGTATCAATTATTCCAGTTCTGCTTATCTCACTCTGTCAGTTTATAAAAGTCTTCAGAATTGTTTATTTTTATAAAATTGATGTTGTAGTATAAATTATTCTGGTTCTGCTTACCTCTTTGCATCAGTTCATTTAATCTTTCCATGTGTCTCTTTGAAAACATGTTTCCTCTCTTCTTACAGGCTGGGGAGTAATGACGTCTGATCAGAACAGCAGGCTCCAAATGTCATAAGACTGGCTCCAGCCAATTTGGACCTGCTCTAACCGTGGGGTCAGGGTCAGGTGGCTCCCTGTGATGGCTGCATTCAACATTTCCCCCTTTTGATCTAGATGATTCAGTCATTGACCAAGGGAGGAATTTAATATGCTGCTAACCTTGGTCCCCAAGGCAGAAGATAATCTAAGACAACAATGATGTCTATTCAAGGTGAAGGTTAAGGAGGCCAAAGACTCAGGGATCTGTAGCAGCTGACTCCAGGGTGGCCAAGCTAGAGATAGAAACCTCAAGTCATGAGTTGCCTTGTTCTTCCCACTAGCCAGCACTCCCATCCTGTATAAGCCATGGAGAAATTGGGTGGTATCTGGGAGATCTGTCTTTCAGGAAATTAAAATTCTGCTCCACACGGCCATAGTGCCATGGAAAGAATAAGAATGTGTGGGCTCTGTCTGGCATTTGGCACTTTATATTTTCCATGAAAATATCTGAATGATTTGGCAACAGTATTACTGTTATATAAAACTTAATAAAAAAGCATCTTGTGTCATCTATGTGACAATGATAGCAGAAGAATGTCATATAATTTCTCAGAATGCTAAATCTACAATCAAATTCTCAAAAGGAACAGATGAAATACTCTAGGTTTTTGCGTATATATGTGAAAAATTGAACTCCACCATCTAACACAATACCTGATGGGATTGATTTTAAATTGTTGTAAGGGGCTCATTGAAGAACTTACTGACCCATGTTGTCAGCAACAACACACATTCAGCATTATTGAATTAGTTAAAGTTTTAATATTAATTGAAATTTTTAATGGCTTTTAAATCATTTGGCCTTGGTGCACAGAGCAGTGGTGAAAGTTAATCTCATTGACCATCCTGAATTAATTAAAAGTATGATATGCTTTTGGCAGCATCTTTTTATACTTTCATTAGAAATTAATGGTAAGAGTAATCATCAGAAATTTCTTGAGCAGATATACATACTACCAGGGCTGCTTATAAGTATTTCAGTATTGGGGTAGGCTTACAGGCACTTAATTACCTTTCAGAAAGGAAAGAAAAAATAAAGATAGAAGGTTCTTCATTAAGGTTGGATCTGACGTAAGTGATACTTGATATGAAAATGTTGTTTGCCTTAAAATGTGTAATAAAAACCACAGTTAAGAGAACATTTGAAAAGTAGATAGATGCTAAGCTGTGAAAAAAAAAATACAAAAGCCAAAAACAGAAGAGAGGTTACCAAAGTTCATAAACCTGGCAATGAAATAAAATAATATTAATGGAAGGAAAAAGTATAGTATAAATATGTTTTAAAACAAAATCATCAGACAATAACAAACCCTTGTAGTCAAATATCCTATTATTAAATAATAAAATAATTTTAAAAACACAGTCTTCCTACATACTTCTGCCATTCTAAGAACGAACCCAAGATACTTAATATGGAATACTCTTCTACACCTATTACTTTAAAAATTTGTTTTTAATAAAAGATACTATGTTTTACTGAAATGCTTGCTCTCAAGCATATATCAGTGAAAAAGTATCAAATAAATACACAGAGCCATCATAATATTTGAATATCAAGAGCATGTAAACTCAAAATGTCTGTAAAGTTTATAGGAAAAAAAAAAGGACAACTCATTCCCCTCTTAAGAGGATAAGATGTGGCTAAGGATCATCTGATAACAATACCCTTTGTAAGTAGGTGACTTTCTATGCCTAAGTTTAATGGCCACAGAAATGAATGGTAGGATGTCTGAATAGTGTTAAGAAAATAATTCCAGATTGTATCAAGTGACTTGTCTATCGTAAAACATGTTCAGCTACTAACCATGCTCAGATGAACTGGATGTTACACCCACATAGACCAAAACTCTCAAGTCCTCTTTAAACCATTATGCCATTTGCTTGCATTTCAGAGTGTGCTCAGTATGTGAGTGTTAATCTCACATTAAATAGTAAGTCTAAGTAAAAAATTAGAATTCCCTTTGAGGTACTATAGGATATTCCATAAGTTATTCTCCTTTAAGGTTAATCCTTTTCTTTAAAACAAAACTAAAGATGTTTCATATTTAATTAGTAACTAATTAATACAATATTTTTGTCCCACTAATTTTTACATCATTATTTAATTAACCTCATAACATTTTGAAAAATTTAAGGGACTTATACAGGAGTATATAACTATATAGAGCAAGATGATGAGGCCAAATACTCATTTACTTAATTATTTTTGTTTGTTTTTTGGCTAGGCAATGGGATTAAGTGACTTGCCCAGGATCACACAGGTAGTAAGTGTCAAATGTCTGAGGTGGGATTTGAATTCAGGTCCTCCTGACTCTAGAGCCAGTGTGCTATCCACTGTGCCACATAGTTGCCCTCAAATACTCATTTACTTAGTCCTTCAGGGTGTGGAATCTCAGATTGAAAACATCGGGGCTAATATATTACAAAAACAATTATGTGAAGAAGGATTTGCCCTGGTTATAGATATTTTGCTGTGAGAGGAAGAGACAGGTTGGGACCACTATAACAGCCTCCAGGCTGAAGCCCAAGAGTACAGAATGACTAAAGCGTCCGTAGTTCCATTTGATTTCAGGTGAGAATAGGATAAACAGCCAAGTCTGTGACAGCATTCCATAGCCAGGCTCAGACTTAACTGTGTGGGAAGATTTCTTGGATGGGAAGCTGAGTCAAAGAGAGTCCTACCTTAACCTTTCCAAGGTTGCAAAGTTATTAAGCCTTCTTAAAAGTCATATAAAAGAAATGGGGGGCGGGATAGGAAAAAGGGAAATATAGTTAGTTTTCCACAACATGACTACTATGGAAGTATTTTGCATGACTACACATGTATAACCTATATCAAGTTGCTTGCCTTCTCAATGAGAGTGGATGGGGAGGGAGGAAGGGAGACAATTTGGAACTCAAAGTTTTAAAAACAAATGTTAAAAATTGTTTTTACATGCAACTGGGAAATAAGATATACAGGCAATAGAGTATAGAAATCTATCTTGCCTACAGGAAAATAGAAGGAGAAGCAGATAAGAAAAAGGGGGAGATACAAGGGAGGCAGATTGGGGGAAAGGGTATTTAGAATGCATGTCATCTTGGGGTGGGGGGAGAGACAAGATGGGGAGAAAATTTGGAGCATAAATTCTTGTGGAAGTGAATGCTGAAAACAATAAATAAATAAATAAATAAGGGAAGAGAAAGAAAAATCATATAAAAGATTTTGTATAACATTCTTTTCTTTTAATATTCTCCTTTCTCAAATACAGTTTAAAATATAATCTGATGTAAAAAGGCAGTTATTAGAATTTAATAAAGTAATCATTCAGTAAGTTCAGATAGATAGTGCATATATGATAGTTTACTAACCCTTTAAAGCAAAAATATATATCCTAAGATTGTAGTCTATAAAGATTAAGTTGGTTAAAGATGTAATGTCAGTATATAGACTATTCCAGATGCAACTTTGTTATTCACAATAAACAGTCCTATATTATAAACAAATTCCTACTTACTCCTCCCTCTCATCAAGGAATGTTTGCAGTGGGGGAGGGGATTCCACAAAGTGGAGCAATGCACAAATTCTTTCACAGTGCTGCACAATTTTTGTAAGTGATAGCCAAATAATTTCAGATAAAATTTCCTCTTTACTATAGATAAACATGGGAGTTTCCAGTTTCTTAAGTTATAGTACTTCAGAATATTAACAGTTTTCAAACATTTTCCTTTTGTTTAACCATTTAACAGTTCAGTTCATAATCTAGCAATATCCAGATGAGCAGCTGCATTCCTAACAGCATAATTGTACAATATCATAAACAATATTATTAATTTGAAACTTGAAACAGAAGCCATTACCAGTCAGGTGATTTCAATTTCATTGAATGCATTTCCCAATTACCTTACATAGAAAATCAATCATCCTACCTCACATGGTTCTAATACAGCTAAATACATTCAGGTGGAACTTGTTTCCTTTTACTAAGTTTCACAATACAAGCATACATTTAATTTTTCATTAATAGCACTGGGAAATACATATACAGCTTTACCAGTTTAGTTTCATAATTATTATTATGTTAGCCCAAAGTATGTTGGACTAAGTATCATAAGCCCATAGGTGTTAAAATTCCTCAATACTCAAAGATTCCAGGTGGAGGACTAATTTAGTTTATTTATTGGCTCAGGCAGAAATCTCTAAAGAATTTAATCTTATGTCAAGATACATCTCATAGTCCTTGAAAGTTTTCACCAAGAGTTAATACAATGAATAGAACACTGAAAATCATAACAGCCAACATTTATGTAGTATTTATGTATAATATGGGCAAGGCCTCTTTAAACAACAGCTTCTTAAAAAAACATCCTGAAAGGTGGGTGGGGCAGGACTACTAGATACTTATCTACCCTTGCTTGTAGCTAAGAAGTCAACCCTTCAGAATTTTTTCCTTTTGTAATTTCTAGTTCTCAGCTAAAACTAAATAAAAACATTATAAATACTTATTGTACTTCTAAATGAACATTTTAAAACATTTAGCATCATTCCTTTAATAATTAAATATATAACAATTTAACTATAACCCAAAGAATAATATTTTGATCTGTCACCCAAAGAAATACTGATCTAAAAAGGATATACCATTTTACCAGTAGTCCTAATATAATGAATTATCAAATCAATATGAAGTATTATCTTTATCCACATAACATATTGGCAAACTGAGGTAACTTGTTTTAGGATCACATAATTAACAAATTTCCAGATCCGTGCATTGTACCACTTTGTCTTAATGCTAAATAGTATAATAAATTCTGACTTACCAAAAGCATATTAGGAGAGACATTTCTCTTAAAATGAGACCAGTATAAATTCAATTATACCTGTATCTATTTTCCAAATGGTATCAAACAGAATCTCAAGTTATAATTTTAATTACTTAGTATTATATGTTTCACAAAGCATTTCGTAATATGGGGCCTACTATTTCTGATTAATCCGATGCCAAAGATTTTTAAGTGGCAGCCTGATATTAAGTTTTAATCTACTCCAATCATCCCATTTAAAAGTACATTTTAATTTAGTTCAAAACTAGTTTTGCAATTACTAATGGCAAAATTTAAAATCTCTATATTGCTTTAGTTTACTCGTAACTCTTTAAGTTTATCTACTTTTTTAAAAAAGCTTCAGTTGTAATTACTGCATTTCCATACTTTCACACAATCTTCAAATTCAAGTGAAGTAGAAATCAATTTAGAAACAACTTTTGAATTGATGTGTGTTTGAACTTAGAAATTTTGCTATAAATTATGAAACTCTTACCTATTTTTATAATAGATTATGTATTTGAATTTTTGAGGACTAGTTTGCTTTTTGCCCACAAAAAGAGAAGTATATTTAAGAAGTCAACTTGGAATTTATATGAAATTTATTTGGTTAATTGCTTTGTTATTTCTCTGAATAACATACCCAAAACTTGTTATTTGAATAGACCAAGTTTTTGTAAGCTGTTAAAGTTTTTATAATTGCTAAGAACATCTTAAAGAATTTTTGGTACTTCTATCTCTTAGGGAATAACAGAATTGTAACTGATTGTATTTTAGGTAAAGTAAAAATCTTTAAAAAGTCATTGGTTTTGACTAAATTTTTAAGGAGGAACTCAGTAAAATAAGGATTAGAGAATAATAGTCTGAAATACAATTGGAATATGAAGGGAATAAAAAAAGTGAGGAAAGTTTTGGCTTTGTATAAAACTTCCGAATATCCAATTAGACTTTGTAATCAAATCCTGTTTACCTTTTGGTTGTTCCTTGATTCACACAAACCATTCTCTTTTAGTTAGCATTTAAAACTGTTTAGTGGCCAAGAAACCAGACAGTTCCCCAGATTCAAACTGAACATACTCTAAAAAACTTAATTTTGGGGTTCAGTTAAGCCTGTGGTTTGCTTCTTATTTATGGACACACACATATTCATACAAACACACATCACACTTAATACAAAAGGTATTCCACAAAGACAGACAAAAGTATAAAACATTTACCCAGCAGCCATCCTTTTAGAGAGATCTGTCAGAGTGGCTACAAGTGATCCATAATTACAAACCCAGCAGCTTTCCCTTTTTAAGGGGACCTGTTGGAACAGACCCAGAATTGCCTATGGGTCTTTTAACAAACCCTAGATCAAAGAGCTAGGAGCTCAACTGAAAAAGAAACGGGACCTAGGGAATTCAAGAGCTCACTTCCCAAGTTGAACTGCCAAGTCAAGTCCAAACTGGCCACAAATGGACCCTGCAGATACCAGATCTTGGAGGCTGAAACAAGCATCGAGCTGGGCAAGAGTCTGAACCCCCCTTCTGAAACCGTATGTCAGCCTGAAATAAAGAAGACTACCAGAGTGGAAAAAAATAGAATCTTTAATTGAGGCAAGGGAATTGCTTTTCAGGACATCACACGTCACAGAAGTCCTGGGCTGCCCAAGATGGGGAAAAGGAGGCAGGGTTTAAATAACAACTGGGAGGGAGTCTCATGGAAGGCGCAACCTTGCAAAGCTATTAAATAAATTGTTTTGCATAACAACTGAAAGTCCATAGAGAAGGCCAGGGAGATTGGGAAGTAGTCACATCTGGTCAGAACAGCAGGCTGCAGGTGCAGCAATGGGGAGTTTGCAGAGATATCATAAGACTGGCTCCAACCATGAGGTCAGGGTCAGGTAACAAGGACATGGGAAGAGGTAAAAAGATTTAGAATATCTGATGTGGTAAGTGGGAAAACAAATTGATTAAAAAGAATTGCTGCCTTGCTGCAGTGAAGTCCTGGTTGATATTAAATACCATAAATTTATAGTAGGCCTACCCTTTATGGTTTTGTGATTTTTTCTAGCTCTGTTCAGTACCATATGAATAGGAAAAAAGGAAGATGGTAAGGTTAGGATTTAGCAAGTCATGATTGGTCGTAGATTAAGGGGATTCAAGGATAGTATAGAGTTGAACAGATTCACTAAGGGGTATGAAAGTGTACCTGCAGTTGAAAAACAGGGAGGGGGAATTGGCCTGGGAAAGAACTGGGTGGAGGTCATAGTGAGGACGAAGAGCATTATCGAGAAGGATGGAATGATAGGTTATTTTCAGATAATGGAATTTCCTACTTCATGAACATGTAAGTAAAACAGTTGTGTTGTAATGGCAAGATCAAATTAATAACCATCAGTGTGTGTGGCTGAGGTGGGGTGGAGGGGCATGTCATGGGATTTGAATAGATTGAGGAACTGGGAACTTAAGATTTTTGAGGAAGTATCTATATGTATTTGAAGTCTTCTTATGTGAGAACAGGATTTGGGGAAATAGATAAAGAATATAAACCAAGCAACAGAAAAATATTGAAGAAGAAAATAAAGTGTTTTAGGGGCCAATTGATAACCAACCATTAGGATTTGGTGACAAATTTGAATAATGTGAACCTTGAAAGAAGAGGAATTGTTGAGTAATCAAGGTAGAGGGAGAACCTGGAAATGGCAGTCGGGAACAAGAAGTATGTTCTTACTTTCCCCATGATCACTTAGTCAAGGGGTATGAATGAAAGTGCAGCTAGTACTAGAAAGGGTGTTTGGTGATGCACTATCTTTATGAAGGAATCAGACCTCAGTGAATGCCTGAAAAAGAAAAGAATGAGAAAGGAAAAAGTTTAAGATGAAAATTAAGATGTTAATTATTGAGTACATGAGGGCCTCATGGCCAAAGGAGGTGAAAACATCTCACATCTAAAAAATTCTGATTTAAAAAAATAAACATTTATTGTTTGATGTTTATCTATGACCATGTCACAACATTCATTAAAAAATTCAGATTTTTTTAAAGCAATATATATTGATACTATTAAAAGGAAAATTCTTCCTTCAGGCTTTCACCCTGATTAGTGAGGCAAAACTCAGGGAAAAGAAAATTAAAAGGAATTTATTTTAAAAGATGTCACACATTAACAGACTGATCACTAGAGATCAGTAAGGAATTCAAGATGGAACCAGCTTTTATTAATAATTTTCATAATGAGATAAAGACAGTTCAGATGGGTCCACTTCAGGAAAAAGGGATGGGCCATTCCTTATCACTCCTCTCCAATTGCTGGTATGTGCCAACTAACAGGTAGGGGATGTGACCTGTTAACCTGATGGAGAGCAGGTAATACAAAAGGTACAGACTGGATGAAGGCAACAGAGCCTCCCCCAAAACTGATTGATAAGCAGTACTGGGACCCATGGGGTCACTGAGTCAGAATAATTTTCAGTAATGTTTATCTATGACCATGGAACAGTAATGGTGGCAGGCAGTAAAGGGGGGGGGAGAACTTTGAACTACAACTTCTAATGGTATAACCCTAACAAAATTTGGAGCCTGAATTTCTATTGCAGTTGTGGATTAGGAGCAAGGTACAGCTAACTTGAGCCTTCTTAGGGCTGTTAAACCTAGCTTTGCATGGAGTAGGAAACTAGAGAATCAGAGTTGGTGCTAACGCTATGTAAATATTGCACTGAAATATCAAGGGTCCATGAGTCTGTAGTTAGGCAACCCTTTCAGATCAGAAAGCAGGCAGAAACAGAATGGTATTTTCTGTATTGGGAAGAGTATTGAGTTGAGAAAATAAAAATCCCTCCCTGCCTGCTACCAATTCTTTGTTTCTGCCTCGGGGTGTGTGTGTGTGTGTGTGTGTGTGTCTATTTCCAGTTCTATGACTGTGAGGATGGTGTATGATACTTAACACTAGGACCTCGGTTGCCAAACTGAGGGAGATTCTGAAGCTCAAGGTAGAATTAATTAAACAGTTAACAAATATTTATTAAGTTCCTAATATATTCTAGGCAAGAACAAATAATGAAAAAATTTTTAGTAGCAATGAACTTACATTTTAACGGGGGACACTAGTACAAATAAAAATAAATATACATTATAATTATAAACTGTATCTTATAATTTACTACTTTGCCATACTCTTGGTCTGGAGTCAGGAAGACTTACCTTCCTAAGTTCAAATCTGGCCTCAGACACTTAGTACCTGTGTTGACCCTGGGCAGGTCACTGAACCCTGTTTACCTCCATTTTCTTATCTGTAAAATGAGCTGAAGAAGGAAATGGCAAACCACCCCAGTATCACTGCTGAGAAAACCCCAAATGGGGTCACAAAGAGTCGGACACAACTAAAAACCACTTAACAACAACACTTTTTCATATCTGTATTATGAGTAATAGTTTGGGAGGACAGTCACCACCAGTTGTGGGGATTAGGAGATTCTATGCAGAAGGTAGTACCTTAGTTGCATCTTAAAGGAAGAGAGGGCCTCTATGAGGGAGTACATTCTACTCATGGAAGGGGGGGGTGAGGGAGGCAACCAACCAAAAGGCACAGAGATAGAAGATGGAGTATGAATGAGGAACAGAGAGGAGGTCAGTTGGGCTATTTTGGAAACAGTAAGGACGTTGACTAATGTTCACTGAGACTGGAAAGGTAGGTTGGGACTAGCTTATCCCATTTCTTCTTTTAAGAATGGTTCATGTAAAATATGTTGTTTTTATGTATTTGTAGATATGTGTATGTATTGGACACCAAACCCTTCCTAAGAAATTTGTTACAAAGATTTTTTTTCCAATTTGAGGACTTCTCTTCTTATTCTAAATGCATTAATTTTGTTTGAGCAGAAACTTTTTAGTTTCGTGCAAACAATGTTAGATATTTTATCTTTTGTAATTGCTTCTATTCTTTCCTTAAGAATACAAATCCCACCTGTAGTTGTAAAAGGCATATGACCTGCTTTTGCCTAATTTTTTAAAAGTTAGTTAATATTAAGATTATAGATCCATTTTGAATTCATTGTGATATGTGGTAGAAGATGTTTTTCTAAACATAAATCTCAAAGGAAGAGAGTGATAATGATTGAAATATAGTCTGGAAGTGGCAATGGGGAGCAAGGAGTATTCTAATTCACCTACCTCAACAAATGAGCTGAGGGGAATGGGTGTAATGGCAACCTGTGATGGAAAGGATGACCAGGGAAGCTGAGTCACTGAGACATTGTGGGAAGGGTTTGGGTTGAGTGGAATGAGAGTAAGGGAATAGGCAGTGAGGGATAGAGTTTGGGGTTCAGGTCACTGATAGGAGAAGGGTGTGACCTGGTGGAAGTTCATGAACCATCATTTCAGATAGGTTATCAGGATCCTTAGGGGTTTAGCCTTAGTCCTTTCAAGGCATTAGACAGCTGAGAAAAGGGGACCCTTGTGGAAGGAACCTATGGAATGGTGTTTTCCTCTTTCCTTTTCTGGCAAGACAGGCCACCAGGGCGGGAGCCCGGCAGCAGCAGGAGTACAGTTTCTTTCCTTACCATCAGGAAAAGACTAGCCAAGGAAAGAGACTAGCCACCTTGCTGTACTTCATACAAGACACTCCACACCTGTCCATGCATTTTCACTGGCTCTTCCTATGCCTATAATTCTCTTCCTTTGAGCTATGTCTCCTGGCTTCCTTGGCTTTCTTTAAGTCCCAGTTAAAATCCCACCTTCTATAAGGAGCCTCTCCAGATCTCCCTTCATGATAATGCCTTCTCAATGTGGATTAACTCTAATGTGGCCTGTATGTGTCTTGTTGGTAAATTTTTTTGGTAGTATGAACTAATTTCTTTTTTTTAATTAATTTATTTTGAATTATCAACAATCATTTCCATAAGCTTTTGAGTTTTAAATTTTTCTCCCCTTCCCTCCCCGAGACAGCA
>NW_020954570.1:165203-165288 GCF_900497805.2 Vombatus ursinus | reverse complement strand
TCTGATATAGGTTATACATATGCATTCCTATTAAACATATTTTCACATTAATGATGTTGCAAGAATTAGAACTAATAGGAGGAAT
>NW_020954570.1:164926-165146 GCF_900497805.2 Vombatus ursinus | reverse complement strand
ACCAGAAAGAGGAAACAAAGCACAACAGAAGAAAAAAAAATAGCAAATAGTGTGCTTCGATCTGCAGTCAAACTCCATGGTTCGTTCTTTGATTATGGGTAGCACTTTCCATCATTAGGCCTTTGGAGATGTATTGTATTTGGAGATCCTTGTATTGCTGAGAAGGGCTAAGTCTATCAAAGTTAGCTATTGCACAGTGTGGCTGCTGCTGTGTACAACA
>NW_020954570.1:162900-164811 GCF_900497805.2 Vombatus ursinus | reverse complement strand
CAATATTTTTGTACATGTGGGTCCTTTTCCCATTTGTATGATCTCTTTAGGATACAGATCTAGAAGTGCTACTGCTGAATTTGTTGGTACATTTTTGTTTTCATGTTGTCTCTTCCTTTAGACTGCTGGCTCCTTGAGAGCAGGGACTATATTTTGCCTTCCTTTGTTTCCCCAGTGTTTAGCAGAGAACCTGGCACTAATTTTGTTGACTAATTTCTGTCTGACTACTCTAAAGTTCTGTAAGCAATTTTAAAAAAATCAAGTTCTTTCCTAAGTAATATATGTTTTTGTGTTTATTGAACACTGAGTCATTAAGTTCCATTGTCTCTGGGTTTCCCTTGTGTTCTAATTATATTTTAGCCAATACCAAGTGGTTTTGATAGTTAGTCTTTCATAATATAGTTTCAGGTCTGAAAGTGCTATTCTGCCTTCATCCCTATGTCTTTTCATTTTTGGCAGAGCCATCCAGGTTAAGTCAGGGTTCTGACACTCCTTCAAGTCTCCTCATCCTACCCTACCCCCAGCTGACAGTCTTCCAGGAAAGCTCCCTGCAGTGCTCTGGTTAATCTTTCACTCAGGGACTTTTTTTTTGCACAAGATTGCCCCCAGAGGTCGATCTCCTGCTCTCAATCTCTATGTCTTCTGAGCTAAGGTAAGGTTTAGGTTTTAGATTAAGTTAGACCAGGGAGTGGGGTGGTTTAAGATTAGTTTAATTTTCCCTCAGGAGTGGGGGTAGTTTAGGATTAGGATTAAGTTTTAGTGTTTTCAAGTTTTCCGCCAGGGGTAGTAAAGAAAGAGGGGTTCCGGTGGTAGTAAAACACCTATGGTTCTCACTTGAATATGCTTTTTGTAGCATGAGACCAGAGAATGCTTCCAGTATTTAAAGGGATAACAAAACAGCACCATATGGAGAGAGTTATGTGACATATTTTCAAGGGAATCAACTAGTAATTTGTTTTGGCTAATTTGGCTCTTTTCCTTATTGCAAACTGAAAAAAAAGTTAAGGCTAACAAGTATGTGTTTGTCTTATTGTTTTGTGTGTGGGGTGTGTGTGTGTGTGTGTGTGTGTGGTTTTTGGGAAAAATCTATGTCTATTTGTAGGTTCTGTTACCTCAGAAGATTTCTAAAGGGAAAATGCAGCTAGCCAGAAAAACTCCAAAAAAGCAGTAGCCAAAGAGCTTAGAGTGCTGGGGAAGATCAATGAAGTTTCATGGTTTCATATTTGAAACAGCCATGCCAGATTCTCTGTCCCAGTAAGCAGGACTAACTCCCACATAAGGCTTTTCAGCAAGAGATTAGGTTTAAAAAAAAAAAAAACCCAACCTGCAAGATTCTTTCTATAACTTTTCCCTAGTTTGTAGAGATTTTAGAGGTTTGGAGATTAATCATTAAGGAGTTTGGAGATTATACATTTTAAACTGCAGAGGGAAAACTCCTGGGACTTTGGGTAATTCCAGGAACTCACCCTCTTCAGAAATATTTTAGTGAGTTTTGGGATACCACTCTGTAGAATTTGGTTTAAGGAAAAATAAGAATTAAATTCTGTGAAAGTTTTAGGGGTAAATATAGATAATTTAGGGGTAAATATAGATAAACTTAGATAATTTTTTTCTCCTGGAAATAGATAAGCCTATTGTTTTAGTGTAATAAAGAAAGGTAGCTAGTTTGAAAGCAATCCCAAAATAAAGGAGAAGAGAGTATGCAGTTTGCAGTTTAAATTTACCTGGTACTTAACACTTCCTTGAACGTGGAAAGAGAAAAAAAATTGTTTAAATCAGGGGCTCCCTGAATTGCCTCACACTCATCCTAGCTCAGAGATCCCCATTCTGACCCCTGTCCCAGATCAGAAACTCCCTGAGACCTCCACCCTAACTCAGGGATTCCCCTCTGACTTCCACTCCAGTTCAGAA
>NW_020954570.1:143337-162821 GCF_900497805.2 Vombatus ursinus | reverse complement strand
GGGAAAATACAGGAAAACTTAAGTTATATTCTAGTCTTGTGTGATCTTAAGCAAGTTACCTATGTTTGCCTCAGCTTCCTAATTTGTAGAAAGGAAGATAATGGTACTCACCTCCCAGGGTTGTTGTAAGGATCAAAATGATATAATGATTGTGAAATATTTAACATGACTAGCATACAGTAAGCACTGTATAAATATTGACTGTTATTATTATCTTTTTAATTGAATAATTTCTTTAATTCTTTAATTGAATTTCTTTAATTCTTGCTTTGTTTTAGATGTGATTAGTATAAAATGCCAAAGGTAATAAGATTAATGATTTCTATGTAGGATAATTTGGAAGTGCATTTGGCTGAATGGGTGTCATCTGACTGATAATGTTATGTTTCATGTTTTAAATTCATGATATTATATATGTTATTATTGTATTTCTAGATTCTATTACACTGAAATTTGAGAGACCATTGTATCAGAAATGCTGTTAGACAAGTCACTTCTTTTGTCTGGATGCTATTAGATTACGAATTTGAGTTTTTAAAAGAATGTGATAAAACTAGATCTTTGAAAACAGATATTTAATGGGATATATTTTAAAACAAATAATAATAAGCTTGCTTTAATAAGCTTATTATTAATAATAACTCAGAAGACTGAGTTTTCATTTGAAATTTTTTTGCTATGGCTTATAAAAATTATGAAAATGTATAGGGTAGTTTAAAGATATAAATCAAGTATTTGCTGTGTCTGCAACCCCAGAATGTGGTTAGTTTTAATTTATAAGTAAAGGTAAATGAAATGTAACTGTTAGGGAAACATGAGAAAATTAATAGTATTCAAGCCCTAAATTATGATTAATGAAATTTTGCTATTTGAGAGCTATAATTTACTGTTGTCTGAATTGTCAAGAAGCCAATAGTATTAAATGGCAGTCTGAGAACTACAGGTGGATGTCTGTCCCTGGGAAAAGTTGAGGGAATGACCTTGGCAAGGCCTTGACTCAGTTTTCTCATTGTGCAGTTTCCTTTCTGGACAGGACATTTCTCTACCTGTTTAATCCTGATTCTTGCTTTTGATACCCTGTGACTACATGATTGGCTGTCGGATGAGACTCATGACTGGAATCAAACAGACCTAAGGGAATTTTTCCCCTTTTATGGTATATATTAAGTCAGTCTGTGCCCTTGAGGGGATGAGTCTTGACATTATATCTATGTCCCTCCTTTTCCTTTCATAGCAAATTTGTATAATTAAGGCAGATGAAAGTAGAAATTTTGTAAGTACAAGATGAAATCTATTAATTAATAGGTTGATACTGCAATATTTCTGAGTTACCATAATAGGATGTAATATGAAAAATCTTATAATTTTAATTAGTTTTTGTGATCAAATTACAATATAGGGATGCTATATCCTCCTAAAGGGTAGACTTAAACAAAGTAATAAGGCGTAGATGTATTGTAAAAGTTTTCTAATGAAATGGAATAATAAATTTTGAGAAAACAACATGATTAGAGTGTTTTCTCTAAAAACTATATACATACGTATATGATTGGCTTCCAAATGTTTCTAGTGTAGAAATTCAGGCTTTGGGTATGTTTTAGTAAAGTTCTCAAAATTTGATTAAGAATTTTACGTATCAAGTTATATGGATAATTGTAAAGAAAGTGAAATCATTTTCCCATTTTTAAAATATCTGTCTGAGCATTTTAAAAGACAGAGTTTATTTTACAAATTAGGCCCTCATGAATTTTTAAAAGATTCTTAGATGGGTTTAGGTAAGGTTTAGGTAAAGATAGAAACAGCAAGTGGTATATAAAAACGGAAATGGAGAGGATAGTTGAGGGTGCCCTGTCATAAGTGGGAATCTGTGTCTCTGTAAAGGATGTGAAAGAAAGAGGTCTAGAGTTGACTCTGCTTTATGTTGTGAAATGAGGGTCTAAACCCAATTTATGCCAGAATGATTTTCAGTTTTTCCAAGACATTTTTATTAAATAGTGAATCCTTTACGCTGGTAGTTTGGGTCCTTGGGTTTGTGGAATATGCTACTATGTTTGATTGCTTTTCAGGCTTGTGTAACTAATCTGTTCTACTAGTCAACTTCCTCTTTTTTTTTTTTTCTTCCCCCAAACCAATACCAAGTGATCATTGCTTTACATTATTCTTTGAGATTTGGTACTGCTAGGTTCCCTACTATTTCCCTTGAGGTTCTTGACTTTTTGTTCCTCAGGATGAATTTTGTTATGATTTTGCTTTCCTTCTCCAACTCTACCTTCCTTCTTAAACTCCCCTATACAAAGCCAGATCATAAAGCGTGTTTGGTCAGTCACCTAGTTAGTGAAGATGGTAGGCTACTAGGATGACCACTCCTAACATCTTTGCCTAGCAAACTGCCCTTAAATTGTCACATTAGAAAGAACTCTGAGATATCTCAGTTGCACCTCGGCGAGAAGGCCGGCTCTACAAGGCATATATACAAACCACTTTTGGTCTAGGATACTTTGCTCCTTGCATCTGGTGTAGTCCCTTGCTGTGTAGAATGGCCGAAGCTTCCCTTCTAGATCTGCCTCCATGGGGTCTTGAGAAGGAAATGGAGATGCCTGTTTCTCACATCTGTGCCCTAAAATCTATACCCCCCAAATACTTCTCTACCTTTTCATGAAGTTAAGTAAACTAATCTTTGACCTAGTATTGTTACTGGGTCTCTCTGTTTCGTTTTCTATGAATACTTAGCATAATGCATAATTTTCTAGCTCTCATAGCAGCTCTGGACATTCTGTATGGGACTAAGTTGTGCCTGGATTAGAACATTTCATATAGCTGGTGGTTTTCATGGAAGTGTGTTTCAATTCTCTCCCAGTTATGAATAATCTGGAACTGTTTCGCTTAATACAGAAATTTAGGAGTTGTTTGATAGAAGAGACCTTACTTAATATGGCAAGCCAGGAAGTCAGGAGTGTGCTTTCTGATGTGGACTACAAGACTGATTAGTTAAAAGTGACCAGTCACTACTTAGCATTGTACCCACTACATTTCACCTCAGAATAGACAGGGATGTCATTTGTGGTCCACAACTATCTTGCATAATAAATGATCCTAAACTTGATTATTGCCATTAGTAGGAAAGTACAGACAAGGGCAATTTCTGTTACAATATGAAAGACTACCCTAAGGATTAGAAGTATGATTTGTATGCCTTGTCGAATAGATAAGCTACACATGCAGTAAAGCATTCTTTCCTAGATGCTAATCAGACACCTTGTTTAATTTCCCAATATAGCAAACTAGGGGTTGTTAGATATTGGAGATATTGCCTAATATGGCAATCTAGGATATAAGGAGTACCTATTTAACTAGAGTGATCCTTAGATGACAGACATATATGCACTCTCGTGGGTTTTATAGGACCTAAAGTTCCTTAATATAACCTTTGAAAGGGGTCACTATTGTGCCACTAAGAGACACTGGAGTAGGACTTCCATGAATTATGCAAATCATATGTAGATATAATAAATGTCACAATTTGATTCCCATTCTTGGCTGTGGACCTTAGGAAAATGATCTTCTGAAATAATAAACTTTTTTTTTCCAGTAAGTACCAATTTTATGCATTGAATCGATCATCATTTAGTAAGTACTTAGTCTATGCTAGCATAGACAAAAATGAAACATTTCCTTATCTGAAGGGCTTTATCACATTCAATCAGGGGAGGCAACGTGTACTTATATATTAATATAAACAAAACATATACAAGGTAATTTTAGAGGGCAAGCACTAGAGCTGGGCAGCTAATGGGAAGATGTTACTTAGATGGGAGCACTTAAACTGAGCTGTAATAGCATTTATATAGCACTTTTAGTTTTGCAAAATACTATATATCTTATCTCACTTGAACCTACAATAGCCTTTTTAAATAGGTATTATTATTGCCTCAATTTTATAGATGAGGAAACTGAGGCAGAGAGAGGATAAGTGACTTGCCCAGGATCACACAGCTAATAAATGTCTGATTCTAGATTTGAACACAGGTCTTCCTGACTTTAAATACAAGATGCAAATTGGGGAGCAAGTGTGTTCCAATTACATAAAGCCACAGAGAGGGGAAGTTGAGTATCATGTGTAACAAACGGTAAGAAGGGCAGTGTGATTTGATCATCGATAGTATGTGAAAAGGAGTAATGTGTAAGTCTGGAAAAACAGTTGCAGCCATGTTGTGAAGGGTTTTAAATACCAAATAGTATAGTTTACACTTGATTTTAGAGACAGTCAGGAAACACTTGATTCTACTGACCAGAGCAGTAACATGGTCAGACTTGTGCTTTAAGAAAATCATATTGGTGTGGGGGACTGTATTGGAAAAGAGATAGGGTAGAAGTAGAGAGATTAATTATGAGGCTGTTGCAGTTGTCCAGGTGAGAGGTAATAGAGGCCTACACTAGTATGGTATTTAGAAAGAAAGGGATAGATGTGAGAGATGATGCAAATAAAACTTGGCAACTGAATTAATAAGTGGGGTGAGGAAGAGAAGTATTGAGGATGATTCGGGTTGCAACCTCCAGTGACTAGAAAGATGGTGGATGCCCATGACAGAAATAGGGAAATTCAAAAAAGCAGTGGATTTTTGAGGGGAAATGGTTTTGGTTATGTTGAATTTCAGATGCCTGGAGGAAATTCATTTGCAAATGTCTAATAGGCAGTTTGTGATATGGGCCAAGCACTTAGAGAAACTACAGCTGGATTTATATCTGCCCAGACTATACATAATTAAATCAACGGGAGGAGCCGTTGATGTTACTATGACCCAGAGCAGAGTGTTAAAATACTCCCAGTGTTTGAGGGCATAACCCCAGTTATGATCTAGCAAAAAGACTGAGGAGTGGTCTTATCAGTAGAAGGAGAACCAAAAAGAACAGTTTCACAAAAACTTATAGAGGAGAGTATAGGAGGAGAGGTGAGTCAAATATTGCAGAGAAGCCAAGAAGGATAAAGATTAAGAAAAGACTTTTATTTGGCAGATTATGATGATCTTATAGAGACAATTTCAGTTGAGTGATGAAGCAGGAAGCTGGATTGCAAAGGGTTGATAAGTGAGTGAAAGGAGAGCAAGTAGAGTCATCCAGAGTAGACAGGTTTTTCTGAGTTTGACTGAAAGGGGGTAGAACTAAAGGATGTCAGCTTGAGGTTATGAGAGGTTCAACCGAGAGTTTTTAAAGTTGGGGGAGACCTGGGTGTGTTTGTAGGCAACCGGAAAGGAACCAGTAGATAAAGAGAGATGCAGCAGAGAGAGAGGGAATTATTGTGGGGCAGTTTGCTATAGGAGACTGGAGATGATGGAGATGATAGGGATGCACGGCACATTGAGAGGATTGATATTTGCTTGAAGAAGAGTCAGCTTTGTCAAAAATTGTAGGACAGTAGGAGAGAATGGGGGATGGTGTCAAGGAATTGTGAGCTGAAGGAAGTGTGGGAGACTTTATGAGAGAAGGGAAGTTTTGGAATAGTTGCTTTAGGGTCTACAATTGAGAATCAATTAAAGAATGAAAGATTTCCTCACTGCAGTGAGGACTCAGGGATTAGAAAACAAAATTTTAGGTGATCTCGTCTATGTATTTGTGTGACTTCCTCCACCTCCATTAAGCAGGAAGTGAGTAGAAATGGCAGTCAAAGACGGTGAGATCTTTTCCAGGGTTGGGGTTTGGCAAAGTATGACTACAACTAGGTATGAACTAGAAGAGGTATAGAAGAAATAACAGACAAGGACTTTTTTTTTTTATTAAAAAACCCCACTTTGGTGATAGAAGCTACATATTTTATATGCATATGAAAACATTACATTAGTATATTATTCTCATATTAAAGATAATCATAGGATCATAGATTTAGAAAGAACATACTGCCCTTCTTACTGATTTAAAAATCATCCAGTCCATCCTCTTTTATTTTACAAATGATGAAACTGAGACCCAGAGAAGTTAAGAAACTAGCCCAAATACCTTGTATTTGAAGCTAGATCCTCCAGCTCCAGATCTAGCATTCTTTCCACCATACCATGCCACCTCTCCTGTTAACAGAAAGCGTCTTTCTGAAAAGTTACTTAAAAACCAGACTTGATGACTCAGATTCTTCTGAGTTGCTCTCTGGCTAAAAATGAGGCACTCAGCACCTTCCAAAGCAGTTTTTACTCTTCCTGGTTACTAAATGGCTATTTAGGGCAGCTAGGTGGCACAGTGGATAGAGTGCTGGACCTGGAGTCAGGAAGACCTGACTTCAAATCTGGTCTCAGACACTTACTAGCAGGGTGACCCTGGGCAAGTCACTTAACCCTATTTGCCTCAGTTTCTTCATCTGTAAAATGAGCTAGAGAAGGAATTGATAAACCACTTCACTATCTTTGCTAAGAAAAACCTCAAATGGGGTCATGGACATGACTACAGAATTGGATATGTCTGAAACAACTAAACAACAACAACAACAAATGGTTATTTAATGTGCTTCTGCTTTAATCAACCAGATAACATCAGAATTGCCCGAAACTACAACACATTTATTCCTTTAATTTCTTTCAGGTTTCTTTCAAATAAAATCATTTGTGCCTAATCATAACATGTTACTATCCTATCTTTCTAGAACACTCTTTAAATTATGTCAATGATGTTGATATTAGGGTCTGTATTAGTATATAAAAAAAAAAACTAAAACATTATAGTTTTGCGGCAGCCAGAAGAAAAAAAGATGGAAAAGAATAAAATAAGCTGATGTGAGAATTTTTATCATTTCTTCCTACTTTTGTCTAATGTTATTATCACTGGGACTGTATATGTAGACTGAAGAATTTCAGAAAAGTGCACTAGAGAAAGTTTGTTTTTAACCCAAATTGTCAAAATATATAATTTTGAAATTTCTAGTTTTTTACAAGAGACAAATTTTGGCTACATCTGGTTAGACAAAGGAAATACTCAATTCTCTCCCACACAACACTCCCCAGTGTCTCAGTGAATTTTATTTTATTTTCTCTATAATTCTGGGGAAAAAAGGCCTGCTTTTGCCACTTTTATAAATTTCTACATTGAATATATTGAAATAACTTGACTATCTTACAAATGCAAAGTTAAAAATATGTAAGTAGGAAATTATTGTGGAAGGGGAAAAATCAGTCATAATTGTATAGTTTTGGTATTGTTTTTGCTTAGTTAATTGGTAAAGCCCATTACTAATATATTTGCAACATTCTCTTCCTCCCTTACATATTAAAAAAATACATATTTTCTCCCATTTTCCTTTTTTTCCCTCCTGAGAATGCTTATTGATTGGTAAATTGATTGGTGCGTTCTTCACTTTATCTTTCCTTACTAAGACAATGCCTATCATACATATACAACATGTTTTCTTCCTTATATAATTATATGGGGTGTCCTCAAAAAGATCTTTGATTTATATCCATATAAATGCTTCTGCTTCTGCTGTTCAACAAGGTTATGATTTGAGGTTAAAAAAGCAAAAAAAAAAACCCATTTCTTTTTTTCCTAATAATATTTTATTTTCCTCAATTGCACGTAAAAGCAATTTTTAACATTTGTTTTTTAAAATTTTGAGCTCCAAATTCTCTCCCTCCCTCCCCTCCCTCTTCCCTAAAATGATAAGCAATTTGAGATAGGTTATACATGTGCAAACATGCAAAACATTTTCATACTGCTCTCTAGTTTTCCTGTCAGTGTTGTCAGATAGTAGAGCTTTCTTCTAGTTACTGATGTCTTTAGGTTTATCTTATACAATGCTACTGTTTTTGTTTCTATATGTTATGAGTGTACTCTTTTTCATTGATTGAACTTAACTTTTTTCTTAACTAGTAAGAAGTAATTTTGATGATTATTGTTTTATAGTACAGTGTGGGATCTGGTACTTATAGATGTCTTCCTTTGTTTTTATTTTTTTTTAATTATTATTATACTTGAGATAAATTTGTGACCCTTTGTTCCTTCATATGAATTTTAAAATTTTTTTTATAATTTTATGAAGTATCACTTTGTGAGTTTGATTTGTACAATATTGAATAAGTATATTAATTTAGGTAGAAATTTAGTTGGAGATGTGTGATTTGTTGGGTTTTTTAAAAAGTTCTTTATTGATGTCTTTTGTTTTTTTTATATCACCATAATTTTCCCTATATTCTTCCCCTTCCTCTTCCCGGAGCTGTCCCATATAAAAAATAATATTTTTAAGACACAAAGGAGAAAAAAATTGGCTTAATTGATTAATAAACTGAAAAAGTCTGAAAAAGTGTTTAGTGTGTGCAACACTCGTTGATCTCCCAACTTTACCAAAAAAAAAAAAAAAAGGTGTTTTGGGAATTTCTTCTCATATCTCCTCTTTCCAGCCATGCTTATTCTTTATAATTTCTCAACATTGAATTTTGTTTTTTGTATGTATGTGGTGTTTTTTTCCATTCACAATGTTAGAGTTGTGTATATTGTTTTCTTGACTCTGTTCACTTTACTTCACTATGTATTCATCACAGTCACCTTTATTTTTACGTCACATTAAAACTCAATTTTATTCTTGTGCCAAAATTTGTTTATTCCATTCCCCAATCAATAGACAGCTACTCTGTTTTTAAAACATTTTGTGTTCCTTATTATCTTTCATCCCCCATATCCAAGCTATTGACAAGGCCTGCCAATTTCACCTTCAACATCTCTTGAATATGCCCCCTTCTCTCTTCTGACACTGACATCACTCTAGTGCAACTCCCCATCACCGCAAGCCTTGATTATTGGACTACCCTGCTGGTGGTTCTGCCTGCCTCAAATCTCTCCCCATTCCAATTCATTCTCCATTCAGCCACTTAAATGATTTTCCTAAAACCCAGGTCTGATCATGTTACTTATGGCTTCCTATTGACTTCAGGAGCAACTACAAAATGCTGAGTTTGGCATTCAGAGCTCTAACCTAGTCCCCACCTGCATTTCCAGTCTTCTTCCATCTTAATCTCTGACTCTTACTGTGTTCCAGTGACCCTGGCCTCCTGGCTGTTTCACAAACAATACACTCTCAGCTCTGGATATTTTCTCTGGCTGTCCCCCATACCTGGCATACTTTCCCTCCTCTGCTCCAACTACTGACTTCATAAATATGTATTGATTGATTGATTGCTATCACAAAAAAGTGCTATAAATATCTTGGTGTATATGAGTATTTTTCTTATCATTGGTCTCCTTGGGATATAAGCCTATAAATAGAATTTCTGGGTCAGAAGTTATGGATATCTTAGTCACTTTATTTGAATAATTCCAAATTCCTTTCTGGAACAGTTATGCTGATTCACAACTTGAACAACATTTATCTTCCCACAACCCCTCCAACGTTGACTATTGTCATCTTTGCCAACTCGCAGGATGTGTGGTAAAACCTCAGGGTTGTTGTGATTTTCAGTTCTGTTATTATTGGTGATTTGGAGCATTCTTTCCTGTGACTGTTAATACTCTGTAGTTCTTTTGAGAATGTTTTTCTATATTCTTTAACCACTTATCTATTGGAGAATGGCTTTCGGTCTTATGTGTGTGTTTTTTTGTGTATACATATGTGCGCACATAAACAATTAACAGATATATATCTATTGTCAGAGGAATTTGACAAAGATTTTTTTTTCATTTAATTGCCTCCCTTCTTATCCTAAATACCTTAGTTTTGTCTGGATAGAAGATTTCCTGTTTTATGTAACCCATGTTATCTATTTCATCTTTTGTAATTTTATAATCTTGTCTTTATCCTTTGTTTAAGAATGCATTTTCCACATTTTTTGGATAATTTGTGCGGCATGGGTACTGATTGTTCTTTAAAAGTTTGATAGCATTCTCATGTGAATCAATTAGAACCAGTTTTTGAGATATCCTTTTGGAGTTCTCTCTTCTAAACACATTGTTATTGCCTTGTAGATCTTGTTCCCTATCTCCCCTCCCTCCTTTTTCTTTGTTGTGTGCTAGTCTTGGAAATTCCTGTAGGTGAGTGAGAGGATATTGCCCCATGGTATGAATCTTCCTATATCCCTAATTGTGTAGTTCATCATTAGCTTTTGCCCTCCTCTTAGTCATTCCTCCTCCGAACCCATTTTCCTCAAAATCTCTTCCTTGGATGTATTCCCTCCCACTCTTCTTACCTCCCAGGAGCTCTGAGTGGTCTCTCTTAGCACCAAATCCTTGCAAATAATACCCATTATAAGGTCCCTATATCCCTTAATAGAATGTCACTTTTGTCTCATGTGAGCATTTATCAGTGGTATCTCTTCCCACCTCAGATACAAAATATCTGTCTTTCTTTTTCCCCTTTTCAAACCTTTCCTTTTCCTCCTTGACCATTCTCCTTTAGGCTCTCTTCTTCCTGAGAGCTCCAGTGCTCTTTGTAACACATTCCATCTCCTCCCACATTCTCTAGTAGGTGCAGAATAGTCTTGTTATTTGAATTTCCTTTCTTTTGTGTTTTAAGATCTTTATCCTGATTACTTCCACAACTAATTGTTTCTGAATTGGATTATTAAATTTAACCACTAAGTGCCTTGGAGTTTGCAGTCTCTTTTTTTTTTCCTCCCTTAGGGACAATTTATGAATTCTTTCAATCAGAATTTCATTTTCTGTGCTTTGGACAGTTCTCTTCTATGATTTCTATTATTATAGTATTTTTTTTTCCTGTCATGCTCTTCTGGGAGACCCATGATCTTTAGTTACAGCCTATCCTGTCTTCTTGCATAGTGAGCATATTAAAAACTTTTTCCCCCTCTTCTTCTGGATTGTCCTTTAATATATTTGCATTTCCAATCTATTTTCTCTTTTTTTTTTACCCTTTGGTGAGGCTTGTCAATGAGATTCCAGTTTTTTTTATTCTGCCCATTATGTTTTCTGAGTAAGCCATAAATTCTACTCCCATAATTCTCATTTTTCTTTTCAGCTACTTAAGATTAGCATGTTGTGGTTCCATGTTCTCACATTCCACTGGGTCCTCTGTCTCATCAAGTGTTGGATCATTTTCCTTTATATTGCAGTATTTATTTACAGATGTCTGTACTCTTTTACAAGATCTGGAGTCCATATTTCCTTTTGCTTTTAATATTTTCCCTGTTGACTTATTTGCTGATGTTTACGGTCTCTTGAGTTTTCTTCTTCCTGAAGTCTTTGATCATTCCAGTTCGTTTTTCCCTCATTTTCCGTTATTGCTCACTTTCCGACATGGTTGGTCATGCATTGATCAGACTAAGTATTTTAACGTAGTTTTTTTTTTAAATGTTGCTATTCTTGTATTCATTGTTCTCCTGGTTCTACTTAACTTTGTTCTGCATTAGTTCATATTAACTAAATTTCTTTCTTAAAGTGAAATAATAATCTTTACATTCATAACCCACAATAAGTTCAACCATTCTTTAATTGTCTAAGAGGCACAGTCTAAGCCAGCTCCTTAGATCCTAGTTCTTTTTTCCTTTGTATCCCCCTCCTTTTAATATCCCCATCCCACTCACATTTACAGGAGCAGGTGGTTTGATTTTTTTTTTTAATATTCTCCCAAGAATATCCCTCTGGAATAAATTCTCCCTCTCAGAACCCTCCCCCATTCCCATTTTTTATTTGATTTATTCCCTATTGAGTTTGATATATTTCTGTACCAAAAGTGTGGATGTGTTCAACCCTTCTTTATCTGTTTAAGATTGTTTCATCTGATGCCAATTTTGCCATGTTTGCATAGTTTTCTACAGAATCTTGGTTGTTAGAAATAGCAAGTTCTATCTCCTTCTTCCTTCTTTCTACACTAGGATATAACTTTTACCCTCCCTTCTTTAAAATCTCACAGTTATGGTTGGAAAATTCTAATCTGCAACAAAAGTCCCTGAGACGAAGCTCTGAGACTGATTTATAAATTTATTAGGGAAATTGGTGGTCCATAATAAGTTGGGCCAAGATCTTTCTCATGGTCAGGAATCCTGATGCTCAAGGGGCTAAGGGGCTTTCTAAATCTTGGGGAGTCCCTGGGAGTTTCCCCAGTCATGGGGAGGTTCTTTCAGAAGTGTGGAAACTTCTTATGATTGGCTAATCTTCATAAGCAGAAGAGCTCCCATGATTGGCCACAGGCAGTGTCCATCAATCACAATCACTTTGTCAGCAGGCCTTTCATAGGTCATTAGCTACAGGCTGTCTACCGGAGACCATCTCAGCAGGGGCTTTCCATGGCCCCTCAAACACATGTGTTTGGCCAGCTATTTCCTAGGGCCCAAGGAAGTTGTGGCTTTGAAGCAAAGATCACTAGGGAGTGGGCAGTGGTGGTTCACAGGAGTGGAAAGGCAAATGAAACTTATTTCAAGTACTACACTTGGAATGGGGGGTGGGATTATCACACTGATAATTACTTATAACAGACCTACCTAATGCAGTATGACTATCTGATAAATCAACCACAATTAATAATCAATCATAACTCTTATCTTGATAATAGCATTAGCTAATTCTATTCTGCTTAATTCACTAATACAATTACTGATACCAGTCAAATCACAATGTATTGAGAAAATGCTGATTAAATGAAGTAGGTGTAACAAAATTATCTTCACAAAATAAAACCAAGCCACCACAGAGGACATCTGTTTTTCTTATTTATTTCCCTTGATGCACTTTAAAGACATAAGGTTCTGAAGGAATACTCACTTTTACTCTCCTATTAGAATGTTTGCAGTATATCATTGCATAATTCCTTCCAGTTGTTCAAATAAATATAAATTTCTTGGTGTCTCTTGACTACATCTTTGATCAATCATATTAAAAAGAACTTCATCAAGGAAAAGTCACTATTTTAAGTATTCTATCTAGATTTTCAAGTATAGTTCACTTTCATGATAATTATTTTGATATATTTAAGGAAGGATAAGGGAGAGGAAAAAACTCCTAGAGCTTTCTTACCTCCTTGCCCATGTTTACGCCATTCCTCATACCGTAATGATTGAAATCTGCTTCTTTTACCATTTGGCAAATTCTATTTTTTAAAGTGTTATTTTTCTTCCCAAGCTGTTAATTTTCTTTTCATAATTTTCTTGAATCACTCTTATTTTTTTCCTCAAATTTTTCCTCTTTCACTTGTATCTCCTTTTTAACTCTTCCAAGAATTCTTGAAGAGCTTCTGTCCAATTCGCATTTTTTTTTTTGAGACTTTGATTGTAGTTGTTTTCATCTTGTTGCCTTCTGAGTTTGTGTTTTGATCTTCACTGTCACCATAGTAGTTTTTATGATCAGGTTCTTGTTTGTTTGTTATATGCCCATTTTTCCAGCCTGTTCCTTGACTTTGAACTTTATGTTAATATTAGACTCTGTTCACCTGGGAGTAGGAAGGCACTGTCCCAAACTTTAGGCCTTTTTATACTGTTGTTTTCAGAGCTAGTTCTGTGGTATAGTACAAGGAGAGGTGTGGTCACTGCTCTTCTGGCCTATTTTCTGGTATTTACCCAGGAAAGGGCTCTGTTTCCCTGCAGCCAGAAGTGGTAGTGCTTCTCTCTGCCCTGGAACTGTGACCAGGACCCCTGTTCCCTTCTGAAAAACCACAAGTACTCCTCTCTGCTCAGGAACTGCAATCCAGAGCTGCACATGTTCAATGGAGTTGCAACTCATAGACCTATACCCATTGTCAGCTCAGGGTCCTCTGTAATCTCTTTACAACCAGTTGCCCTCTCTGACCCGAAAGCTCCCAAAGCAGCTTCTGCTCCTGTTGCAGTTGCCTCCAAGGCCCACTAATGGTGTTGTCACCACATGCACTCCAGGGCAATTCCAACGCCAGTGTCATAGACCTCTCCTACCAACCTCTTAAGTTCTCTTGGGCTGGAAAAATGTATCACTCTGAACTTTGTATAATGTGGTACACTAGAATTCAATTTGATGCGTTATTTTAAAGTTGTTTGGAAAGATTTTGCCTGGGTTGCTTCCTCTGCTCTGCCATCTTGGTTCTCTCCCTTTCCCCATCCTGTTATCTTAAATTAAATGGGGATTTAGTGCATACTTAGACCATAAAAGGTAGTATCATCCATGTGGAAGATTCTTGGGGAACTGCTGCCATGAAACTGCAGGACTCAAGCATACATGAACATTGATTCGTGTAGTTAGGAGAAGTTTTTTGCCATTGGCTATGAAATCAGAATCATTAGTGTTTTTGACATGAGCTGATTCAACAACAGAAGTGGCCAATTTGCTGGGTATGAAGTGAAATTTCTGATTTGTTTTGATTTTCCTTCATCTTAATATTAGTGATTTGGCACATTCTTTCATATGCTTATTAACTGTTTATATCTCTTTTGAGAAGTATTTAATTATATCCTTTGACCCTAAGTTTCATTTAACTTTTTTCTTCTTTTCTTTTCAGGATAAAAGTGATATCCCTGGAACTAGACAACTTTTTTTTATACTTTGCTGGTGGTCCAGAAATAAGACTCTTTGGAAAAAGAAACCAGGACAGAAAAAACATCTAAACTTTATTTATCCAGTTGCCTGCATGAGAGACCTGGGTTCTAGGAAAGAAAAAAATACCAGTCATCTTTTCAGGATAAATTGTACATTTATTGGGCTGAGAACAATTCTTTGTGGAGTGTCTGGAGCCGTGATTTGAAAACTTCATTGATATTTTATTTGCACTTTGGATCATAAGCATGAGTGAGTTCTGGTTGTGTTTCAATTGCTGTATTGCAGAGCAGCCTCAGCCTGTAAGTATGAAGTAATATTAATACATATGGGATAAACAGGGTATTGGGGGCTGACTTTGAAGGAGACGCAAATTCTAAAACCAAGAGACAGTTCTGAGGGGTCCTGTGAAGGGTCCTTTGGAGAGTAGAGCTATGGATCTCTCAATAGTTGTCTAGTGGTGAAGGTAGCGGGGAACTGACCCCTCCCTTTACTTCCTTTTTGCTCCCTGGACTTTTTAAAGCATCAATGCTAGTAAAGACTCTAATTGTGGAAGTCCTATCCATTTTTAGTCATGGTTCTTTAAAAGTTAAATGATCACAAAGTAGTTTTACTAATGAGAGATGCTGGGGTGGTTTTAGGAATCTTTTTTTTTTTTTTTTTTTATAAGGAGAGGATAGTAAAGAGAATTGAAAATAATTTAAGAAATACTAAACTACTTGTTTTAAGGTTTAAGTGTAAAAATTGCCTTTATGTAATCAAAACAACTCTATGGCAGTAGAATAGTATTGTTTTTCTGTAGAGCAGGGATTTTTTTTCTTTTAATTTTAAATAAATGGTTTATTGATGCTTCAATTTTTTTTTTTTTTTTTTTACTGTGAGCTTAACCATCCAACACAAATCTTTCAATCTACAAATGAGGAATATAGAAAAATTTGTAAACTCTTATGTGTAACTTGTTTTTTTCTTAAATAATTTGTTATTTAATATTATATAATATGCATTATATAACATTTAATTTAATATTTAATATTAATAATTTATTATCAACAGACAACAAATAACAAAATTTTTCTATGTGAAGAATAGAAAAAGAGCATTGTAAATGAAACACTGACTTTATTTTAAAAAGCTTGTTTTTTTTTAAAAAGCTTCTAACAAATTAAACACATTACTTTTATAGTTATCCTGCTTGTCTGCCCTCTAAACTTTCTTTTTTGAATGCTTCAATGACTCTCTTTTCTTTTCTTTTCTTTTCTTTTTTTTTTACCTGGCTGTCACTTATGCCCTTCATGCCATCTAAATCCTCTTCCAAATTAAAAAATCACCCCCCCCCTTGATAGATGAGCATGGATAGGTAAACACAACAGATCCATGAATTAGCAGTGTCTGAAAATTGGCATCTCATTTTACTTCTTGTATCCATCACTTCTGTGGCAAGAAATGGCTAACATGCTTTATCATTGGTCCTCTGGAATTGTAGTTGATCATTATTTTGATCAGAGTTCTTAAGTCTTTCATAGTTATTTTTCTCTATAACATTGTAGTCACTGTATGAATTATTTACCTGGTTCTTCTCATTACACTCAGTGTTAGAGGCAGGTAGAGGACTCAGTGGATAAAGCAGTGGACTTGGAATTGGAGACCTGAATTCAAACTTAGCCCCCGACACTTATTTGCTGTATGAATCTGGGCAAGTCAGTTAATCTTTGTCTGTCTTAATTTCCTCAACTGTAACTATAAAATGGGAGTGATAATAACCTACCTCCCAAGGTTGTTGTGAGGATCAGATGAGAATTTTGTAAAGCACTTAGCACAGTGCTTGGGACATATTAGATGATTAATAAATGCCTGTACACTTCCCTTTCTTTGTACTGATACTTTACAAAAAAAATCACTGTAACTTACTAATGCACCCTTCCCCCTACAGAAAGCTCTCCTATTAATGATAAATTTAGTTAAGAAAAACAAGTCCCCATAATGCAGAATTAGAAATTATCAGTGATCTCTCAGTTACCAATCAAATGGCCTTTTCTTGATCTTTATCCTTCTTGACCTCTCTGCTGACATTGTTGGCCACTGGATATTTGCTCTCCTCTCTGTTTTTGTAATGCTTTTTCCTTTTGGTTCTGTTTCTACCAATCTGTAGTTCCTCATTCTCCTTTACTATATTAGCGTCAATATCATAGCTTTAATCTGTAGATCTACTCTACATCTCTGTTGTGGTCCCTCTTCTCTTCTCTCAGTTGGTAACCTCATGCATTCCCTTGGGTTTAATTATCATGTCTGTGCAAATGGCTTCCTGATCTATATATCCACCCCTACTCTCTTTCATGAGCTCTAGTCTCACATTATCTATTACCTATTAGATACTTCCAACTGGTTACCCAATGGACAGCAAAAGCTCACTATATCCAGACTAAACTCATCATCTTTCCCCTATATCCTCTATCCTTCTAAATTTTTCCTTTATCTTTAAAGAGCACCACCATCCTTCCGTTAACCCTTGATTAGCATTCTTGATGTCATCTCCAACTGTCCTCTATCCTTTACCCCACACACCTATTTAGTTGACCAATCTTATTGTTCCTAACTCTACATCTCTTATTCTTCTTTTCTGCATCCACACAGCCACCACTCTTTTTCAGATCCTTGTCACCTCTCACTTGTACTATTTCAATTGATAGCCAAATTGATCTCCCTGACTCAAGAATCATTTCCTCTCTAGTCCATCCTCCAGTTAGTCAATCAATCAATCAGATATCTATTAAGCATCTCCTTTGTGCCAGGCATTTTGATAGGCATTAGAGATGCAAAGAACCATCCCTATTCATATGTGAAGCATACATTCTATTCTGTGCAGGTCTGACCATGTCACTGTCTTACTCAATAAATTCCTATTACCTCTAGAAGCAAATATAAACTCTCTTTTGCTTTTAAAACCTTCCATAACTGGACCCCAACCAGCCATATTACTCATTACTCCACTTCCTTCCCTCTGTAGTCCAGTCAAATTGGCATTCACAGTGTCCCTCACACATGGCACTCAGTTTCCCAAATCCCTGCCTTTAAACTGACTGACACTATACCTGGACCACCCTCCCTCTCCACCTCTGCCTCTTAGAATCCCTAGTTTCCTTCAAGATTCAATTTAAGTAGAGTACCATCTTCTATATCAGCTGTTCTTAACTTTTTTTGTGTGTGTCATGGATCCTTTTGGCAGTTGGGCAAAGCCTAAGGTGTTCTCAGTCTCTCTCTCTCCCTCTCACTTAAATGAGTATGTATCTATACACATATATACATATTTATATTTAATTAATGGTTAGTAAAAATAATGATGTACTTTTCCCATCTATGTTTAAGGAGCCTCTAAAATCTATCCATGAAGTCATGGATCCCAGGTTAAGAACTCTTGTTCTGCATGAAGCCTCATTGCCATGGTTTCAGCTATTCCCTGCACATAGATGATTCCCAAATCCTTATCTACTGCCCTGACCTCTCCACCTTTTAGAATCTTCAATTTCCTTGAAAGTGCAGCTCAAGCTCCATTTTCTCCATGGGCTTTTCCTGATGCCTTTAGCAGTGAGTTCCTCCTCTCACTCTCAACCCAGCTCCGTCCCAAGTTACCTTGTAATTATTTTGTGTTTATCTCATCTGTAAAATGAACTGGAGAGAAAAAAGGCAAACCACTCCAGTATCTTTACCAAGAAAATCCCAAATGGAGTCATGAAGAATCAGACACAACTGAAAAAAAAATAAACCAAAAAACATGACTGAAGCAAGGTTGCCCACTTTTTCCACTGTTATTTGGTACAGAACTGGAAGTGTTAGCAGTAAGAAAAGAGAAAGTAATTTAAAAAATAAAGTTAGGTAATGAGAAAATAAAACTATTTCCTGTTTTCTGATGATATGATGGTTATTACTTGGAAAACACCAGGGAATCAGCAAGGATATGAATTGAAATTATTAATAGCTTTGGCAAATTTGTAGGCTACAAAACAAATCCTCAAAAGTAAATAGCATTTCTGTATGTTAATAACAAAACCCAAGAAACACTAATAGGGAATTCCCATTCCAAATAACTACAAAATGCATAAAATGTCTGGGACTCAGACTCCCAACGCACACAAAAGACATTTATGGATTTAATTACAAACCACTCCTTAAAGAATTAAGGAACAACCAAAATAGCTGGTGGAATATTCAGTGCTCATGACTATGCCATGCCAATGTAATAAAAATGATGATACTACCAAAATTAGTTTATATTTTTAATTCCATACTAATCAAATTATCAAGAGGATACTTTACAGAGCTTGATAAAATAATACCAAAATTCATTTGGAAAAACAGAAGATCTAGAAGATTGAGGGAAACAATGGAAAAAAGTAAGGAAGAGAGAATACACTCAGACTTCAAATTATATTATAAATTAACAGTCATCAAAATGACCTGATACTAGTTAAAAAAAAAATAGAGAAATAGATCAATGGAAAAGACTAGACAAGGGAGATTCAGAAACAATAGAACTCAACAATCCATTGTTTAATAAAGTAGAAAATATAAGCTACGCAGGGAAAACTCCTGTTGATAAAAGTTGCTAGAAAACTGGAAAGCAGTCTTACAGAAATTAGATTTATATGAAATCTTACACCACACTCTACAATCTATTCTAAATAGATGTATGACTAATAATAAGGATCATACTATTAAAAAATAGAAGAGGAACAGATTATGTACTTCTCATAGCTATGAGTAAGAAATGTATTCTTAAATGAGATAGAGGCAATTATAAAATAAAAAATATGTAACTCTGATTAGTTATAACTGCAGAGATTCTGCACAGACAATATTTAATACATCCAAGATAAGAAGAGAGGTGGGCCAACTTGGAAAAACAAAATATTTGTATCAGATTTCTTCAGTAAGTGTATGGTATCTAAGATATATGAGGCAGCTAGGTGGCACAGCAGATAAAGCTTTGAACCTGGCATCAGAAAGACCTGAGTTCAGATTTGGCCTCAGACACTTAACATGACTCCAGGCAAGTCACTTAACCCTGTTTGCTTTAC
>NW_020954570.1:143179-143303 GCF_900497805.2 Vombatus ursinus | reverse complement strand
TTCCTCATCTGTAAAATGAGCTGGAAAAGGAAATGGCAAACCACTCTAGTATCTTTGACAAAGAAAACCCCAAATGGAGTAGTAAGAGTCATACGTGACTAAAGTAACTGAACAACAATATCCA
>NW_020954570.1:141825-143158 GCF_900497805.2 Vombatus ursinus | reverse complement strand
TGTGTGTGTGTGTGTGTGTGTGTGTGTGTGTGTGTGTGTGTGTGTGTATGTAACTATTAGTACTGCCACAGTAGATTGGTGGTCAAAGGATATGAATAAACAGTTCTCAAAAGAACTGCAAAATATAATGCAAATCAAAACAATCCTGAGGCTTCATGTCACAACCTGAAAATTGGCAAAAATGAGAAAAGATGTCAACACAGATGTCAGTGTAGGAGAAATCATGGAAAGATAGGCATACTAATAAATTATTCATAGAGTTGTGAAATTGTGCAACTACTTTGGAAAGCAATTTTGAATTATGCAAATAAAATGACCTGATTCTTTTATGATGTCAAACTTTATGTCTAACACTAGAACTCATTTGTTTCTTTAGATTAAATTTGATATTTTTTTTCTAGTTCTCTTAAATAATCCTGACATTTTGATTGGCATAGCATTGAATAATTTATTATATTGGCTCAATCTACCCACGATCAATAAATATTTCTCTAGTAATTTAGATCTGGCTTTATTTGTATAAAGAATATTTTGTAATTTTGTTCCTATAGTTCCTGTTTGTGGCTTGGCAAGTAGACTTGCAGGCATTTTATACTGTCTGTAGTTATTTAAAATGGAATTTCTCTTTCTATGTCTTCCTGCTGGATTTTATTAGTGATATACAGAAATATTGATTATTTGTGGGGGTTTATTTTATATCCTACAACTTTCTGTAAGTAAACCATTGTATCTTCTACATAAAGCAATCATTTTGTTTCCTTTTTGCCTGTTTCTTTCCTCAGTTTTTTTGTCTCATTCCTATAGCTAGCATTTCTAGCCCTATCTTGAATTGTAATAGTGATAAAGGACATTGTCACTTTACCCTTAATCTTATTAGAAGGGATTCTGTTTGTAATGGGCATTGTCTCTCCATTGCAGTTAATGTTTGTCTCTTGGTTTTAAATATATACTACTTTTCATATTAAGGAAAATTCCATTTATTTTCTATTTCTTTCTAGTGTTTTATTTTTTAACAGGAATGAGTGTTGTATCTTTTCAAAAGCTTTTTTTTCCCTTCTGTTGATATAATCATGATTTTTGTTATTCTTTTTATTAATATGGTAAACTATGTTTATTATTTTGCTAATAATGAACCAGCCCTGTATTCCTAGTATAAATCTATCCTGGTGATAATGTATAATCTTTGTGTTATATTGCTTTAGTCTTCTTGCTGTCATTTTATTTAAAATTTTTGCATCAGTTTTCATTAGGGATATTGGTCTAGAGTTTCCTTTGATTATTTTGACTCTCCTTGGTTTAGGTATCACTACCATATTTATATTATAGAAGGAAT
>NW_020954570.1:126515-141763 GCF_900497805.2 Vombatus ursinus | reverse complement strand
CTTTCTTTCTTTCTTTCTTTCTTTCTTTCTTTCTTTCTTTCTTTCTTTCATTTTTTCTTTCCTTCTTTCTTGGCAAGGCAGTCAGGGTTAAGTGACTTGCCCAGGGTCACACACCTAGTAAGTGTCAAGTGTCTGAGGCCAGATTTGAACTCAGGTCGTCCTAACTCCAGGTCTGATGCTCTGTCCACTATACCATCTAGCTGCCCCAGGATTCCTTCCTTTCCTATTTTTTTCCAAATAGTTTATGTAGTGTTGGAATTGTGTAGTATTGGACCTTTCTATCTGTCTCTCTATGCTGAGTTGTCCTGGAAAAATAACTTACTCATTTTTTCCATGGATTTCCTGATCAGGTTTTGATCTGGTACATTATCTAGATTTTGTGAATAAGTTGTGTTGGAGGAGCTAGGCTGCTTCTTTCATCCTGTACTGATCAGTCATCTTGATTCTACCCAGTCAATATATTGTACCTCAAGCAGGTACCTTATTACGTTGTATCACACGTAGGCATGAAGTGACATAGTTCAATATCTTCTGTACACTATGATTTATATTAAATTCATTAATGGATTATGTGAAAACATTTTCATTTTTCCCAACAGTGAACTGACTGTAGATTTAGACAAATGTGAGTAACCCTCCAAAATCTAATGATAATTTCAATGAAAATATGATAGCTGGTATTTATAATTGAATTGGCAGAATTGTTGGGGGGATCATAATTTCTCTCTATATAAAATTAAAACAGTGGTCTTTTGGAGAAGTTTTTATGATTAAATCTTGGGATTTCATGTATTCCTGAGGTTATATTTTTTTTCAAGCAGTGATAAGATATATCATGTTTTATAACTTACTGTAAGCAATAGAATTAACACACTTGTGTTAAAATTAAATTCCCATCATTATTAATATTTTGTGGATTAGAAGTACTGAGTCCTAAAGAACCTTTTAAAATTTATTTTCAATTACATCTTAAAGTAATATTCTTCTTGTGACTCCAGAAGACAGAGAATGAAAATATGTATACAAATGATATAGAAAACTAGTCCAGTAGTATTCAATTCGTTTCTCAATTTTTTGGTACGACATTCATTATGGTCTTTGTAGTTTCCTGTCACAAGTTAGGCATTTCTCACTCCACTTGGTTGACTGTTGATTGAATGACATAAATTGACATTTAAAAAATAAGATGACTAGCTAATACTTAGTTTCTTTTTTATTTTTGAATTTTTGTTAAATTTAGTATTTTGTTTTTCTCAATTACATATAAAAACAATTTTAAACATTTGGGTTTTTTTTTTTTAATATTGCGTTCCAAATTCTCTTCCTCTCTGCTTTACCCCCTCCTTAAGAAAGCAGACAATTTGATATTAGTTATATATAGAGAGTCATACAAAACGTATTTCCTTATTGGTCATGTTGTGAAAGAAAGCAGGACAAAAAACAAACAAGAAAAAACAAGTTTTAAAAAATATGGTATGTTTCAATCTACGTTCAGACTCCCATCAGTTCTTTTTCTAGAGATGGATAGCATTTTTCATCATAAGTCCTTTGAAATTGCTTTAGATCATTGTATTGCTGAGAGTGGCTAAATCATTCATAGCTGTTCATTGTACAATATTGCTGTTACTGTGTACAGTGTTCTAGTTCTGCTCATTTCACATTGCATCAGTTCACGTAAGTCTTTCCAGGTTTTTCTGAGAGCATCTCGCTCATAATTTTTTATAGCACAATAGTATTCCATCACAATCATATATCACAACTTGTTCAGCCATTCCCCCAAATGATGGGCATCCTTCTCAATTTCCAATTCTTTTCTACCATAAGAAGGATAAATATTTTTGTGCATATAAGTCCTTTTCCCTTTTTTTTTTTAAATCTCCTTAGGATGCAGACCTACTAGTAATATTGCTTGGTCATACAGTATGCAGAGTCTGATAGCTCTTTGGGTATAGATCCAAATTTGTCTCCACAATGCTTGAATCAGTTCACAACTCTGCCACCACTACATTAGTTGTCTCAATTTTCCCACATTCCCTCTAATATTTATCATTTTACTTTTCTGTCATATTAGCCAATCTGATAGGTGTGGGGTGGTTCCTCAGAGTTGTTTGAATTTTAATTTCACACATAGTCACACAGCCAGGAAGTTTCTGAAGCTAGATTTGAACTTAGGTCTTCTCT
Organism: Vombatus ursinus; assembly: GCF_900497805.2. NCBI lineage: Eukaryota > Metazoa > Chordata > Mammalia > Diprotodontia > Vombatidae > Vombatus > Vombatus ursinus. The sequence goes on along the minus strand of NW_020954570.1, from coordinate 139,582 downwards.
TCTTATAGTAGGTTCATTAATTTTATTTGTGCAAAAGTTTTTCAATTTCATGTCAAAATTGTCATTTTTTAATCTTCTGTAATTGCTTCTTTCCTTTGTTTAGTTAAGAACTCATCTCCTACCCAAAGCTGTGAAACATGTAGTATATTAAACTCATCTTCTAATTTTTAATGTCATGGTCTTTAATATCCAATTTGAATGTATTGTGAAATATCATAAGAAGAGGGAACTAATATTCGAATGACCTCACCTTCTTCGGTGAAAGATGAATAGAGGTTTTCAGCCAAGGTGATGGGGGACAGACTGCCTTAGGAAGTTTGAGGAGAGATGAAAAGATTTCAAATGGATAGAGATAGCAAATTGATTGGGGAGGTATAAAAGAATTACTTTGCTTTATTTTCAGCCCAATTGAGATAATGGAGAATTAACTTGGAGTGGGACCTAGTCAGTATAGTTCCACACATGGAGAGGAACAGAAGAGGTGGATGGTAGGAATAATGCAAGATTGGGTTTGGACAAGGCATGACTGGTGATACTACAAGGTGGAAGGGAATTTGAGTGTAAAAGATAAATGTGGAGAGGTGTTAATTCACCAAGGGGTCAAGGTACAGAAGGGTGAATGCCTGGAAAAGAACTGAAAAGTGGGAGTAATTGCAGGTCACAATGACAATGAAGAACGGTGTTACAGCTTGGTTGAAGAGCAGAGTAAAGACATAATAATGAAAGGTTAAGATCAGATAACATAATTATGGATTTCATAAACATGGAGGTAGAACACTTGTGGGTGATGGGAAGATCAAAGGTATAACCATCTCAGTATTTAGGTAAGGTTGTATGGAAGATAGTAGGTCAAGGGAACTGAATAGGTTAAAGAACTGGGAAGTTACTGTAATTTGAGGAACCATCAAATGTATGTTGAAATTCCCTAATATGAGCTAAGGATTTATGATGGAGAGAAATACTGTGGGGCACTGAACTCTTGAAGAATGAATAATTTCCAGAAAGAAGTAGGGGGAGGAGGGTGGGAATAGATAACATAACCCAGTAGAATTGGGTGATCAATATGGAAAACGTATGAGTAAAAAATGGAACTAGTATAGTTAGGGATGCAGTATCAACAGGAGGGAGCCAGATCTAAATGAATGTTTCTGGCTTAGAAGGAGTGTGAAATGAAATGGTTTAAAATGAAAGTAAGTGTGTTAATTATGTGGCTGGCATCCCAGAAAGTACAGTAGAAGGGATGGGCAAATCTATAGTGTAACGTTGGTGGAGGGGAGTAAATTTGAAGGGGATAGAAGTAAGGGAGTGGGCAGTTGGGAAAGAGGAATAAGGTTTTTACATAAGCAAGCAGGGGTTAACAATCACTTAATGATAGCTTTCATGCCCCCACTGAGTGGTTTCTTTTCTTGGTTAAATATTGCCATTTCCTTCAACCATTTATGACATTAGAGTCTGCATTTGATTAACACAATGAATTTATGACTTTAAAATATGTAAGTGTAATTATGGTAATTATTATTTAAATTATTTTAAGAGATTATATAATATGTGTGTGTGTATACACATATATGTATATGGAGGGGGAGGGAGAAAGAGAATAACTAGGTAGCTTGGTCCTAGAGAGAGAGCCAGGCCTGGAGTCAGGAAGGCACATCTTCCTGAGTTCAGATCTGGCCTCAAACACTTAATAGCTGTGTGACCCTGAACAATCCTGTTTGTCTCAGTTTCCTTATCTGTAAAATGAGCTGGAGAAGGAAATGGCAAACCACTCCAGTATCTTTGCCAAGAAAACCTCAAATAGGGTCACAAAGAGTTGGACACGACTGAACAACAACAACAGATAGAGACAGAAACAGAGAGTACCAGGCACAGTGATCATATAGCATGCATCATACGTTATTGAATTAACGTCAACCTGACATTGATCATATTTGTTACTGGACCCTATTGACCTAATTCTGGGTTTATTATTTGACAGAATGATAAAATTTTTTGGAAAATTAATGCTTTTTTGCAATAAACATAACAATCCCTGCAGGTTATTGCTTATAGAAGAAAATCTTTCATTGAAAGAATTAATCACTTTGCCGTTATCAATAGTTACCACATTTTAAGATGAAATATAGCACTTTCTGTTCTACTTCATAAAAGGTGCTGTACTCTGCAATTCCCCTAGCTAGACCTAATTCAAATCACGTTCCTGTCACCTGTTGCTAATATAGTCCAGCATCCAAGTGCTCAACTTCTGAAAAGGCTAGGCTGTTCAGTGAGAATATCTAATACTTTCCCTTTCCAAATCTTCATTTTTTGAAAATAATAAAAAAGAACTGGGGAAATCAAACTTGTAATTATTTCTTCATGTAATTAATCCATATATAAATGTTGCACATTCCCTGTCTTGGATAGGCAATATATTCTTGGATCATTGATTCATTTATTTGTGTATTTGTGTATTTCCTCCACTGATACATTTCACAACCCTTTCCATCACTTAATAGACAATGTCATGAGTTACTGTGGATAAAAAAAAATCCATCATCTATTGAGTAACCCTCTTGTAAAGAACAGATAGAAATATTTTGTAATACTAAATAAATTATAATAATAAATAAAAATTGGTAATATACCTCATAAAGAAGAATCATAAATACTATAGGTCCCAGATATAGGAAAAGATAACACATTTCTCTAGCAAATATTATACTTAATAGTTAAAAATTAATATTCTCTGTGTCCATTTTAGTTCCCCAGTTATTTAGGTCTTTAGTTCCTAATTATTTTTTGAAAAAAAATTCCAATGGTAGTTTTGAGTTTAAAGAATGGTCCATTTCTTAACTTCCATTTGCAAAGAAGAGTGGTGTATATGTGTAATAAAAGATTAGATTAATGTTTTTATATTTTTTCTTCTTATTCAAAAGTATGTAGAGAAGTTATTATTCATCAAAATGCTTCTGTTGTTTTTCATATGATTCAAAAACACTAGTTGTGGAAGCCAGATCTTACTAATCCAAAAAACAGGCCCTTGTATTTTATTGAGGGAGATCAAAAATGTTGGTCAGTTAAAGAATTTTTAAGTGTCTACTATTGCCAGTCACAAGGGATACAAAGAAAAGCAAAAATATGGTTCCTGCCCCCTGGGAGTTCACATTCTAATGGGGCAGACAGTGTACAAATAATTTTATACATGCAAGATAATTAAAGGGTCAACTGGAGGTACTCTCCAAAGGAAGGCACTAGTATTGATCAGGATGGGAAAGGCCTCTTGTAGAAGGTAGGATTACAGCTGAGTTGTGGTGTGTTGATTTTTTTGTTTGTTTGTTTGTCTTTGTTTTTGTTTTGTGAAGCCATGGGGTGAAGTGACTTGCCCAGGGTCACACAGCTAGTAAGTGTCAAGTGTCTGAGGCCAGATTTGAACTCAGGTCTTCCTGAATCCAGGACCAGTGCTGTATTCACTGCACCATCTAGCTGCCCCTAGAGCTGAGTTTTTAAGGATACCAGGGAAGCCAAGAAGCAGAGATGAGGAAGGAGAACATTCCATATATAGGGGAAGCCAGTGAAAACACATGGAATTTGAAGATGAGATGTCAAGGAACAGCAAATAAGCCTATATAAACTGGATCATAGTATATATGGAGGGAAGTAAGATGTAAGAATACTGGAAAGGTAGGAAGAGGCTAGGTTTTGAAGAGCTTTAAATGCCAAAGAGGACTTTGTATTTGATCTTGGAGGTAATAAGAAGCCAATAGATCTTACTGAGTAGGGTGGTGACATAGACCCGCACTTTAAGATCACCATGGCAGCTGATTGGAGAATGGACAAGTTTGAAGAGGGAATTGAGTCAGGAGACTATGCTATCATAATAGTCCAGGTATTAGATGATGAGGGTCAACACAAGGGCATGACTGTATTGGCAGAGAGACAGGGATACCTTTGTGGTGTTAGAGGAGGCCCAATAGAGAAACTCTTCACTCATACAACTTGGCATTTCATCCAAAACTTAATCTTAGAGATTTACCAAGAACACTGATAGATAAAGTGATCTTTGATTTAAAAAAAAAAATGAATAGATGATGGAATCAATGCCATGTAACAGAGGATAAACATCAAAGTATAGCATGATCTTCTAAAAATAGTGTTAGAAATGCTAAAGAGCAAAATGAACTGAGGATGATGAGGGAAAGTTAGGTCACCAAAAAGGTTTTTTTGGTTGGATTTTTTAGCTTTGTTGAGAGAAAAGGAAAAATCAAAGGAAAGATAGGACCTTAGTTTGAGATGCATGGAATGATAATAACTGACAACAGAGAGACAGCAGAACTTCTCCATTCTTAATCTGTTTCCATTTTCTCTGCAAAGGAGGGCCACCCTTTACACTGGAAATGGCAAAACAAACATTACTAACAGAGTTGATCCCCAAGGTAAGTAAAATCTATGTCATATGAGGTAGGCTAAGTCTGTGTCATATGAATATTGATTGAAGAAAGTGGGCATGTTTATCGTTAGAGAAGAGAAGAATCTGGGAGGACACAATACCTATATTCATATATTTGAAAGGCCCCCATTTAATGCTGTGCCAGATCACTTTAGATTTTTTTTTTCACTGCTACTTCAGAGTACACTGATGACTAATATTAAGCTTGCAGTGTACTAAAATCCCCAGATCTTTGTCAGAACAACTACTGTCTAAACATGCCTTCCTTGTCATGAATTTGTGAAGTTTATTTATTTTTATTCAAGGACAAGACTTTATGTTTAACTCTATTGAACTTCATCTCAGCCTAATGTTTTAACCTGTCAAGATCCTTGTTGACTTTGTCATCCAGGGTGTTAGCTATCCTTCCCACCTTGGAGTCATCTTACAGATTTTACGAGCATATTGTCTACACTTTTATCCAGGTCATTGATAAAAGTGTCAAACAGCACAGACCCGAGCGCAGATTCTCGGAGTTCTCCACCAGAGACCTCATGCCATGTTAACATTAAACCATTAACAACTTCTCTTTGAGTTTGGACATCCAATCAGTTCTGAATCCCTCTGTATCAGGCCTGCGCAACCTGCCCAAAGTTTTTGGGCCACCCAAAATTCTTGGGTGGGCCGCAGGTTGTGAAGGCCTGCTCTATATTATTATCTAATCTATATCTCTCCATCTTCTCTCTGAGAATAATATGAGATACCTTATCAAAAGCTGTTGTGTGCATACTGTATTTATAGCTATTTGCTATTATAAACAGGGGTGCTGTTAGTACAGTAGTGTGATGTGTAGGTCAAAGGGTATAAGCAATTTAGTTTGCCTTTTTTTTTTAATTTGTCTTCCAGAATTTGGACCAACTTAGAACTGTATCAACAGTAATTAATATGATTTATCCTCACACAGCTTCTTTAGCATAAAATTTTTCTATATTTTAATACCTCAGCTATTTCCTATGTAACCTTAGTGGGGTAGAGGGGAAGATGAGGAGCATTTATTAAGCACCTACTATATGATGGGCATCATGCTGAGCACTTTACAGATATTGTCTCACTTGATCCTTGGAACAGCCCTGAAAGGTACATCTAGCTATTATTATCTCCGTTTTATAGTTGAGAAAACTGAGGCAGACAGGTTGCCCAGGGTCACACAGATTTGAACTCATCTTTCAGACTCCAGACCCAGCACTCTATCCACTGCATCACCTAGCTGCAAAATCTGTAAAATGAGGATGATTTCAGAGGTCCCTTCCAAACCTAGATCTATGTTTCTTGATCTTTGGTTCTTTCATAAGTTTGAGATGATGCTTCTTAGTTTCATTTTTAATGTCTGATTACTATTAATTTTGAGTGTTTTCTAGTTTGTTATTGATAGTTTTAGTTTCTTCTTTTGAAAACTTTGTTCTTGGATCATTTCATTAGCAAAATCTTCAAGCAGTTGTTTTCTGCAAACTTTGCCAACCTGCAAACCTAAGAAAAAGGCATTATGTGCCAGATATAAAGTTGAATACACAAGATAAGGAGAAGAAAAGACTACATGTAAATAAAGACCCCATGAAATAACATCAAAAACCTTAAATACTTATGAGGTCCCACTTAGTGTCTGTCCCTCAATCCTAATCCATACTGAGTGCAGTCAGCATAAGTAATTTCTTAAGCTTTGGCTTTGAGGTCTTTCTGGGAGGGAAGGGGGTCCTTATCTGCCCTTTCATGTTATTGACACTGCTAAATCCCTCCTCTTTGCCTGTGGCAGCAGATACCGATAATGCACCACCACTCAAAGGAAAAGAAGAATAAGTGGAAGATTCTGGAAATACAGAACACAGTGCACAATAGGCTAGAAAGGAAATTTTCCAAGTATGAGGAAAATGGAGCTGGCAGTCCATCTGAGGCCAGTCCAGTTACTGGAGTTTATACTGGGTAGGGGTCTGTGCGAGATTTCACACATCCTGTCCTCGAGTATCTACAGCATTGAAAAGAAGAAAACCAGAACAAGATTGGAGAATACAAGAAAAATGACCAGTATTCCAAGGGAGGAAGCCTGAGTTTAAAATTGGTTACAGATAGCAAAATGAAAAGAGAAACACATAGAAGAGTGATTAAAAATGCAGAGAGACAAGAACACAATGAACAAGTATTATACTCTGAAGAAAAATGAGCCCAAATTCCTCAAAGTAAAAGGAACTATTGTGGCCTCCCAAAAGAACAAGTAAAATACTCCAGACTATTCCTAAAATTTAATAAAATTTGTATAGTAAGATATTATAAAAGAAAGTTCGAGCTCTAACTTAAAACTTGGGGAATTTTCCAAATCTCCAAAACAGACACTCTGAAAGAGAGGATATGGGGGCAGTTAGGTAACATAATGAATAAGAGCATTGTACTTAGAGTGAGGAAGAAGTGAGTTCAAATACCATCTCCGACATTTACTGTTTGACCCTGGGCAAGTCACTTAACCTCTGTCAGCTTCATTATCCTCACCTTTAAAAAGTGGATAATAATGGCACCCACCTTTATAGGGTTGCATGACAATCAAATCAGATAACAGGCATAGCACCTTGCAGACCCTATGATGCAAATTAATGAGATACTAATTTGAATTGGAAACACAAAATAACAGAAATGGAAGAAGAACATTTGGCATAAGAGAAACAGGAGGTAACAACATTATAAGCACAAGAGTTATATATAAGTCAGAGTATCTATAACCTTGAAGACAGGTTGTGCCAAGATAATATAAGGATCATACTTGCCCAGAAGAATATGCTATTTCAAGAAATCATATGTCAGTAAATAATAAGATAAAAATAAACTACCTAGAGATTTTGTTAGACCAACATTTTGCATCATATAACATAGTAGTCTCAATGTGGATGCATATAACATGTAAACATCATACAACAAAAAATTGGAGTTAGGTATAATTAATTCACAGCTGTGACTATGAGGAGTGAATTTTTCACCAAAAAAGGGATTATTAGTTATCAAAAAAAATAGATAATTTCATTTACATGAATTTGAAAAGCTTTTTCAAAAAGTTAATACAGCTTTGATAAGAAAGAAAAGTAGGGCAGCTAGATGGCACAGTGGATAGAGCACTTAGAGTCAGGAGGACCTGAGTTCAAATTCAGTCTCAGACCAGACACTTGACACTTACCAGCTGTGTGACCCTGGGCAAGTCACTTAACCTCAATTGCCTCCCCCCCCCAAAACAAAGTACTCTATTGGGAAAATATTTACATCAAGTAACTCTGATAAGGGATTTGTTATCTAGTATATAGGGACTAAAAAAAATGTATAAGACCATAAGCCTTTCTCTAATAGATATAGGAAATAATCAAAAAGTTTTCAAAAGAATTGAAATTATTATTTACAAAATACAAATCAAATGAAATCCAAATTACTACTAAAACCAAATAAGCAAAAATTAACCAAAGTCAATAATGGAAGGATTGTGGAAAGATAGGCATGTGTAAATGTGGAGCTATGTATCCGCCAACTACTCTGTAAAGCAATTGGGAATTATTCTCAGAAAGTAACTATTATTCTTGCTATCCAGAAGTCCCACTGCTAGGCATATGCCTCTAAAGAAGTGAACAATAAAAAGAAAGGTTCAGTATATATACCAAAATATTTATAGCATTACTTTCTTTAGTAGCAAAGAACTGAAAACAATGCAGTTGCTCATTAGTTGCGTAATATCTAAATAAGTTACGGCATATGAGTGTAATGGAATATTACTGTGCTGTTAGAAATGATAAATAAATGCAAATCCCTCTCCATACACAAGTGATCTTGTGCATCTTCTCCAATAGATTTCCCTCTCTTTTATGCTCCCTCTTATTTATCTTCAATCTCTCCCTGTCTACTAGCTGTTTCCTTACTATTATAAACATGTCCCTGTCTCTCTCATCCTCAAAAATCACTCACTTAATCCACTCCTTTCCATATCTCTTATCCTATATCTCTCCTCCCTTTTGTGGCTAAACTCTTGAGAAGGTCATTTATATAGATACCTCCATTTCTTTTCTTCTTCTTCTCTTAATTCTCTCTAGTCTGGTTTCTGTCTTCATCATTCAATGAAAACTATTCTGGAAAGTTCCTAATGATCTCTTTAATTGCCAGATCTAATGGCCTTTTCTCAGTCCTCATCTTTCTTGTTGTCTCTGTAGCCTTTAACATTGTCAACCTTCATGTTCCAGCTAAAATTCTAACTCTTACAGGAAGATTGTGCCCATCTCTCTTAATTCTGGTGCCTTCTCTCTGTTGATTATTTCTACTTTATCCTATATGTAACTTGTTTGTATATAGTTATTTACATGTTTTCACTCTTTAGATTATGACTTCCTTGAGAATAGGAACTTTCTTTTGCCTTTATATCTTAAGCAGTGCTTAAAGGAAGAAATTGAAGTTATCAATAACCATATGAAAAAATGCTCCAAAATTGCTAACAATAAGGGAAATGCAAATTTAAAAAAAAAACTTGAGGTTCCACTTCACATCCATCAAAATGGCAAAGATGACATAAGAGGAAAATAAAAATTGCTGGAGGAGCTGAGGAAAGACAGGCACATTAATATACTGTTGGTGGAGTTGTCAATTGGTCCAACCAAACTAGAAAGCAATTTGAAACTATCTAAAAAGTCACCAAACCCAGTAACACCATTTTTGGGGGCTTTTTTCACTCCAGAGAAAGAATACCTGTCTCATATGAAGAAGTGGCCTTTCTCCTTACCAAGACAAAACCCTCTAATTACACAAGGTATTCCATTCTTTCCCATCTTCTGCAGCAGATTGCCCCTCTACCATACCCATTCTCTCTTAATCTTCGATATCTCCTTTTCTACTGGCTACTTTCCCTGTGGTATACAAACATGCCCATTATCCCCTCCCCCCCATCCTCAAAAAAAAAAATGAGGATCTGATATAATCTCTTCTCCCTTTTGTGGCTAAACTTATTGAGAAAGCTGTTGATAATTGATTCCTCTTCTTCTTTTCCCTCTTACTGTAAACTCTATCATTGGACTTCCAGCCTTATCATTTAATTGAAACTGTTCCCCCCAAAGTTACCAATGAACTCTTCAATTCCAAATTTAATAGTATTTTCCCATTTTTAAGAAGTATATTTTATCTTTTGCAAAATATCCTTTATCTCCAGCTCTTCTGCCCCCAATTGAGAATGAAAGAAAAATAAAACTCCTATTACAAACATGTATATTTAAGCAAAACAAATTTCTACATTAGCCATGTTAAAAAAAAAAGTCTCAACCTGCACTGAGTCCTTAACCTCTCTATCAGAAAGTGGGTAGCATGTTTCATCACTAGTCATCTGGAATTGGAACTGGTCATTGTGTTGGTCATAGTCCTTAATTCTTTCGAAGTTGTTTTTCTTTACAATATTGTTGTCACTGTATAAACTGTTCTTCTGGCTCTTTACTTCTTTCTGTCCATGTAAGTCATTCCTGGTTTCTTTGAAACCATCTTTCCTCCATCATTCCTTATAGCACAGTAGTATTCTGTCATAATTATATACTGTTATCTTCACCTTTCCCCCCATTTATGGGAACTTGTCAGATTTCCATGTTTTGACACCTCAAAAAAAAAAGATACATTTTTCACGTAAGAATTTGTTTTGTTTAGGAATAATCCTTCCCTTAATTTTTTATTTTTCCTTTTCTCACTCCTATTTCTGTGCTGAGTAGAATTTATTTCTGCATCCAACTCTTATGTGTATGCATTTGCAGTCTTCCCTTCTTTGACCAGTTCATATAAAGAGAGGTATAGTTGTCAATTGCTCCCCCCTCCTTTTGTGTCTAGTTGTCTACTTACGTATGCTGATCATGTGAGATAATTTTCACTAAACTTCTTTTCTTTTGCCCCCCAGTGTATTCTCTTTCCCCTTGATTCTCCGTTTTTAAGATCAAGACGTAACAGAATCACTCCTAAGTCTTATCTAATTTGACTTCCTTTGTGATCTGTTTTGGTGATAGGGTTCAGAAAGGACACATCTAGAATCTTCCCATATTTGAATGGAGAATATTGCCGTTTGTTATATTTTTGAACCATTTCCTCATATGTTCGACATGAAACCTTTATCAGAGAAACTTACTTTAAAAATTGTATAGATAACAATCCCTTCTCATTTTAATTGAACTGATTTTCTTTGTGCAAAAATTTTAATTTTATCTGAATTGTCCATTTTATCTTCTGTGATATTTCCCATCCCTTATTTAGTCAGAAATTCTTCCCCAGTCATATTTGTGAAATGTATTTCTTTCCTTTCTCTAATTCACTTATGATATGACTTTTTATAAGTATCATATTTATTTGGCATTTTTCTTGAGAGAAATAGATAGATACTAGTAAAGGTTTATTGATTGGTTGATCTACTAAGATAAACAGTACAGATGGAGTTATTATTCTATTAAAAACAAGTAATCATCATAATTATTTGCTACTGGTTAAGAAATAGAGAAGTGGAGCAAATTAGTCACACAACATAAAGAAGAAAACCAGCACAGTAGTCTGGTGGTTTATAAACACAAAGACATTAGAAAGCAATAAGGCAGAAACCAAATATAGATGAACATTCACGTCATATATATACATGTCTATCTATATACTAATATCTATCTGTCTAACTCTCTATCTCTATTTGTATGGTGTGAGGTGTTGGTATATGCCTAGTTTCTGCCTGATTGCTTTTAAGTTTTTCCAGCAGTTTTTATTAAATAATGGGTCTTATCCCTATAACTAGGGTCTCTGTGTTTATCAGCCACTAGGCTACTGTGTTGGTTTCTTTCTGTATGCTGTGTGACTAATCTGCTCCATTGATCAACCTCTTTATTTCTTAACCAGTTACAAATAAGTACAAAAAGGGGACATCAGAGAATGAGATGGATAGATGGTATCATGAAAACAATGAACATAAACTTGAAACATACTTCAAGAGAAAATGGAGGATAGAGGAGCTGGCGTGCCATCATCCATGGGGTCATGAAGAGTCAGACCTGACTGAATGACTGAACAACAACAAAAGCTTTCTTTCTTACTTTCTTTCTTTCATTCTTTATTTGGCTTGGCAGTGGGATTAAGTGACTTGCCCAGGGTCACACAGGTAGTAAGTGTTATGTCTCTGAGGCTGAATTTGAACTCAGGTCCTTCTGAATCCAGGGCCAGTGCTGTATTTACTGTGCCACCTAGATGCCCCAACAAAAGGTTTCTAATAAAATTTGAGATCTGGTACTCCAAGACCACTTTAGTTTTCACTTTTTTTCATTATTTCTCTATAGAGTTTTGACTATTTCTCCAGGTGGATTTTATTATAACTCTTTCCACCTCTATAGAGTAATCCCTTGATCATTAGATTCACATGCCACTAAATGAGTATTGTCATTTTTATTATATTGGCTCAGCCTCCCCATGCCAAATTAATATTTTTCTGGTTACTTAGGTCTATTTAATTTTTTTTTTCATTTAACAAAAATTCACATTTTTTTCTGTCCCATCTCACCCTGATTGGAAAGAAGAGAAAAATAAAGCCCTTATAACAAATAGGCATAGCCAAGCAAAAGTAATTCCAACATTGATAATGTCCAAAAATATATGATTCAGTCTGCATCACCTCTTGGTCAAGGAGGTGGTTATCATGTTTCATTATAAGTTCTCTGGGTGGTCATTATGTTGATCAGAATTCTTAAGTCTCTCTAAGTTCAAAGTTGTTTCTCTTTACAATATTGTTATAATACAAATTGTTCTCTTGGTTTTGCCACCTCATTCTGCATCAGTTTGTACAAATCTTCTAAGATTTCTCTGAAACCTCTACCCTGATCATTTGTTGCATCCTTTTTTTTTGAGGTAGCTAAATCTGGAAAAATCACCTATGTTTGCCTTAATTTCAACTGTAAAATGGGGATAATAACATCACCTACCTCACAATTTTTTTTTGTGATGATCAAATTAGATTATATTTGTAAAGTCCTTGGCACATAGTAGGTACTCCGTAAATTTTGATTCCTTTCCTTCTTATGGCAGAATAATATTTCATTACATTCATAAAACATAATTTGTTCAGCCATTCCCCAATTGGTGTGCACCCTTTTAATTTCCACTTCTTTGCAACCACAAAAAGGGCTTCAATAAGTTTTTTATACATATAGATCTTTTTCTTCTTTCTTTGCTCTCTTAAGTTTAGATCTAGTAGTACTGCTGTGTCAGAGTATGCACAATTTACTAAATTTTGGGCTATATGTACAAATTACTTTCCAGAATAACTAGATCAGTTACATTAGGAAAACTGGTTTCTCATAGCTTCTCCAGGATTTGCTATTTTCCTTTTTTTTTTTTCTTTTGAGTGGGGCTGTCATTTTGCCAATCTGCTGATAGGTTTTAGGTGGAACCTCACAATAGCCTCTGTTTGCATTTTTCTACTTATTAGTAATTTAGAACATTTTAAAATGTGTTGATAGTGAAAGCCACCATCTGTATCCTTTGACCATTTATCAGTTTGAAAATGGCACTTTTTATCATAGATTTGAATCCATTCAATATACATAATATACATTTTCTAAGTAGTCCCATAACTAATGAAAAGAAATGCTGG
>NW_020954570.1:118717-126408 GCF_900497805.2 Vombatus ursinus | reverse complement strand
ATTTGACAAAAACTGCTGGGAAAACTGGAAAATAGTATGGCAAAAACTAGGCATAGACCAAAGTCTTACGCCCTATATGAAAATAAAGTCAAAATGGGTATACAATTTAGATAAAAAGGCTGATACTGTAAGCAAACTGGGAGAGCAAGGAATAGTTTACCTGTCAGGTTTATGAAGAATAGAAACATTTATGACCAAAAAAAAGATAGAGAACATTATGAAATGCAAAATAGATAATTTTGGTTACATTAAATAAAAAAAATTTGGCACAAACAAAGCCAATGCAACCAAGTTTAGGAAAGAAGCAGAAAACTGGGAAAGAATTTTTACAACCAGTGTCTCTGATAAGGGCTTCTTTTCTAAAATGTTTAGAGAACTGAGTCAGATTTATAAGAAGGCAAGTCATTCCCCAATTGATAAATGGTCACAGGATATGAACAGGCAGTTTTCAGATGAAGAAATTAAAGCCATCTTAGATAGTCATATAAAAAAATGCTCTAAATCACTATTGTTAGAGAAATACAAATCAAAACAACTCTGAGATACCACATCACACCTATCAGATTGGCCAACATGACAAAACAGGAGAATGATAAATGCTGGAGAAGGTGTGGGAAAATTGGAACATTAATACATTTATTGTTGGTGGAGTTGTGAACTGATCCAACCATTTTGGAGAGCAATTTGGAACTATGACCAAAGGGTTATAAAAATAGGCATACCCTTTGGGACAGCTCGGTGGCGCAGTGGATTAGAGCACTGGCCCTGAAGTCAGGAGGACCCGAGTTCAAATCTGGCCTCAGACCAAACACTTGATACTTACTAGCTGTGTGACCATGGGCAAGTCATTTAACCCCAACTGCCTAAGATAAAAAACCAAAACAAAATAAAACAACAAAAAAAATACATGCACACCCTTTGACCCAGCAATAGCACTTTTAGAGCTGATCCCAGAGAGATCATAAAAATGGGAAAAGGACACACATGTACAAAAATACTTGTAGCAGCTCTTTCTGTGGTGATCAAGAATTGGAAATTGAGGGGATATTCATCAATTGGAGAATGACTGAAGATGTTGTGGTATATGAATAATGGAATACTATTGTGCTATAAGAAATGATGAGCAAGGGGCAGCTAAGTTGTGCAGTGGATAGAGCACCAGCCCTGGAGTCAGGAGGACCTGAGTTTAAATCTGGCCTCATTCAGACACATAGCACTCACTAGCTGTGTCTCTAGGCAAAGTCACTTAACGCCAATTGCCTCACCAAACAAGCAAAAAAGAAGCAAACCAAAACAAAAAAAAAACCAAAAAAAAAAAGGAAAGAAAAAAAGAGAAATGATGCATAAGCGGACATCAGAAAAACCTGGAAAGACTTATATGGCTGATGCTGAATAAAGTGTTGCAGAACCAGGGGAACGTTGTACGCAGTAACAGCCATGTTGTGCAAAGACTAACTTTGATATACTTAGCCCTTCTCAGCAATGCAAGGATCTAAGACATCTCAAAAGGTCTCATGATGGAAAATGCTGTCCACATCCAAAGAAAGAACTAAGGAGTTTGAATGCAGATCGAAGCATACTATTTGCTCTTTTTTTTTCCCCTTCTGTTTTGTTTTGTTTCTTCTTTCTTGTAGTTCCTCTTATTGGTTCTAATTCTTCTTTACAACATGACTAATGTGAAAATATGTTTAATAGGAATGTATATGTAGAACCTATATCAGATCACATGCTGTCTTGGGGAAGGACACATGGAGGGGGAGAAAATTTTAAACTCATAAGCTTATGCAAGTGAATGTTGAAAACTAAAAATAAATTAATAAAAAAATTTACATACTGTAAATATTTTTTTCTAGTTAACTTTTTTCCTTCTAATTTTAGCTGTATTGGTTTTGTTTTGCAAAACCTTTTTGATTTTATATAATCAAAATTGTCAGTTTATCTTGTGTGATCCTTTCTCTCTTTTTTTCGTCATAAACTACTCCCCTAACCTTGGATCTGAAAGATAATTTCTTCATTTTTTCTTGTTTGTTTGTGATGCCATGACTTACGTCTAAGGCATGTTCTCATTTGGAGTCTGTCTTGGCATATGGCATTAGATGTTGGTCAATGCTTTGTTTCTGCCAGACTGCTTTCTAGTTTTCTCACTGATTTTTGTTGAAAAATGAATTTTTAACCCCTGTTCCTGAGGGTTTTGTGCTTAGTAGGTTTCTGTGCTGGTTTGCTTCCTTATTCTTTACAAGTTATCTACTCTTCTGATCAACCTATTTTTTAACCAGCATTAAATTGTTTTGATGATTACTACTTTCTAATGAAGTTTGAGATCTTGTACTACTAACCCCTTTCCTTCCCTTTTTAAAACTTCCCTTGAAAATTTTTGCTTTTTGTTTCTCCAGATGAAGTTCTTTATGTATATATATATATTTCTAATTCTATAATGTAATCCTTTGGTAGTTTTATTGGCATGGCACAAAATAGTTTCATTAATTTACCTAATATTGCCATTTTATAAGGCTCAGCCTATCCATAAATAATATTTCTCCAGTTATTTAGGTCTATCTTTTTTTTTTAATTTTTAAATTTAAAGTTTATTTTCCCTCAATAACATGTAAAGAACAATTTCAACATTCTTTTTTCAAATTCTGAGTTTCAAATTCTCTTACTCCTTTCCTCACCTCTCTCCCATTCAGAAGGCTAGCAATTTGACATATAACATGTGTGGTCATATAAAACATATTTCCATGTAAGTTATGTTATTTAAAAAAAATAAAAATAAAGAAAAAGTATCTTCAATCTGCATTCAGGCTCTGCCATGCTGGTTCTTTCTCTGGAGATGGACAGTACTTTTTATCATAAGTCCTTCGGAATTGTCTTGGATCATTGTTGCTGAGAAGAACTAAGTCATTCACAGTAGATCATCATACAATATTGATGTTACTGTGTACAATATTTTCCTGCCTCTGCACATTTCACTTTGCATCAGTTCATGTAGGTCTTTCCATGTTTCTTCTGAGAGCATCCTGCTTATCATTTCTTATAGCACAATAGTATTCCATCATGATCACATTAGCCATTCCCCAGTTGATGGGCATCCCCTCAATTTCCAATTTTTTGCCGCAATAAAAAGAGCTGCTATGAATACCTTGTACATACAGATCCTTTTTCTTTCTGTTTTTTTGTTTGTTTATCTCTTTGGGATACAGACTTAGTAGTGGTATTGCTGGGTCAAAAGTATGTATGGTTTTATAATTGTTTAGGCATAGTTCCATATTGCTCTCCATAATGGTTTATTAGTTCACAACTCCACCAACGGTGAATTAGTGTCTCAATTTTCCAACATTTGTCTTTTTTCCTTTTCTGTCATATTAGTCAGTCTGATTAGTGTGTGATGGTAGCTCAGAGTTGTTTTACTTTTGTTTTTTGGGTGAGGTAGTTGGTGTTAAGTGAATTACCTGGGGTCACACAGCTCAGAATTGTTTTAATCTGCATTTCTCTAATCAGTAGTGATTTAGAACATTTTTTTATATGACTGTAGATAGCTTTCATTAGTTTGAAAACTGTCTGTTCATATACCTTTTAACATTTATCTATTGGGGAATGGCTCTTATTTTTTATAAATTTGACTCAGTTTTTCTAAACATTTGAGAAATGAGGTGTTTATCAGAGAATCTTGCTATAAAAATTTTTTTCACAATAGTGATTACAGTGTATTTCCCTGAATCCTATTTTCCTTATTTATCCTATTCTGTCCTTTTACCCTGTCCATTCTCAAAAGTGTTTTGCTTCTGACTTTTACCTCCTGCAATTGGACCTCCCTCCTACCAGCCTCCCCTCCCTTCTCTTATCCTCTTCGCCTCTTCCATTCTTGTAAGATATGATGAATTTTTATACCCAAGTAAGCGTGTATGTTGTTTTCTCTTTGAGCTAGTTCTGATGAGAGTGAGGTTCACGTGCTCCCTTTCACCTCCCCCATCTTCCCTACCACTATAAATGCTCTTTGTACCTCTTTTATATCAGATAATTCCATTCTGCCTCCTCTTTTTCCCTTCTCCCAGTATACCTTTCTTACCCTTTAATTTTATTTTTTTAGATAATCATCTGTCATATTCAACTCTTAACCATGCCCTTTTGTATATGCATGCTCCTTCTAACTGCTTTAGTAATAAGAAAGCTTTTAGAAGTTAAAAGTATCATTTTCCCATATAAGAATGTAAACAGTTTAACTTTGTTGAATGCCTTATGATTTATCTTTCCTGTTTACCTTTTTATAAAAGCTTCTTTTGAGTCATGTATTTGGAAATCAGATTTTCTATTTAGCTCTGGTCTTTTCATCAGGAATGGTTGAAAGTTCTCTATTTCATTGAATATGCATTTTTGTCCCCTGAAGGATTATACTCAGTTTTGCTGGGTAGGTGATTCTTGGATGTAATGCTAGGTCTTTTGCCCTCCAGAATATCATTCCAAGCACTCTGATCCTTTAATGTAGAAACTGCTAAATCTTGTGTTAGCCTGACTGTGGCTCCATGATATTTGAATTGTTTCTTTCTGGCTGCTTGTAGTATTTTCTCCTTGACCTGGGAGTTCTGGAATTTGGCTATAATATTCCTGGGCATTTTCACTTTCAGGGGGTGATCCATGGATTCTTTCCATTTCCATTTTGCCTTCTGGTTCTAGAATATCAGAGCAATTTTCCTTGATAATTTTTGAAAGATAATGTCAGGCTCTTTTTTTGTCATACTTTTAGGTAGTCCAATAATTCTTAAAAAATCTCTCCTGGATCTATTTTCTAGGTCAGTTGTTTTTTCCAATGAGATATTTTACATTGTATTCTTTTTTTTCTTCATTCTTTTGCTTTTGTTTTATTATTAGTCATTAGCTTCCACTTCTCCAATTTTAATTTTTAAGGAATTATTTTCTTCAGTGAGCTTTTGTACCTCCTTTTCTGTTTGGCCAATTCTGCTTCTAAGGAGTTCTTTTCTTCAGTGGATTTTTGTACCTCTTTTTCCGTTTGGTCAATTCTGCTTTTTTTTTTTTTAAATTTCTGGTTAACAAAAAAAACAAACAAACAGCTTTTTATTAGATATCCTTCTGGTTCCTATACATAATAGGAAGAATGAGGTATCCTGCTATCATTAGATTTGAGAAATTGCTATCTCTATACTCACATGTAGGTAAGGTCCAAATTTTCCATCTCACTAACAATAAACCCAAGCTTTCTAGCAATCTAGTAATTGAAAGGATAGAAGATCAGAGTCGGAAGGAACCTCAGAGATCATATATTCTAGCTCTTGTCCAAAAAATAATACCATTTACATACTTCCTAACTTGTAGCTCACCAGCCTCTACTTGAACACCTCCAGTGATGGGCAACTCACTACTCATCAAAGCAACCTGCACCGCTTTTGGACTGCCCCAACCTGCTTCCAAACCAGGATTTCTACACATCTCTAGTAACTGACCCAACATCCTTTTTGCATAAAAAGTAATGTTTGCTAGTGATACTCCTGAGGCATCATGAGAAGCTGATGTGTTTTCTGAATGACCAAAGAAAGATTATACCACATTCAGTTTAGATTTAGTGTTGGGTTCAGCAGATTTTATTGTGCACTATTTGAAAGTAGTTCATCCTGACATGGGATAACCAGCAGCTTTCTATCAGCTAAGATCCATTTACCTCATCTTAGCCTTCTCTGCCCTGCCCACCCCCTCTACTGCCCCGTCCCCTACTAGACTATAAGCTACCGGAGGGCAGGACCCATCTCTTATTCATCTTGGTCTCTACCGACACCTAAGACTGCTTTGCACATAGGAGGCACTCAGTAAATTTGTTTTGAGTCTGTTGGATTATTGAATTTTCCTCTTGTGAGAATCAGCAGAGTTTAACATTCTCCAAAGGAAGAGTTGAGACCATGGGGTTTTCCTGATGGTTTAAACATACACGATGAGTTCTCGTAACTAAGGACTATAATCTCAATTGTAATCATCTCTTAGTACACGGCCCGCACTAGGACTAGTTTAGTCCTTCTGTGGAGCTGGGCAAGGTTCCGAATCCTTCTGCACGCGGACATGTGTTTCCTAATCACAACACAGACGTTTTTCTTATTCTCTCCCCTTGTCTCCCTCCTACTTATAATTCTGCAAAGAAAATCCATGGTACTTTGGCTGGTTGCCCTGAGTTCCCAGGGGAAAATTCAAGTTCTGTTCCAGGTCCTTCTCTTTAGGGGCTTGGAAATGGAAGGTGGGGCAGTTCCTTCTGGCTATTGGCCAAGTAGGTCAATCCAGGCTTTTTGGGATAAGTGAGGCTGGCCATTTAAAAAAACCTCTTCTGTGACATCAAGAGCAATGAGACGCTGCATCACAAAGAGGTACCTCTCTGAGAGTTCCCAATTTGTTGGGAAAATATTTGTCTCTTCAGCAAATTTGAACAATATCTCCTGTGCTTTCCTTGTGTTCTGAGAGTCACTGATGGTGCTGAGTTTAGTCACTGCTAACAAGGAGTCTGCTTCCTTCTGAAAGCCTAAATCTTCCAGAATGTGTTTCCATCTGTTTCTCACTTCTCTTCAAGTTCTCTGTAAGGTGTAGATATTGTAGTTGAATTTTTGCCATTCCTCTGAATCTTTGGGCTGCTGATTTTGAGTGACAGTCAAATTATATAGTATCCTATCATCATCCACTTCTGTATGGTAGACATCATGAGGTATGCTTCATAAATTCTTCTCATCATTCCTCACTAGAATTGCTCCAAAAGAGGTGTAAGGATTGTTGCCACTGAGCAGGAACTCCTTCTCAGGCAGGTCCAGGTCTCCCTGGCATTTGCACGGGCAGCAACAGCAGCACAGCGTCCTCCGCCAGGCCTGCAGCCCCATGGAGAGCTGTCCAGGACACCTGGAGACTCAGCAGGACAAGGTGGAAAGGACCCTAACTGGTCCTGTCACCATCTCCCTGTGTCTGTCTGTCCCTGTCCAAGGTCCCAAAGGGCTGCTGGATGTCTAGCCCACTAGAGCACAGAAGCCGGCGGGATTGCCAGGTGAGTCAATGCTAAGGCATCACTGGGCTGGGCATCAGGTGCATCATGCTGTGGTCACGGTCACCAGCACCTCAGCCAGGACAGCCCCCAGCCTGGGACAGCCAGCACAGAGCCTGGAATGCCGCACCACAGACATGAACAGTGGGCTCCTTGCTAATTCTACTTTTAAGTTTCTTCTCTTTATTGAATTTTTGTATATCTTTTTCCATTTGGCCAATTCTGCTTTTCAAGGCATTCTTCTCTTCATTAGATTTTTGTGCATCTTTTACCATTTGGTCTATTCTGTTTTTTAAGGTACTGTTTTCTTCAATATTTTTTTGTGCCTCCATTACCAAGTTGTTGACTCTTTTTTCATGATTTTCTTGCATCACTGTCATTTTTCTTCCTCTGCCTCTCTTATTTGATTTTTAAAATCCTTTTTGAGGTCTTCCATGGTCTGGGGCCAATTAATGTTTTTCTCTGAAGCTTTGGATATAGGAGTTTAGACTTTGTTGTTTTCTTCTGAGTTAGTGTTTTGATCTGCCCTGTCACCATAGTCACTTTCTATGTAGTCAAGATCTTTATCTGCTCTTTGCTCATTTTCCAGCCTATTTCTTGACTTTTAACTCTATGCTAAAGAGGGGTTCTGCTTCTGGAGTGGAGGGGGGAACCATCCCAAGCTTTAGGG
>NW_020954570.1:116164-118685 GCF_900497805.2 Vombatus ursinus | reverse complement strand
TTTTTGTGCAGCTGTTTTCAGAGGTAATTCTGGGGACTTGTAAGTTTTTGGTTCTTCCATGGTAGTATGATCTAGGGAGAGGTGTGTTTACTCCTCTCCTGGTCCGTGCTGTGATCTGTGAGTGACCACAACCACTCTTTTCTTCCCTGAAACGGTGACGAGGGTCCCTGCTCCCCTGCGAACCCAAACTCTGGTGTGCTAATGCTCCTTCTGTCCCTGGGACTGAGACCCAGATCCAAGTATGGGTAATGCAACAGAGTCCTGCTCCTGGTACCAACAAAGGGACCCCTTTAATCTCCTTCTGACCATTTGTTCAACCCCCTTACCATCTGCCTGCTGAGAGGTTCAGAAACCACCACTGGTGCCACTGATTCAGTTGCCCCCAAGGTCCCTCTGCTGGTTTGCAGGGACCCAGTCTGGACTGGCACAGCTTGCACTGGACTGTGCTCCACTCTCCCCCTTGTCCAAAAGACCTTTCCTGCTGATTTTTTAAGTTGTCTTGGATGAAAATGTTTTACTCCCTCCTTTTGTGGTTTCTGCCACTCTAAAATTTGTTTTGAGACGTTATTTAAAGGGGTTTGGGGGAGAGCTCAACTGAGTCCCTGCCTTTTCTCCGCCATCTTGAGTCTGTTTCCCTAGGTCTCTGTTTATGTAAAAATTGTTTTATAATTGTATTCTTATATTCCTGTGTGTTTCTTCATAGATAGACTTTCAGGGAAAACAACTCTAGTTGTTTTAAACAACATGGTTTAGAAATGATTCCAGAACTTCTCACACTGAAGTCAGAAGTAGTAGTACAAGGACATTCTCATGGTCTCTCTGAATAACTTTGGTATTGATTGGGAGACATGGGGGCCACTGGCACAGGACTGTGCAGCATGGTGTGACCACTTCAAAAAAGTGCTGTGCTCTGTGAGCAAAGTAGAATTGTAGTAGCTCAAAGGAAACATGAGATGAGCAAATTTAGAGACATCTCCATCCCAGATGTTCATATGGGCTATTTGTGCCCAACCTGTTGTGGAGCCTTCTGAGTTCATATTGGTCTGATCAGCCACAGTCTGAGAGACTGTACATTTAAAATGTCATTTTGATCCTCTACGGGTATAAAGGACAACAACCAACCATTTGTTTTAAATGGAATTTCTCTTCCTGTGTCTTCTGGCTACATTTTGTTGGTAATGAAAAGATAACGTGGATTAATTTTGTATGCTGCAACTTTGCTGACGTTATTTCAACTAGTTTTTTAATTGACTATATGTAAACCATTGTATCATCTGCAAAAATCAAATCATTTTGTTTCTTCTTTGCCCTTGCTTATTTCCTCATTTTTTCTGTGTGTGTTATTGCTATAACATTTCTAGCATTACATCAACTATTAGTGGTATATTTAGGATATCCTTGCTTTTGCTTTGATCTTACTGGAAAGGCCTTTATTTGCATGGCGCAATGTAAGATGTACTGGGTCTGGAATCAAGAAATCTTGAATTCAGACTCAGCCTGAGATACTTTCCAGCTCTGTGATCTTGTCAGGTCACTTAACTTCTGTCTCCTTCAGTTTCCTCATCTGGTAAATGGTAATAATAATAGCACCCATTTGCCAGAGTTGTTAAGAGAATAAAGCGAGATATTTTTAAAATGCTTTAAAAATCTCAAAGCACTATTTAAATACTGACTTTTACTATTATAGTTAATCCCCATTACATGTAATGCTGACTTTTGGTTTTTTAATATGTACTTTTAAGCAGGGGTTGGCTATTCTTATATTTTTTGATGTTTTTAATAGTTTTTTTTTCTTTTTTTTGCTTCTCGATTATGTCAAGACAATTTTTAGCATTCATTTTTACAATATTATGAGTTCCAAATTTTTCTCACTCCTGATAATGGTAGGCAATTTGATATAGGTTATACATATGCTATTATGTAAAACATTTTCATGTTAGTCACAGTTGTGAAAGAAGAAATATATCAAAATGATATAAAAAAAACATGAAAAAGAACAAATTAAGTGAAAAAAGTACACTTCAGTCTGTACTCAGAGTCCGTCACTTTTTTGTGATTGTTGTGTGGTTTGTCCTTTATTCTTGAAGAGGACCATGACATCAGGGAGATGATGACATGACTTGCAGTTGAATTGGATTTGAGTAAAGGAAGGCTGTGCAAAGTTACCAGCCTCACTTTCTCCTCCAGCGTCATCTGAGTCCAGTGACCAGATACAGATCAGGATGACTTTATCTGAATATGGATAGTATTTTCCTTGTGAGTCCTTTGTGCTGCTGAGATGAGCCAAGTCATTCATAGTTGATCATCAGACAATGTTGCTGATACTGTGTACTATGTTTTCCTGGTTCTCCTCATTTGACTTTGCATCAGTTCATACGAGTCTTTCCAGGTTTTTCTGAAATCTGTCGGTTCATCATTTCTTATTGCACAATGATATTGCATTACATTCATCTACCACATCTTGTTCAAATATTCCCCAACTGACAGGCATCATTTTTCAATTTCCAACATTTTACCACCA
>NW_020954570.1:106859-116152 GCF_900497805.2 Vombatus ursinus | reverse complement strand
GTGTGTGTGTGTGTGTGTGTGTGTGTGTGTGTGTGTGTGTGTGCACGCGCGCACATGTAGGTCCTTTTTCCTTCTTTATGATCTTTGGAATATAGACCTCGTATTGGTATTGCTGGATCGAAGGGTATGCACAGTTTGGTTGCCCTTTGGGTGTATACTCTCCAAAATTGTTGGATCAGTTTACAACTCCATCAATAGTGCATTGGTGTCCCAATTTTCCCTTTTTTTAATGTTTTTAACAGCAATTGATCTTATATTTTGTCAAAAGCTTTTTCTGTATTATAATTGATTTTTTGTTCTTATTAATATAGTCAATTATGTTGATAGTTTTCCTAATATTGGACAAACTGCTGCATTTCTAGTATAAATCCAATATGATTATAATGTATAATCTGTGTTATATTTCCTTACTTATTTTTATTGAAAATTTTTGCATTAGTATTTAGTAGAGATATTGGTCTAAAGTTTTCTTTCTCTGTTTTACTCTTTCTGTTTTAACTATCAAGACCATATTTGTATCATAGAAAGAATTTTATAGGACTCCATATTTTTCTGTTTTTAAAAATAGTTAATATAACAGTGGAAATGATTGATCATTAAACATTTGATAAAATGTGTTTGGAAATCTATTTGGTCCCAGGTTTTCTTTTTTTCTTAATTTTTTTTTAACTTTGGCAATTCAATTTCCTTTTTTTAAAAATAAGATTGAATTTTAAATTCCTCTGTTTCTTGTTCTGCTAATAGAGACATTTCATATTTTTGTAAATATCCATCCTTTTCACTTAGGTTTTCATTTTTGTAATACATGATTGGGTAAAATACTATCGAATAATTTATTTCTTCATCAATTGTGAATTTATCATTTTCCAGTTTAATACAAGTAATTTGGTATTCTTCTTTCTTTTTTTTAATCCAATCAGCTTCTAGTTTATAAATTTGTGTAGCTTTTTTGCTTTCAATTTTATCAATCTCTTATTTGATTTTCAACATTTCTATTTTGGTGCTTAATTATTTTTTTTTTATTTGTTTTCTATTTTTTTTTTAGTTGTATCCCCAATTTGTTGATCTTTGTGAAAATGTTTAGAGGTATAAATTTCCCTCTAAGGATTGCTTTGTCTACATTCCAAAATTTTGGCATATTGTCTCATTGTATTTATGAACTTTTCCATTGTGCAGTTTTTTTCTTTGACCCATCTTTCAATAAAAGATTAAGTCTTTTAGTCTCCTATTAATTTTTAAAATTTCTTCAGCTCTTTTTTGAATATAAGTTTTTGCATTATGGTCAGTAAAAAATGTGATAGTTTTGCTTTTCTGAATTTTGAGAAGTTTTTATGTATTAATATATGATCAATTTTTTTGTAAAGGTGTCATGCATAGCTGAGAATTAAATACATTCCTTTCTGTTCCTTTTAAGTTAGTTTTGTCTGGCCCTGAAAGGGAGTACATTGTGATCTCCTGTTTTGCTGAGTATTTCTCTCTGTAAGACATAGCTTCTCCTTTTAAGTATTTAGATCTTATACTATTGGGTGCATATATGTTATACATTGATAATAATTTATTATCTATGGTACATTTTCTAAATATGTAATTTATCTCTTAATCAAGTCTGTTTTTGTTATTGCCTTGTCAGAGAAACCTATTTTTTAATTTCAACTGAAGCATAGTATATTTTGCTTCAGCTTTATCCCCTTACTTTAATTTCTTGCAAATCTTTATGTTCAGTTATGTTTCTTGTGAACCAACATATTGTCAGATTCTATAATCCAATTTGCTGTCCTCTTCCATTCTATGGGTTTATCCCATTCGCATTTGAAGGTATGATCATTAATTTTGTATTTTCCTCCCATCCTCTTCTTTTATACTTTTTCCTTTTTTTTCTTCTCCCCCCTTTTCCTCAAGCAGAGCCCAGTCACAGATTCTTATCTTTTCTCTTTTTCCCTCGTCACAGTTCACCTCCTGAGATTAGAGTTTGTTTTGCTTATGACTGATACCTCCCTGAATCTATCCTCCTCCTTACCCTGTCCTCTGTCTCCTCCCCAAGCAGTCATTCAATCTATAAACATTTATCAAGTGCCAGTTATGTGTCAGATACTGTGGTAAGCACTGGGGATACACAAAGAGGCAAAAGATATTCCCTGTCCTCAAGGGGCTTGTAGTCTAAGGGGGAGAGACAAAATGCAAAAAAAATCTACAAACCAAACTATATGCAAGATAAATAGGAAATAATTAAGAGAGGTGAGGTACTAGAATTAAGAAGGGTTGGGGAAGGCTTCCAATAAAAGGTAGAATTTTAGTTGGGACTTAAAGGTAGCCAGGGAGGTCTCTGGTTGGAGTGGAGAGGGGGAGAGACATGTCTGGAGCAGAGAAATGGATTGTCTTGTTTGTAGAACAGCAAGGAGGCAGAGGTCACTGAAATGAAGAATATGTGACAGAGAATAAGGTATAAGGAGACTGAACAGGTAGGAGGGGGCTGGGTTATAAAGGGTTTTGAAGCCAAACAGCATTTTGTATTTCATCCAGGAGACAAGAGAGCCACTGATGTTTGTTGAATAGGGGAGGTAATATGATTAGATCTGCACTTAACACTTTAGCTACTGAATGAAGGATGGGTTGGAGTAGAGAGAGAGACTTGAGGCAGGCAGACCCAGCAGGTTATTAAAATAATCCAAGTATGAGGTGATGAGGGCTTGCACCAGAATGATGGCATTGTCAGAGGAAAGAAGGAGGCATATTCAAAAGATGGTGCAAAGGTGAAATCAACAAGCCTTGCAAACATACTGGATCTGGTGGGGTGAGAGGTAGTGAGGAGTCAATTTCTTGGTTGTGGGACAGAAGGACTGGGAGGGTGGTGTTGTCCTCTATAGCGAGAGGGGAAGGGTTTAGAGGACAAGATAATGAATTCCATTTTGGACATGTTGAGTTTGAGGTGTCTACTGGCCATCCAGTTCAAGATGTCTGAAAGGCAGTTGGAGATGTGAGATTGGAGGTCAGCAGAGATGTTCAAGCAGGTTAGGTGGATTTGAGAATCATCAGCATAGAGATAGTAATTAAGTCTATGGAACTGTTGAGATCGCCTAGCAAAGCAGTATAGGGGTAGAAGAGAAAAGGACCTAGGACAGAACCCTGAGGGACAGTTACGGCTAGAGGATGGTGATATGGGAGAGGAACCAAAAAAACAAAACAAAACACAAAACATATGATGTAGTGCAGAAAATTGTTATAATGACACATGGATTAGAGTGGTTACAGATAGTGTAATATCACATCAATTAAATTATTATTTAATTAAATATCAATATTTTTATGGATGACTTTAGACAATAGTGACTTCTGAGACCATTACTCCAAACAAAAAAGATGAGTGAAAACTTTGACTAACACAAAAATTTTCTGAGTGAGATCATACTTCTTTTTAACACTGGTGATTTGTACCCCATTTATTCTAACAGTGATGGGGATATGCTGACTGATGAAAGTGATTTTCTTATCCTTGCTTTTTGCTTTCCTCTTTTTTTAATGTGAAATTTAAATGCTTACAATATAAATATTTGGACTGGGAGTAAATGCTTAAGTTCATGTAATGTGTAATTCTGACAATACTTCTAAAGTTCAATATTTGATTAGCATTATAAAAATTCATTGTAACAAGTCAGTTATCTGAAATGTAGAAATTAATTTTAAATTGAAATTTGTTGATGCTTTTCACATATAGCTGATTTTGGTTTTGTTTTCTTCTCATTTTAGAAAAGGAGACGGAGGATTGACCGAAGCATGATAGGCGAGCCAACAAACTTTGTTCACACAGCTCATGTAGGATCAGGTGATCTGTTCAGTGGAATGAATTCAGTAAGCATAGTTTTGACATACGTTATAACATACTTGATTACTGAGAGCCAAAAGATGGAATCTGTGTGATGATTTAAATATTCTCTAATTAAATTGTAAAGTTTGAAGACAATATAAAAAAGTATATATGACGTAGGCAAATGTGTATCACTTAACCATTCTAACTCATATCCCTTTTATATATTTTTCTGACTCTCCCCCTTCAAACGCTTTGCTTCTTCCTCTGCAGCCACATTGCTGCCTCATTCCTTTAATATGGGAACATTGAAACATTAAAAGATCTGAGTTCAGAAGGGAAGCTACAACCCTTTAGGGGTTGCACTGGGAGCAAACTATTGTTTGCCATAGTTAAGAGTTTAAAGTAGCTAAACTGTGATTTTGAAAGTCACTACTTCAGAGAGCAACAATTTTAAATAGTTCCTCCTTTATATGCTCTATTTGCTGTCTTTGATTTAAGTGTCTTTTATGCAAACATTACTATAGAGTTTATTTCCTAAGTCTACTTCTGCCTGTCCTTGTGTTATTATTAAGAAATTTTTGAGTGATACATTTATCACCACAGGGCAAATTGTGATGCCATAAACAGACTATTAGAATTTTCACTTACCCTTTCATCCATGAGAGCAAACAACCTATGGGGAACAAAGGTATCATACCTGTCAGTAGGATACATAGGATGCGGAATGTTTTAAAAAAAACAAACCACAAGTAACTTAAACATTTTACTTTTATCTGGAATATGTTTTAGCTCAAATAGAAAGAAAATACTATATTTTAATCTTTAGATGTTTTAGGGACCTCAGAACTGAGGTCCCTGTCAGAGGTGTATGCAAAAATCCCAGAAGGCATTTCACTCCAGTTGTGCTACCTACCATTGCATTTTAGTGTTTTATGTGGAACCATGCTATATAATTGTTAGGAGCCAACAGTTTCATTTCCATAAACATGCTTCCAAACAAGACGAGAGAAAGGAGCTTGATTCTTCTTTCAGATGAAGTTTACTGAGGGGCTGATAACATGGATGTCCAATTATATATGGCTCTTTTGTAACCATACATATATGTGGAATTCGTTTTTCTGAACGAAGTTATTGCTAATCCTAAACTTTACCCTTTTATAGTAACTCAAATTTTCATTTGAGTTCCTCATTTTATGAGTACTAAAAAACACAGGGCACAGGGCTAGGAATCAGAAGACCTGGGTTGTGCTTCTAGCTCCTCTGTTAGCTAATTACATGACCCAAGTCAGTTCAGTTTCTGGATTTCTTTTTTTCACTTAAAAAATAAGATGATTGAATTAGTTGGATGTCTTAAGTTCCTTTTCAGTCCTGACTTTCCAACACCTCCATTTTTTCAGATGAGAAAAGTAATGCAGGATATTTTTTCCTGCTCCCAAATTGTGACTCCTTTGTTTGTCACCTTGGGAAGGGAAAAAAAAAGACCTAATTAGGGAATGGTGGCTTTTTTGTAAATTGACAGGTGGGAGTTTAGGCTACTGCTTATCAGAGCGTGTAAGTTTGCCACATCAATTGCTATATAAGCAAAGGGATACTGTTTGTAGCTTCCTGGAAAGAAAGCAGTTTGTTCACTTTTAAATTCGCACGAAAAGTACTTGGTTTTACCTGACTACTTTTAGGAATGAGCAGGAGATGTTACATTGCCATCAAGATACAGTGCTATGATAACCTTTGAACTCTTGCCTCTATATAGAACATCTGTTTCTTTTTATAGTGTAGTCATCTATGCCATTTGTGAATAGTAAACAAATGACTTTTAATTCATTGGATGTGTGTTTTTCTCCTCATTTCTTTTGATAAGAAATGCCCCCAGCTCAGACAATTTGAAGTGTACTTCTGAATTGAACCCCACTTTATGACTTTGACTCTGGTTTTGTTTCTTTGTTTGAGTTTTATGTGCATGGCCTTCTCAGAAGTGTATGCAAAAATCCTAGAAAGCATTTCACTCCAGTGGCACTACCTACCATTGCAATTTTGAGTTTTATGCTGAACCATGGTATATAATTTTTAAGAGGCAAGAGTTCCATTTCCATAAACATGCTTCCGAAGAAAATTAGACAAGGGAGCTTAATTCTTCTTTCAAATGAAGTTTACTGAGGGGCTGACAACATAGATGTCCAATTATATATGGGTCTTTTGTAACTGTACATATATGTGGGATTCATTTTTCTGAATGAAATGTTTGTTAATCCTAAAAACATTTTTTCCCCCATTAGCTAAATAGGAACTTGCTTGGAAGAGGTAGAGTACTCAGCAGGTTGCCTAAATGCCTTAGAAAAGTGATTCTTTCTGGCTTCAGCTTAATTTACAGGAACAATTATGTATCTTATGTTTTATATAGTCACAGTTTAGAGATCATGCAAAGCAACATTCTCATTTTTACAGGTGAGAAAACTAAGGCCCAGAGAGGTTAAGTACTCAATATTACACAAATATTAAGGGTCAGAGAGCAAATTTGAAGTTAATTTCTTTAACTGCAATTCTATTGTCCATTGTACCATAATCTCAAAAGTGGAATCAAAATATGGAGCATTCAGAGGACAATGGAGAGATACATAAATATAAGTACTTTGCAAAAAGTATGAAGGATATGCTTTTTTTCTCAAAAAGAAAATATTTTAACTTAATATTTGTAGTTTTCTGTCTTGAGAAAATAAGAAATATTTAGTCAGCCAGCCTTAAATAGCTCTTAGAAAGTAGTATTTACTAAAGTGTACAATAAGGTCAGTTAGTACAATCCTTCCCACCACCAATGCTGTGACACACTCTCCCACAAATATGTAAGAGTCTTGAGGAAAGTGAGAGTTCAGTTTTAGATAGCATATAAGGCAAAGGGGCAGCTTACAGCTTCAGGTTGCTTGAAATCCTCTTCTATCATTGACGAAGTGCTCAGAGAGTTTCCCTTAATCGTGCTATAGTTTCTTTCCTGGGCTCCTTATGAAACCATTACTCCGTTCATTCTGTCCTTAGCTTCTCAACACAGATCCTGCTGCCATCAACTGATCTGAGGATGCTACTAGGACAATTGGAGGTGGATGGGAAATCCATCATCCTCTGAATTCTTTGGAGCTCACAAGATAACCCTCTATCCAAAGGGGAGGGGGAGAAGACCTAGCAGAGATGGGGAACCTGTGACTTTCTGGGTCCTTGGGTATGGCCTTTTGACCGAGCCAAAGTTTTACAAAACAAATCCTTTTATTAAGGAGATTTGTTCTGTGAAGTGTGGATTCAGTCAAAGGCTGCACTTGAGGACCTAGAGGACCACATGTGGCCTCCAGGCTGTAGGTTCCCTGCCCCTGGCTGAGCCAAGGCCAAAGCTGAAGCCTGTCCTTTGCACTCACTCCCCAGTCAGTTCCTCCTTAGAGGTTTGTTGAAACACTCTCTCTTCTACTATAACTCCCCATTACAAGCTAATGTTAATACTTTCATATAGGATCCAGAGGTTGTGATGAAATCCCTCAGCCAATTGAAACAGACTTCCTGTCTGGAATCATTTCATTCAACAAATGGCTGTCAATAGACTTCTCACATCTTGTCTAAGGCAGGGGTTCTTAATCTGGAACCGTGAAGTTTGTTTGTTTACTTTAACTATTTTGATAATTGTATTTCAATAGAATTGGTATCTTTTTTTAACCCTATGTAATTTATCTTATGCATTTACAAACATTATTCTGAGTTTGGTCCATAGTCTTTACTGGACTACCAGATGAGTTCATGACTCCAAAATAGTTAAGAATCCCTGGTGTAAGATCTATGATTGAAATTAGTTGATTGATGATATCAAGTGGGATAAGATGTGATGACTTAATTGAGTAAATTCAACCTACCTTACCCACAAATATATTTTGTTCACCTTCATTTCCATAAATATTTCCTACCCCCAATAACTTTTTTCAAATTCCTTTTGTGTTAAAGAACAAGATGTTCTAATTTTAATCTATACCCCCAGAGTAATGGTATCAGAGATCTTGATTAAAACTAAAGAATTCTTTATCCCACAGATTTCTTATCATTTTTTTTATTATGTGTAGTTTATTTTCTTAAATCTTAAATTTAACATAATAGCAACAAAACGACCCACCCTGTTTATGTCCCCTTCTGAACTTCACCATCCTTTTTTCTGTGTATTAAAAAAATGCTTCATTGACAATTTTCCTTCTTCTATACTACTCTTGCTATTCACCAACCCCTCTTCCCAACCCTGCTATCCACATTAGAAGCCCTTATTTATACCCTAAAGTTCAGTCGAACAAAGTAAGTCAACACATTGACTATGTCTGAAAATGTCTGTCTCATTCTGCATCTCTTGGCCTTCACATCTCTACCAAGAGGTGGGAAACGTGAGTCATCATCAGTGTTTTAAAGACTGATCACTGCATCCATCAGTGTTCTGAAGTCTTTAAAAGGCGTTTTTCTTCACCTTATTGTAGCATCGTACAAATTATTCACTAGCTTGTGCTCACTTCAGTGGGCATCAGTTTATAAGTTGACCCAGGGTTCTCTGAATTCATCCCTTTCGTCATTTCTTTTGGTGCAGTAGTATTCTATTATGTGTGTAGAGCTTAATTTGTTCAGCCACTCCCCAGATGATGGGCATTCCTTCAGTTTCCAGTCCTTTGATACCACAAAAAGAATTGCCTGAAATATTTTTGCCTAGCAGAGGTAGCTAGGCGGCTCACTGGATAGAGTACCAGGCATAGAGTCAGGAAGACTTGAGTTCAAATCCAGCCTCAGACACTTAGTAGCTGAGTGACCTTCGACAAATCACTTAAACCTTTATTTGCTTCGGTTTCCTCATCTTTTTATGTCTCTCTTGAGTCTTGTAGTTGAAGATCAAATTTTCTGTTGAGCTCTGGTCTTTTTATCAGGAAGGTATGGAAGTCCCCTATTTCATTGAATATGCATCTCTTCCCCTGAAAGATGATGCTCATTTTCGCTGGGTAGTTAATACTTGGTTGTAATCCAAGCTCCTTTGCCTTACGAAATATCATATTCTATACCCTACGGTCTTTTAATGTAGAAGCTGTAAGATCCTGTGTAATCCTTACTATGGTTCCATGATATTTAAATTGTTTCTTTCTGGCTGCTTGCAGTATTTTCTCTTTGACCTGGTAATTTTGGAATTTGGTTGCTATATTCCTTGGTGTTTTCAGTTTGGGATCTCTTTCAGGAAGTGATCTGTGGATTCTTTCTATGGCTATTTTACCCTCTGGTTTTGGGACCTCAGGGCAGATTTCCTTTGTGATTTCCTGAAAGATAACTGTCCAGCCTCTTTTTTTCATCGTGATTTTCAGGTAGACCAATAATTTTTAAATTGTCTCTCCTGGATCTATTTTCCAGGTCAGTTGTTTTACCGGTGAGGTATTTTACGGTTTCATCTATTTTTTCCTTTTGTTTTTGTTTGACTGATTCATAGAATCATTAGCTTCTG
>NW_020954570.1:106436-106688 GCF_900497805.2 Vombatus ursinus | reverse complement strand
GTTTGTTGACAATGTTGTCCTCTTCAGAATTTCTGCCTTGATCTTAACTCTTCCCATAATAAGAATCTATCATATGTTTCCTTTTGTTCATGGTGTTTGCTTATTTCCTGGCCTTTAAAGAGATTGGACTCTTCTGCTAGGGAGCAGAGGGCACTGACCCAAGCTTCTTGTGTTGGGAGCCTAGGGCCTGGTTGATGGCTTTGTGTGCTGGGATCTCCAGTGTTGGCAGTTGGAGGCTGTAGGATTATGGCA
>NW_020954570.1:106281-106360 GCF_900497805.2 Vombatus ursinus | reverse complement strand
GCTTACGTGGTATTGGGCTGGAATCAGCAACACTGGAACTCTAGGGGTAGGATTGGGTAGTGTAGCTCCTAGAAATTTC
>NW_020954570.1:70171-106241 GCF_900497805.2 Vombatus ursinus | reverse complement strand
CTGCTCACCCAGGCCTTTCCTTCCTTTTGCTTTCTTCAGCTCCTTTCAGATGGAAGTTGTAGGGTGTTTATCCACCTGGGGCCCCTTAGAATGCTCCCTTAGTTTTGCTGAGGCACTGGGAGAGCCAATTGCTGAAGAAGGCCAAGGCATGTGGTGATTTTCCAAGTTGGTTTCCACCGGTTCCCCCACCCACAATGAGGCACTTGGGACTCCAGGTGTTAGTGTTTACCTGCTCTACCACCTGGGCTTCAGGATCTCCTCCTGATATGCTGAGATGGGGCTTTCCACTAGCTTGCTGGGATGCTTCCCGTTCTGTACTGCTCCCCTTCCTCCAAAGTAAGAGGGGCCTTTCCAGTTAATTCCTCACACTACCTGGGCTACTGGACTGCTGCACCCCATCTTTCTTCTGGTTCAGCTGTTCCATGGTTTTTCCTGTGGTAATATTTTTTGGGCTTTCAGGGGTTAATAAGGGAGGGTAAGAGAGGTTCACCTCTCACTCCACCATCTTGGCTTCCGGAAGCAAAAGTCTGATTTCTTATCATTCAAAATAGCTTCCTGAAAGTATCCCCAGAATTAAAAATAGCAGAAATGTCAGCCAAAATGTAGAGCTCCTACATTAAACAAAAAAAAATACCACAAACTTCTAGACAAAACTAATTCAAATACCAAAATTAAAGAAGAAAACAGAACCAAAAATAGCTTACCTTTCCCATTCTCCTCAACAGGAGTCAAGCATGGAGTGGCGTGCAGGTGAGGAGGTGAAGCAGAAGGGAGCATAATACTAGGGATGGAATAGTTATAATCAAGATAGACTTTTTCTGAAAGATTAAAGGGGAGGAAATAGAATTTAAGGGGGTATCTTTGAGTAGAGGATTAGAGAAAGGTAGAACAAATTGTGATAAGAGAATATTACTTTGCTGTAAGAAATTATGAAAGATAATTTCAGATAATCCTGGGTAGTATGAACTGATACAGAGTGAAGTATGCAAAACCAAAATAATTTATATAAGAGTAGTAAAATTGTAAAGAATAATTAATAAAGAACTGGTGGACACAGGGTGCAATAAGACACATACACATACAGTTTTGGACATGGACATTTTGCTTGGGGGGGGTAGCAATAGTGTTGTTTTTTTTTTTTTAAGGAACTTATTGTGACATTTTTCGAAAATGCATAGAAAAGAACAAAGGAAGTTCAAAAGGAAATATAGAAAAGTAAGACAGTCCTGAAAGTATCCTATTTGTTGTTCAGTCATTCAGTCATGTCCAACTCTTCATGACCCTGTGAATATCTGTCTGTGAAGGATTTTCTTGGCAAAGATATTAGAGTGGTTTGCCATTTCCTTCTCTAGTGGATCACTGATCCATAGACAAATAGAGGTTAAGTAGTGTCTTGCCCCCAAGGTCACACAGCTAGAAAGTTTCTGGGGCTGTTTTTAAATTCAGGTCCTCCTGACTTTGAGCCCAACACTCTATCCACTGCACCACCTAGCTACCTAAAGCAACATGTAGAATTTATTGTATACATTTAAAAAAAAACCACAGATTCATGTATTTCATGTTCTTTTTGTATTCTGCTGTATATATAGAAATGATCTTTTTTTGTTTGTTTTTAAGTTCGGAATAAAAGTAAAACTAAAAAACAAAATAATTAGAGATTATAAAAATATCTGGGAGGCCCGCTACCAAGACATACAGAGAAATTACATATTTTTATACACATACACACACATATATACAGTTACAAAGCACTTTAAAGAAATAGAAGGACCTAAGTAATCAGAAATATTAATTGCTCATGGTTAGGTCATGCCAAAAACATGCCATAAGATGAAAATACTACCTAAATTATGTTATAAATTCAGTGCCATTTCAAACTACCAAAAGATGTGCTAGGGGAAAAAAACAAAGCAAAACAATAATTCATAAACAGGAGCAAAGGTCAAGAATTTCAAGGGAAATAATGGAAAAAGTGAGAAGGAAAAGGGGCTTTGGGAATCAAACTATACAACCAAAAAGTAGATTATTGAGAAATCATTAAAAATATTTAGTACCAGTTTAAAAAACAGAAAAGTCAATCACTAGAACTAGTTAGGTACAGAAGACCCAGAAACAATTGAACATACGTAGCATAATGTTTGATAAATCCATTGTCACCTGTGGCCTACAGACAAAAGCAACAAAATGTCCTATTGGCAAAGGCAACAAAAAAATCATATGATTACATCAGTGGATGCAGAAAAGGGTTTTTGACAAAAATATAATACCACTCCCTGTTAAAAACGCTTGAAAGCATAGGTGTAAATAGATTTTTCCTTAAGAAGCATCTACCTAAAACCATCAACAACCATTATCTGTAATGGGGGTATGCTAGAAGCCTCCCCAGTAAGATCAGGGGTCAAACAGGATGTCCATTATCACCAGTATTATTCAGTATTATAGTAGAAATATTAGCAATAGCAATAAGAGAAGAAAAAGAAATTGAAAAATCAGAATGGTCAGTGAGGAAATAAAACTATTTCTTTTTGCAAATAGTGTGATGGTATATTTGGAAAATCCTAGAGATTTAACTGAAAATTAGTTGAAACAATAATTTTAGCAAAGTAGCAGAATATAAAATAAGCCCACATAAATCATCAGTATTTTTATACATCACCAGCAAAGCCCTGCAAGAACAGATAGGAACAGATAGTTCATTTAAAATAACCATAGACAATATAAAATACCTGGTAGTATGCCTGCTACATTTTTATGCTCTTAAATATTTATTGGAATTTTGTAAACATAAGAGTGAAAATAAATCCCATGCAAATATACTGCAGCAATATCTATACAGTTCTTCTGAGAAAGATGAGCCTATGAAAGAGGAATGGTTTTAAACCAATCCTAACAGCTTTACAGTTTCTCAAGGCCATGCATTACAGGAAATGGAATTCATGGTTCACTTTATAATTCAAGGTGAGATATACATTCTGCTATTAGGGGGAACAAAGAAGATTCATTTCTGAAATACTTTTAATTATCAAATATTATTTCTTTAAAGTAGTGAAATTTTACACACAACACTTTGAGAAAACAAAACCCATACAATCCCATCACAAGCCAGTAGCACGATCCCATTAAACTAGAAATCAGCTTCGGTCTTCTTCTGCTTCTTGATTGGCTGGCTGGAAAGGCAGGGTTCTCTGACCTTTTTCTGGGTTTGGCATTTGGAGCATTCTATTCAGTCTACCTGGGGGAAGAGAGCTCATGTTCTGTGGAGTGAGCAGGATGAACTGTGGTAGTTCTGGGAATCAGCCACCTTGAGGATCATGTCCATGGTGTTTCTTCTGTTGACCATATCCATGTAGACATCAAATTCAGCCAGGCATCTGAAGGGAGATTCTGCGATGGACCATAAAGAAAGAATGAAACAAACAGTTGAAAAAGAACGTTCCACTGGACAAAGATTGCATGTCACTGAAAGCAGCTTTGCTCCCCTCTCCAGGCTGGACTGTGATGGCCAGGGTCTCATTCTTGTGATCAAAGAGCATCTTCCCTGAGTAGGCCCACTGGGAGAGCAGATTGTTGAAGTACAATTTGCATCGTAAGGTGAGACACCTTCTGAACTGCTGGTAGGTTTTGTATCTCTGTGTCATTATTTCATGCAGTAATTTAATAAACCTTTTCAAACTCTTCACTGTATGAAGAATTATGTGAACATAATTATAAAACATTTTTTATACAAATAAAGTCAGATTTAAGTAATTAGAGAAATGTTGTTTATGGGTGGGCTGAGCCAATATAATAAAAATGAAAATTGTACCTAAAACTAACCTACTTATTCAGTGCCATCCTAATTAAATTACTGAAACATTTTATTGAGCTTGAAAAAAATAATAAAATTCCTTTGGAAGAAGAAAAGGTCAAGAATATCAAAGGAATTAGTGAAAAAAATGTAAAAGAGGGAAATGTAACTGTGCCAGATCTTAAACTGTATCATAAGGCAGTAATTATCAAAACTGGTATCACTAAACAGTAGAATGGTGGATCAGTGGAATAGAATAGGTATATAATCCACAGTAATAAATGATTATAATAACCTTGTGTTTGACAGATGTAAAGATTTAAGCTTTTGGGATAAGAACTCACTGTTAGGTCAAAATTGTTGGGAAAACTGGAAAGCAGTATAGCAGAAACTAGGTATAAACCATTATCTTACACTATTTACCAAGATAAGATCAAAAGGGATACATGACTGAGATAAGGGAGATAGCATAAGTCAATTAGAAGAAGAATGGAACATTACCTATCAGATTTGTGTTTAGGGAAATAATTTATGAATAAATAAGAGATAAAGAGCATTGTGGCATATACAAAGGGGTTGTACAGATAAAAGCAATGTAGCCAAGATTAAAAGGAAAGCAGAAAACTGAGAAAAAAAAATTTATCAACACTTTCTCAGATAAAGGTCTCATCTCAGATATATAGAGAACTTCAAATTTGTCTGACTCCATATACCAAGATAAATTCCAAATATATACAAGACATAGATACAAAAGATGAAATAATAAAAAGTTAGGAGATATCTTTGACAAGTGTGGTTAAGGAAATAGTCCTTAAACAAAGTAGGGATAGAGAGGATCACTTGTGATAAAATGGGTAATTTTGATTAAATGAAATTGAAGTTTTTTCACAGATAAAATCAATGCAGTTAAAATTAAAAGGGAAACCATTAACATTTAAGGGAAACATTAAACGTATCTCGTCAGTGAGTTTCTCTGATAACGTTCTGATACCCGAGGTATAAAAGGAATTGATAGAAATATATAAACAAAAGCCATTCTATAATAGATATATGGTCAAAGGATAGAAACAGGCGATTTTCAAAAGAAGTTCAAGCTATCAACAACTATATTGGAATGTTCAAAATTACTTATAATATTTTTGGCAAATGTAAAATTACAAAACTGAGTTGCTGTCTCAAACCTACAATTCACAAAAGTGACCAGAAAAAAAAAGGAAAATGACTGTTGTTGAAGAGACTGTAGAAGTGCAGGCACCCCAAGCCACTGCTTGTGGAGCCGTGAAGTGGTTCAAGCAATCTGGCACGCGATTTGGAACTGTACCCTCCAGATCACTAAACTGTGCATATCCCTTGGTTCTATTATTAGGCTTATCCTCCCAAAGAAATTAAAGACAGAGAGAAGTGACCCAATTGTATATATTGTTGTAATGAAATTGAAACAACGAAGGTGCCCAATAATTGAGAAATGTCTGAACAAATTATGGTATAAGGACGAATATTATTCTATTTTAAGTGATGATGGAAGGGCAGGCTTCAGAGAAACCTGAGAAAATTTATACGAATTGATGCATAGTAGAGTGAGCAGAACTGGGGAAAAAAACTTTTAAGATAACTTAACTTTGTAAAGAAAGATATCTATGAAAGACCTGAGAATTAGGATCAACAAAATGACCAATTTATGACTTCAGAAGACTGATAATGAATTATATTTTTCAACTGTTGGCAGAAAAGTAATGCCCTAGGGAA
The DNA here is from genome assembly GCF_900497805.2 of Vombatus ursinus. Lineage (NCBI taxonomy): Eukaryota > Metazoa > Chordata > Mammalia > Diprotodontia > Vombatidae > Vombatus > Vombatus ursinus. The sequence goes on along the minus strand of NW_020954570.1, from coordinate 100,708 downwards.
TACACAGAATGACATATGCATTTTTCAGATACTGCCAATGTATTAATTTGTTTTGCATAATTGTATTTATTTGTTATAGGGAGAGCTTTTATTTTTCATTTTTGGAGGGGAATATTTAAGAAAGAAGGTTGATTAGGTAGAGTATAATCGGAAATGGGAAGAAAAGAACAGTGAATCACTGAAAATAAACATAGAATAGAATTATTATAATATATTTTATTTATATTATATTTATAATAGAAATTCTGAAGGAGGACACAAAGAAGCAGAGCAGTATTGAAACTACCATGTTAAATTTGAATAGTTCAAAACAAAAACAATAACCAAGATGTACATAATGGGAAAAAAACAATCTTATCGATCTGTCTAAAGCATAAAACAGAAGTTTGAAGTTTAATATACAGTCTTCTTTTTGTTTTTTCTTTATATATTGAAATGTTTCCATGTTTCATGTTTATTGATGTTGATCAAATTCAAAATAAAAATATTTACCAAAAAAAAAAAGCTTCAATTGCCTTTTACTCTTAAAGATCCCTCTATCGCAAAACCCCTTCCTCTTTCTCATTGGTAAATTCTTTCTGGAACTTATATTTGATGGAAGGAACAAGAGCGACCATCCTTCATTCCTTTCCTGGCTTCACTTCTGATTCTTCAAACTTCACCACCATGCTCCTGCACAAGTACTTTTTCCTCCCACCCAGATTTTCAGCTTCCTTTTATGTGTTGTCTTTCCCCATTAGAATGTAAGCTTCTGGAAGGCAGGAACTATCTTTCTTTTTGTTTTATTTTTATTCTCAACACAACATAGTGCCAGCCACATAGTGAATGCTTATTGCCTGTCTTTAAAATCCTGAAGAAACAGGTAAGAGGCAAGTTGTAAAAAACCTTTAGTGATAAGCTAAATAATTTGCATTTTAATTGGGACACTAATGTAGTAATGTAGAGTTGTGAACCAATCCAATCATTTTGGAGAGCCATTTGGAACTATGTCCAAAGCAATAACAAACTGATCCAGTAATACCACCACTAGGTCTGTATACCAAAGAGATCAAAGAAAAAGGAAAGGGACCTTGATATATGAAAATATTTCTAGCAGTTCTTATTGTGGTGGCAAAGAATTGGAAATTAAGAGAATGCTCAGCCATTGGGGAATGGCTGAACAAGTTGTGGTATATGATTGTAATGGAATACTATTGTGCTATAAGAAATGACAAGAGGGATGATTTCAGAAAAATCAAGAAGGACTTACAAGAACTGATACAGAGTGAAGTGAGCAGAACCAGGAGAACACTGTGCACAGTAACAGCCACATTGTGTGATGAACAACTGTGAATAACTTTGCTATTCTCAGCAGTACAATGATCCAAAGCAATTCCAGTGGACTCACGAAGAAAAATGCTTTCCACCTCCAGAGGAAGAATTGATGGAGTCTGAATGCAAACCAAAGCATACGCTTTTTCACTTTTTTGGGGGGGTGGAAGAGGTCGAGTTTTCTTCCACAAAGTGACTAATAGGGAAATATGTTGTATATGATTGCACATGTATAACCTATATCAGATTACTTACAGTCTCAGGGAGGGGGAAGGAGGAAGGCGAAAGAGGGAGGAAGAGAATTTGGAACTGAAAATTTTTTTTTTAAATGTTGAAAAAAAATTTTTACAGCTAATTGGAAGAAAAAGATAAAATACTTTTAAAAAAAAACAAAAGAAAAAGATTGTAATAAGGGGGTAAAAAAGAATTTGCATTTTATCCTAGAGGCAGTAGGTAGCTGAAAGTTTGTTTTTTTTTTTTTTAAATAGAGGAATTACATGGTCAGATTTATGCCTTAGAAGGAGTATTTTGAAATCTCTTTAAAGGATTGATTGAAGAGAGAAGAGACTGAAAGTAGAGAGACCAATTCAAAGTTAGGTTCAGGTAGGAAATGGTACGGGTTAAGAGGGAATCAATTTTAGGCATGATGAACTACGTATGCAAAGGCATAATTATGGGAGATGGAACTTAAGGTTCAGAGAACTGTTAGAATACCTACCTATTGTTCTAGCTACCTATTGTATGTGTGCTTTGCTGCAATTGGCCAGCCACCTTCTGAGAAGGAGTCCACAATAGAAGGGAAAATGGAAATGCATATGGCTGCCTACTGGAAAAAACCTGTTGGGATGAAAATTTTCAAAGCTGCAAAGAGAGAAGAAGGAAATGGAAGGAGATGAGGAAGAAGAAGGTCTGGTCATAAGGAGTAAGAGAAAGAAAATAAAGAGGAGGAAAGAATTTGGACCTAACCCCACCACCACCGCTCACCTTGATACTAAAGCATTTAGTCTGCTATAGAAAACTCACTCCTTTTAAAGAAAAAAATTAAAATAAGAAAAAGTTTGTAGAGTGACATATCACAGGTGCTTTCTGACATCCTGGGGAAATAAGTGAATTTTCCAGATAACTGAAGTTTGCCTCTGTAAGTCTTGTGACTTCTAAATTTATTTTAAAACGAAGCTTCTACAATGTATTACATACTTTCTGTCTGCTCAAAAGGACTAATATAGGACATAATGTAACTTTTTTGACAACTGAGTCATTATAAACATCAGTTATTGTGCTGTACTTTAATGTGCTCAGGGTCCATTGAGGCTGTTTACCTCTTAACTAAAGGGCCCCAAACTTCGTGAATTCTTGTGTTTGATATAATGTCCCTTCTCTCACTTTTAGGCTGAATTTCTCATTTGCAGCTTTTTGTGTCCTCTGGTCTGGAAAGCTGAATCATTATTACATAATATAATTTTATGAGAAAGAATAAAATAGGCTCTGCGTGAGAGTCTGAGGGGCTCTCATATAAGGAAAGTATGTGAGTTTTAGTGTATGGGCTTTTTAAATATGAGTTTTGGTTGTGTAGAGGGTGTTCCAAGTAGTTGCTAAAGAAAGTGAGCTTTGAGTAAAGAAAGCACATCATAGAGCCCTCAAATTGAGTTCAGACACTGGATTTGCCACCTACTCTTTTTATGACTTTAAATGACCTGTGTCACTTAATGTCCCTAGCCTTTAGTTTCTTCATCTATAAAATGATGGTACTGGATCAGATGATGTTACCTACAGTCCCTTTCACCTTTAAGTCAATGATTGTAGGATCCTGAGAGACATGTTACTCTACAGAAAAACGTTTGTTTGGGGAGAAAAGTGGAAAGTTGAATTCAAATGTGAACTTAATTAAAGACAGACTTCCTGACTTGGAGTCAGGAAGTTGTTGAGTCATTTCAGTTGTGTCCAACTCTTTGTGACCCTATTTGGAGTTTTCTTAGAAAGGAAAGTAGTTTGCCATTCCCTTCTCCTGCTCATTTTACAGATGATGAACTGAGGCAAACAGGGTTAAGGCTCTTGCCCAGGGTCACACATCTAGTAAGTGTTTAAGGCCAGATTTGAACTCACAAGATGAATCTTCCTGATTCTAAGCCCAGTGCTGTATCTGCTTTGCCACCTAGTTGCCCCTGGAGTCAGGAAGACATGAGTTCAGCCCCTTCAGACAATCCTTAGGTGTGTGACCTGTAACTCAACTTAATCTCTTTGAGCCTTAGTTTTCTCATCTGTAAAACAAGGATAATTGTAGCACCTACGTCTGAGAGTTGTTGTATGAATCTCGTGAGACAGTTTATCTAAAGTGCTTTGCAAATCTCTCTCTCTCTCTCTCCATATGTGTATATATGTATATATATATATATATATATAATATTATTGTAATCACCTTCACCAAGAATTTCCATAGTGGAGGGGAAATTATGATGTTTTTAGGAGTTAGAATCATATCATCTTAGCATTGCAAGAAAATTTCAAAGACCTAGTCTAATCCTATTATTTTACAGATGAGGAAACAGAGTCCTAGAAAGATTAAACATCATGAATAGGATGTCAGGAAAAACACAGAAATGCACCAATAAATGTTAATCTTCTCTAGCCTTGCCCATTGTAAAAATTTTCAAATTCCAGAAAAGCACTTAAAGAAATGCCCTTCTGCAAACATAGCAAGCATAGTTGGAAGGGGAATTCAAAATGAGAACTATTTTGTTTACTTTTCACTAGCCTTCCTAAGTTCTATTTGTTTTTTTCAACTCACCCTATTTTGTTCTTTTAGGTTAGCTCCATACAGAACCAAATGCAGTCTAAGGGAGGTTATGGAGGTGGAATGTCTTCAAATGTCCAAATGCAGCTTGTAGATACAAAGGCAGGATAACCTTGGGAGCCCTTTCCAGTAAGTATCTCAGGTCTTGTTATACCTCAGAATTAAGAGATGTACAGGCTCTGTTACCACCAGAAAATACTGAAAGTACCATTTATTTGGTACTTACTATTTGGAGAACCAATTCAATTGAATAAATGTTGATTAGCAAATTAGTAACTGAACCTAATTATTTTTAATCCTTGAGTTCTAATAAAAGGGGTATATTTATATGGCATTACATCTTCAATTATGCAAAAATTGGTGCTGACTGACAAAATTATGGTGATTGAGGGCAATTAAGATACCAATACTATCATTTATAACATCTGCTCTTTGCCATAATTCAAAATTTGACAGTACTAATGGGGAAATCTAATTTAACCAGAGGCTTTGGTCCATTCTTCCTCCCCCCCGCCCAAGTACCTTTAGTTAATTGATGTACTATTAAAAATGTATCGAGGTTTTAAAAAAAAAAAGATTGCTGAGTACTTATGCTGTATGAGCTATGTAAAACCCAAAGAAATAAATTTGTTTTCATTTTTAACTGTCTTGTTTTTTAACTTTGAAATTGTGAGCTTCTCAAAATTAAAACAAAAACAAAAGCCCTGAGTGTTCTCTTAATAATAACAATAATAATAATATTGGAAATAACTTGGATTTTTTTCTTGTCTTTACAGGTTCGCGTGAATTTCCATATCTCTTCTTTCTACTGTTTTGTTTTTGTTTATTTGAAGTTTTTTGGTTTTTGGAATTGTTTTGGTTTGGGATTTTGGGGGGTAGGGGGCCCTTGAGACCACTTTCCATGTTATTTTAAGAAAGAAATGTGATGGGACCTTGTTCAACCTCTTGTGATTATTTCAGTGAAAAGTTACTGTTATGCTCCAAAGAAGCTGTGTGTAAAGTGAATCTCGTCATGCCTTCCACTGGCATGCATGTGTTTGGCTTCTACCAAAATAATTGTTAAGTAATAGGCTGGGTTGTGATTTTATATTTTAAATATTTTTCAAGTTTGAATAAATAGGCAACTGATTTTAGCATGGCCTTTTTCTCTAATCACTACTATACAGCATTAGTTTGCCAATTTTTTCATTTAAAAAAAAAAGTCCTTTTCTGTCTCCACCACCCTTCTTATTGTAATTTTAGGTCCCAAGCATGACATGTTATCATTTTTTATTTATATATTTGGGAAAGTCTGGGACCCACAAGCACAATGACCATTTTCCCATTTGTTTGAAGCCTGGCAGAGTCAATGCCTGGCTTTAGGAAGTCGCCTCTTTGGTGCCAGAAATAAAAATTGCTCAGTTGCTGCAGCTGATGTTGCTGCTAGTGGAGAAAATTTAAGTATGGCACTACAGTGATGTCCGTATCTATCACCGAAAAAGATAACTTGTTACTTAGCTGCTTTTAGACAATGTCCCTTTTAGTTCTATTTGATCTTGAAATAAAACAAAAGCTTGCATTCATAAGACATTCTGTTGTAAATGTTTAGTATATTTATTTTAAGAGAACTGACCTCAAGATTGTAAACTTATAGTAACATATGTAAATAACGAACGTATGATAGTACTTTTCATCCAGTCAGTTTTCAAGCGGTGTTGCGCTAGCTGCACATTTCTTTTTCCCTTCTCTTCCTTTTTTTTATGTTGACTCTTAGACTGTCCATCAGCAGAATGTTGAACTGCCTGGCTGTGTTATTAATAGCAGTTCAGTGGACTTCTTAACATAGTTGGCAGGGTTTGTTTTTTTTTTTCTAAGTGTTTCCAGGCCATGTTAAGTTGCCAATGGCAACATATTGACCTGGCAGAACAGAAACTATTGAAAGCAACTTACAGGGTGACTTTTTACTGTTGGTAAGAAACCTTTTGCTCAGGTTCCAAAGCATGTTCATCTTTCACAATTTGTGAAAAGTAAATTTGAATATTGCACTGTCTCCAAATTCTTGAAATGATTCCTTTCCCATTCCTTATCCCCACTCCTTATCCTCATGGTAATTTTCAAACAAAGTCAATGATTTGATTCTCTGTTGATTTTTTTTTTAAATCGTTCACAATTCACTGCTATCCATGTTTGTCTGATTCAGTTATCTAGCTATAGGGCAAAATTGAGCTTAACCAGAGTGTCATGAACAAGTTGGAAATCAAACAAATGCAAAGAAGTAAATTTTTATACTGTTCATATTTCCCCTTCACCTAACCCTCAGTTCTCTCTGAAACAACAAATTAAATAAGTGCTAGATGTATGAAGACCCTGCATATTATCTTTGCCCTGGTAATTTATAAGTTGATTCACTGGAAATGAAATAGCCACCTGATTATACTTCCATACTTACACTGTACCTGTAGAGTGGTCAAATGCAGTATATTGGGTGAAGAGAACCAGAAGAGGACCAGATGGTTGATTCTTAGGATTCATGATTTCAAATGGTCCCCAAGATCCTTTCCATTAATATAATTTGCTCCTTAGAATTTGACACGAGAAAATATTGTCATTTTGGAAACAGCAATCTTGTGTTCATTTGATTTGATGATCCAGTTGTCCGTCTATGACTGCCACATTGACCTTGGCATTTTTTTCCATAGCACTATTTGGCATACTCAGCTGTGCTGTGCATTGTCATTTCATATAACGTTGTCAGAGTGCGTGCACTTTAAAAGAGCAATGCTTTTGGCAACAAGTAATAGCTACATTCCATTTACTCTGCTTCTACTGTTTTTCTTACAAGTACTGTTGAAATTCTTCAGGCACATCAAGCATAGTGCATGCAGTGCAGTACTCTCTGGGCAAAAGGCTGCCACTTAGGCAGGATGAGCGGCACTGGCAGCACATCATGCCCCCTCTTGCTCCCTCCAAGTTGAGTTAGAACAGCAGGAGGAAGCTAGGTCTCTATCGTCATTGGCTCTTCAGCATCATAGGTTTTCTTCCTTTGATGTCAAGATAGACATTTGGGTCAATCTTCTGTCCTGTTCCTGTTGTTGTTCAGGCGTATCTGACTCTCCTTGACCCCATTTGGGGTTTTCCTGGCAAAGATACTAGAGTGGTTTGCCGTTTTCTTCTCCAACTCATTTTACAAATGAGGAAACTAAGGCAAACAGGGTTAAATGACTTGCCCAAGTCACACAGCTAGTAAGTGTCTGAGGCGGAATTTGAACTCAGTCCCCCGACTCCAGACCCTGTCACTCGCTCCACTGCGCCACCTAGCTGCTCGTAGAGCCATTCCTGACTCAAAGGAATAAATGTTCCAGAAGACATAATGTGAGCTTCCATTGATGAGCAAGAACTGAATTTTTCATTCCTTATCTTTCTAAACTGTCGTATGGCCTCTCCAGTGATACTATTAAAATATTGTCTATGTTTGTCACGGGGAGGAGATTTTACAATTAAATCATGTGATCAGAAAACTCCCTAAAGTGTTGAACCACATTTTCTGGAGTTTCTTGATACCTGGGAAGAAAAATTAGAAGCATTATAAAGTTTTGAGGCTGGCTTTAATTAACTAATTGGTTGATCAGTTAAGAGTTTTAATGCATTTTAAAAGGTGATATAATTATGCCTAAGGGACATTTTTCCTGTGGTAAAGCATTTCCTTCTAAAATAGAAACTAATCAAAAAATAGAGCCCACTTACCCAAAATTTAGTTTCTAGTCAACTTCAATGAAATGCATTCTTTTTTGATTGAGGAATAACAGTTGTAGATTAACTCACATAGTATTTGACAGCAATGATTCAGGCTTGAAATGGTGCCAATATATGGAAAGCAGAATTACTGTGGTTCAGTGATTGAGAGTGTTGAGGGGAGGGGAATTCAAAAAGAGAAACCAATATTTCCAACACAATTTTTGTCATTGGGCCTTTCAAAAAAATGTTTTGTGATTATAATTTTTTTTTTTGCTTTTGCCATCAATTATCAGTTAAAGCAGATTCAAAACTTGCTCTCATCAGATGTCCTCTGCTCAGCATCCAGAAAAAAAAAATTGGGATATTTTTATAACATACTTTATAGCATACTTTTTTTTTGTAAACTATTTTCATTCTTGAATGATGTCATTCCCATGTTGGCTTGTAGATATTAAAATGAAAGTAATGACTTTGATTCAATAAATGTTTTCTTTTGGTTTCTGGTTTACCTTTTCCATTCTTTTCATGCACTAATGTTCATATATATGACTTTTTACAAGTGAGTTTCTTATCCTTTCATTTTACAGCCACTGTCATTAAAAACCTGCTTAGCAGGTTTTTTTTTCAATATATCTTTTTTTCTGTGTTCTCCCCCCCTCAAAAAAAAAATCAGACTTGATGTTAAATTCTCATTAGAAATGGGTTATTACTTCTATAATTAAGAAGTAACATCTTGAAGATGGGAAAACCTGGATTCAAGTCCTACTCCTAACCCATACTTGCTAAGAGACCCAGAGCAAATCACTTAACCTCTCAGTGCTCAAGGCAGACAGTTCTCTTATACTTTTAATTGCAGAGAAGGTACTGACCTGCATTGATAGATGGAGTCTCCTCATCCTAGAGTTTCCTATACCAATGAAATCACAAACTAGCCCTTTCTCTAACACTAAACATAGGTAAATGTTAACCCCACCTACACCCTCCTTTTTCATGTGGAAACTTATGTGGCTAGCAGAAAAGACTTGACAGGTCTTGGGACATCTGCCAAGTCTGAAGGGCTCAGACCCTACATGAGTGAGCCTTTTATGCCCTCAGATTACTAAGAAGTCACTTCAGTATAGTCAGAAGCTACTAAGAAACTCTCTCAAAGTAGCCATAGCTTAATCCTTGGTCTCTGGGCCAATAGATTTCTGGAAATAGCTTTGTTATCTTTCAAGGCAAAACTAGCCTGATCCATGTTGCAGAGGATTAGAGGGTGGGAGGTTGATCCTGGTTGATAGTGGTCCAGTGAACTGGTTAGACAAATTCTGAAAAATATATGGGGGTTTTAGCGGACTGCATTTCACTGTGAGTCAGTATTGTGGTATGGCAACCAAGAAATGCTAATACGATCTTGGGCTGCGTTGAATAGGATATTTGTGTTCTAGGAATATGAATGTGATATTCCCATTGAACTCTGACCTCACCTCACTTGGCTTCATTTGTTGCTAGACCTCATTGTTTTAATTTCTGGGCACCATGGTATAAGACGCATGTTGACAAGCTGGAGAATATCCAAGGAAGGAAATTGGGATTGTTAAAGCCCTTGAATCCTTGTCATATGAGGACTGGTTAAAGGAACTAGGTGTCTTCAGCCTAGAGGAGAAAAGGACTCAGAAGGATCATGATAGCTATCTCAAATGTTTGAAGGAGTGTCATGTAGAAGATGAATTAGATCTGTTCTATTTGCCACCGGGGGGCTCCAGGAAGAATAGGTAGTAGTTGCAAAGAGAGAAATTTAGGCTTGATTTCAGGAAAAACCCCTGAAACAAAGACGTCCTAAAGTGACATGATCTGCCTGGAGAGGTGGTGGGTTCCCTCCCCTTGGATGTGTTCAAGTACAGCCTAGGCGGTCACCTGTTAGGTATGTTATAATGGAGATGGCTTTGTATATAGTGTGGAGTACGTGTCCATTAAAGTTCTTCCAACTGTACCACATACAAATTGGGACCTCCATAAGATGGTAATTTTTTGATAATGGGGAATGAAAATTATCTTGGAGTTTATAAAAAGTGTTAATAAGTGAATAAACTATTGTATAGAGAAGCAGTGATACATAGAAAAGGTTAAAAAAAATGGAAATATTGGGTTTTTCCAAACTTTTATACCAGTCAAAATTTCAGGCAATATTTGAACTGGGGTATCTTAGACCCTATTCAAAGGCGATCCCTAACACAATTCTGCTGTCCCTAGGTGTAACATGATAATGAAGCATGTGTATATAAACATACACAATTGTTAAGATAAATGAATGAGTTTCTCATAATCTCTTAAAGCTTTCAGTAATCCATATGTATGTGTGTACATACATATATACATATATATATGTATCACAAAGATCTTTAAGCGTGGTATGTTTAGAGCTATAAGGGACTGGTTCATTATAGGTAAGAAACATTGGCATTTGTGCACTGGGATCTAGTGTCTGAAAGGAAAGTTAGACACATAATTAAGATAAATGTATTACTGGACTTATCATTTAACGTTCTGAAAATAGGAAAGAAATTAATCATAAATAGATTAAAGAAACCACAGGGGGTGACCCTGGAGACTTTTTGGCTACAAGATTTTTTTTTTTTAATTCTACTTTAACCTAGGTAAGAAGGGAAATGTAAATTTTGTCTTTTTCTTATGGGCTCAACTTTTTTTTTTTTTTGGAAACTAATTGACGCACTGAATGAACAATAACTAGAGTTTGGAGTACATCTGCAGATGTCATGTCAAATAAAAATGTTGGTGTTTAGGTTGACCTAAGTTCAATTAGGACTTGTATTATATTTAATCATTGTCCACTCTACAATTTATCCTTCTCAAAGCTTTTATGATAATTGCACAGGCCTGAATGTGTTGTCTCCTGGCTTTTAAACATAAATTTGGCTCTCTCTTGCCTGTAGGGTAAAATGCAAACTCTTGAGCCTGGCATTGAAGCCTGTTATGATAGAATAAAGAAAACCTGAGTAGTTATATCCAGATGACAATTTACTTAGCAATGCATGTGGTTGCATCCAAGGCTCTTTGTAGCCAAAGACCCAGAACCTTGGTTTCTAGATAGTTAATATGCAGTTTGGAGGGAGTGGAAAACAGGAATTAAAGGGATTAAGACACTTGGTTCCTTGGTGGAGGGGATCAGGAGACACTGAGATGAGAGGGAGAGGGGGTAGTTTGGTGACATTCTTTAAGTTGGATGACCATTGGGAGGCAGAGTAATCTTGTGACTTCTCCAAAATCAGGTAATTTACAAGCAGCTGAAACTAAACCTCACAAAATGGTTGATAAAGTCAAAATGGAGTCACTAATGCTATTTTTAATTTTTAATTCCCCACTTTGTTTTTTGTTTTTGTTTTTTTGCGAGGCAATTGGGGTTAAGTGACTTGCCCAGGGTCACACAGCTAGTAAGTGTCAAGTGTCTGAGGTCGGATTTGAACTCAGGTCCTCCTGACTCAGGGCCAATGCTCTATCCACTGCGCCAACTAGCTGCCCTTACATTCCCCACTTTGATCCTGGGATTCTCAACCCCAGGATCATTTATTTTAATGCTTTATCAGGGATTTTTGGATGAAATGATAGTCTCCCTTAATGGGCATCAAAGAGGTGGAGGGGGGATGGTACAAAGATTACAAATAGAGTTGTAACCTTACATATGCCCTAAGGAGACAAACCTTGTTAACTAGACTCTAAGTTCCAAGTAAATGTTAAGTTCAGGCTACAGATAAACAACGTAGAGGACTAATCTGAGAGAGGAGATTTACATGTAACCAAGAAAACTCAGCAGACAAACACTATGAAACAAAAAGGCCAAAGTAATACAATAATGATCACCAATATTAACTAACATCAAGTTTCCTTGTAACCTGGAAACCCACTCCCAACATCCATTTAATAGGTATGTTTCATCTCGAGTCCCAGATGTCCTATGTGGAAAATCTTCCCTTGGAAACTGAAATAAATCCCAGTCTCAGAGCAGTTCTAAAGGGGGCTTTTCTTAGTAAATCTGCTTTTCTGGTTCCAGGTCACCTACAGAGATTTCCTAGGTAGTTCTGCTAAAATCTGCCAGTAACAATACTCAATACAATTTTGTACAGCCTCCTAAGTTTGTTTTTCCATTAACTACTTGTGGTGAAAACCAGTTCAAGCCTTATGGTTTTGATCCTATTAACAACAAAACTATAAGAAGAATATCAAATTATGAACCCATAATTCACCTGAAACTTCAGAGAATGTCAGTTGTTACATACTACTTCACTGTTTCTGTGTTGACATGAGCCCAGTACCTGATACCTGCCATCAACAGGCTGAAGGAAGAATCTTTAAAAAAAAAAAATTAGGGCAGCTAGGTGGTACAGTAGATAGAGCTCCAGCCCTAAAGTCAGGAGGACCTAAGTTCAAATCCCGCCTCAGACATTTGGTCCTTACTAGCTGTGTGACCCTGGGCAAGTCACTTAACCCTGATTGCCTCACCAAAAAGAGCAAAAGAAAAAAAATCCATAACAGCCTTTCTTGAAAAATGACCCCTTCTGTCTCTTAAAATTATTAGATACTTCCAAAAAAGGGGGGAAATGATTTAAAACTTATTTACAGTTGTTAATGTAGTTTTATATGTAAAATCCTTAATCCAAATTTGAGAAGCTGTCACTAAAACGAACTCAAGGCCTATGTATCCTGTTAGAAACATTTGAAAACCAATGTGTCCTAGTTCCCTGTTACTGTCTCAAAATTTGCTATTCCATTTAATTAGGAAAACGTTTATATCTTTGTCTTATTCCCCTCTTTTGAAGATATTATTCCCATATCACCCTGAAAGAATGAGATATGTCAAGGACCTGATATTATACATGAATATGTAACTACTATAGCAAGTGGATAAATAGCAGGCCCAAGATCCCATTTAGCTGCTTGGGATATAGAATTGACTACAAATTCAGATTGAAAATGGTAAGATTTTTCATACTTGCATCCTATTATAACAAGTCAGAGATATTTTAGTATTAATTAATAGATTTATTATTGTAACAACAGAACGTCCACTGTTCTCCTGCCCTAATTATAGATATTTGCTATGAAAGGAAAGGGAGTGAGGAAATTGAGGGAATTAAGGGGATTAGGATAACAAGTGGTTAATTGTGGGGATTGAGTGAACCACACTGAATCCATCTTGTGACTCAATTCTGAAGCTAGCTCAGTTCCCTTTCTATTAATTATAGGTCTGGTCCAAATTCTGTCTTGTGAGAAAACTTTATTCAGTTGTGGGAATTAGGAGAAAACCTTTTTGCATTGCTTAAAACTAGCCTTGTGTGGCTGGGAAACCAGCCCACCTCTACCTGCTGTTGAGAGACCCTTAACTAAAGACTCAGGTTATGCTGACCAGAAACGCAGTTAGATCCAAAGATTGATGCAAGTTGTACATCTCAAGCAACCCATATGTCTTATCTGAAAAACTGGCCTTAATACTGATCAATCAGATACTGTTTCCATATTCCTTTGATTGTTTATAGACACCTGGAACACTTTCTGAATTCCGGGAATTGCATCTGTTTGCTCTCTCCTTCCCAACTTAGAAAGTCCTTAATCTTTATTCAATTAGAAATCAAATTATCTAATGTATTATTTCCTTTTATTTATTCCTATTCATTTATTTATTTACTTATTTATTATATTCCTTATTTGATTAATTGTTTTTAATGTATAAAAGTCTGACTCCCCCTAGTATTTGGGGTCCAGCCCCAGCCTGAGGAGGTCTGATCCTGGTTTGTTGGGCAATTGTCATGCACTGCTTAATAAATCAATATGCTCAGAAGATCAAACCTTTGTTTCCTCAGTTATCTCATCTTTGACCTGCCATAGCGGGGATGTGATTACTACAAAATCAAGGCTGTACCCTCAAAGGCACAGACTGACCTGACATAATCCAGAAGAGGGGAAAACTTTCTTAGCTCAGCCTAATTCCAGGCATGGGAATCCAGGCATTTCTGATAATCAATATGTAGCAAAGTTCCACATTTTTTCACAGGGTATCAAAAGCCAGGCTCAGAATTAACCAGGTGGGAAAATTTCCTGTTTGGAAAGGAAATAGCATAATGGGAAACTGAGTCAAGAGGATCCTACCTTTGTCTACACAAGATCATCCCCTCAACTTTTCCCAGGCACTGATATTTACCTGTAGACATTTTCATACTACACTCCCTTTGGGCAGCACCTGGCATTTCCCTGGAATGGTGGCTTATTAACATTCCAGATAAACCTAAAATGAAAACTTAGAATAATGTCAATTACAGTTCTATGAGATTTTACCTCAAATAGCAAAATTTCACTAATCATAGCTTAGGGTTAATACATTGTTATTTTTCTCATGTTGCAATAATTATTTAATAATGAGCACATATAAGGACATCTTATTTGTCTTTCATTTATAATTTAAGAATAATCACAGGGGCAGCTAGGTGGCACAGTGGATAGAGCATCGGCCCTGAAGTTAGGAGGACCTGAGTTCAAATCTGGCTTCAGACACTTGACATTTATTAACTGTGTAATCCTGGGCAAGTGTCTTAACCCCAATTTCCTAGCAAAAAGAAACAAACACACAAAAAAGAAAAATCACATTCTGGAATTTCTTACATGCAGTGAATCAGTGATAATTGACTCAAAGCCCCCAGAAAATGCTGACTATAGTAAGCCTCCAATCTGCATCACCCATTCACTCCTAAGATCAGATTGACGTCTTTGAACATAGTGTTACTAAGTTGGCTCAAAGATGTAAACTTCAATACAGACTATTTATTAAGAGGTTGTTATTCAGTTGTGTCCAACTTTTCATTGACCTTGTGAACCATACTGTCCATGGTATTTTCTTGGCAAAGATGCCAGAGTGGTTTACCATTTCCTTTTCCAGTGGATTAAGGAAAATAAGGATTGAGTAAGTTGCCCACGATCACATAGCTAGTAAGTGTCTGAGGTCAGATTTGAATTCAGGTCTTCCGGACTCCAGAATGAGTGCTCTACCCACTGACCCCTCTAGCAGCCTCTTATTAACAGGCACAATTTCATAATTTTACATAAGTGATGGTCAAATAATCTCAGATGAAACTCACTCTTTATAATAAGCAAACTTGTAAATTTCCCCACTTTGGCTGGGAGAGGTCCTAGTTTCTCAAACTTTAGTACTTCAGGATTTGATCATAGGACAGCCTGTCTCGTCAGCAGAGCTGATAAGATCTTATGACTTCACCCAAGTAGAAAGACCCAAAGAACCTCACAGATGAGGATAACTTAAGGGGTCTGCCCTATTTTTCTCCCAACAGTTATTAGTATAATCCACTTTGAAGCAAATATACATGTCAAGATATTAGGAGGCACCCTGTTTTCCAGAGCTAAGGTCCAACAAGCAAGCTGTGCCCTGAGCTTGGCATAACAACAGTCCTTTGTGCTCATTCTCTGGGTGATCTCACCATCTGGCAAAATCGCATAATTATTGTATTGCTTTGATCAACACCAGGTGTTCTTTGAGCTTGGACAAGCACTGGAGAAATACCCATGTTCTAATCATGAAGCCCTGCTATGAATCAAACTTGTGTCATTGTTGCTGTTAGCCCTCATTGTCAGGGCTACAGCTCACTGTGTAGCTATTGATATAAGTATTGAGATTGCTCCCCACTGTCTTGGGTCACCCCACTAGGGATGAGGCCCCAGCACATGTGTCTCCTTGCTTATAAGCGACTTCCCTCACTTTGAAATTAAACTTCCATTTGATTTCTGACTCTCCTGTTTCTAGGCTGCTTTGTTCAGCTGTGGTCACCCACAGGTTAGAGGCTGGTTTAGTCCTATTGACCTACCTCATTAAGTATTTAACAGATTTCAAACATTTTGACCACATTCATGTAACAACTCAATTTGTAATCTAACAGCATCCAGATAAAAAGAGGAGTTACTTTTCTTACAGCATTTCTGATAAAATGGTTTCCTAAATTTTACAATATAAGAAAAATTTTTTAGAAATGCAATAATCACATACACAATACCATGTATTTAAAATATGAAACAAAAATTATTGCCAGTCAGGTGACTTCAGTCAAATGTCTTTCCAAAATATCTTACATAGAAAATTACTCATTTTGTTACTTTTGGCATTCTATATTGATTGCATTCAAAACCAGTATAGAGTATTTACATTTACTAACATTTGTGTAGTTCTTCCATGTGCCAGGCACTATGCACTTTACAATCATGTGATCCTCACAACAACCCTGGGGCATGGGTATTATTATTTATCCCCTTTACAGATTAAGAAACTGAGGTAAACAGAGATGAAAGCTTATTTAAGATCACATAGTTAATAAATTTCTGAGACTGAATTTTAATTCAGGTGTACTTGATCCATGCATATTTCAGCATAGTGCTAAATTGCAAATGTATTTTGTGTTATGATTTACTGTGTTATGATTTACTGATTCTTAATAGGAGAACATATCTCACTGTAAATAAGACCATGTAATTTATTTTCAGGACAAAACTCCAAGCAAATCAAGTTTGGATTTACAATCTCAAATGGTAATATTTAGAACCTCAAATTTCCCAAGAGGCCATTTACTGTTAGCATTTCAAATTTCAGGACCCACTGGTTTTCAGTGAGCTCATTAAAAAAAAAAACAAAAAACAGTGCTGAGTGAAACATGGCTGGCAACTGAAGGCCAGCTTACCAAAGTTGGAGGTGGATACACATTTTTCGTGAGTGGCCACAGTGATGGGGAGTACCGTAAAGGTGGCATAAGTTTTGCAATCAAAAGTAATCTAATCAACAAACTTGTATGCCTCCCAAAAGAAGTGAGAGAGGGGTTCATGATATTGCAATTGCCACTAGCACGAAAGCTCCACGCCACTGTCATCAGTTTGTGTGCTCCCACCATGATGAACCCTGATGAGGTCAAAGAACGATTTTATGAAGACCTGGAGGCCCTCATCATCAATGTACTGAAAGAGGACAGGCTTATAATTCTGAGTGCCATTAATGCCAGAGAGAGAGTAGGCAGACTATCAGACATGGCAGGGAGTCCTTGGGAGGAATGGAATCAGAAATAGCAACAGCAATGATCACTTACTAGTGAAGACCTATATGTCTCATGACTTCATCACCAACATTGTTTTCCATTTACCTAAACTAAAATTTCATGGATGCACCCTTGCAGCAAACATTAGCATTTAATAGACTGTCATTATAAGGAGAAGATAAAGGATGTGAGAGTGATGAAGGCAATGGGTGGTGCAGAATGCTGGACCTATCAGACATCCTCTCCAAGCTAAACATTCATATTCGATAAAAGGAGCTACCACAAAGCAAGACAACTACCAGAAGACTTAGTGTCAACAGATTAGAGCATTTCTCTGAGCATGAAAGTTCGTTGCTAACCTGGAGGGAAAGCTGGGCCAACTCACAAATGACAACTGTGGAGTAGAAAAGGAGTAGGCAA
The DNA here is from genome assembly GCF_900497805.2 of Vombatus ursinus. Classification (NCBI taxonomy): domain Eukaryota; kingdom Metazoa; phylum Chordata; class Mammalia; order Diprotodontia; family Vombatidae; genus Vombatus; species Vombatus ursinus. The sequence continues at coordinate 83,395 of NW_020954570.1, read as the reverse complement.
CTTTCAGAGATTTGGTGTACAGCGCTGTACTTACTCATGGCCCAAATCACTCACAAACATCAACATTGGTTTGATGAAGATTATGGGGGAATTCAGAAACTGCTAAATGAAAAATGAGAATACAGGTTTACCAGCAGGACAGTTCATCCATCTCTAAGAAGGCAGTGTTTAACTCCATCAAAAATAAAGTGCAAGCAAAGTTTAGAGAGATGCAAGATTCTTGGTTCAGTAAGAAGGCAGATGAAATTCAAATTTATGCTAACAGAAACAATCCAAAGTGGTGTTATGATGCCCTCATTTATGGGCCAAAGACCTGTGGTGCACCTCAGCTACTCAGTTCTGATGGAGCCACATTGATTAGTGATGAGGAATGATCCTGGACAGATGGGCTGAACATTTCCATAGTGTTCTCAACAGACTATCATCAATCAATGCAGAAGCCATTGACCAGATACCTCAAGTTGAAATCAATCCCTCTCTAGCTTAACTTCCAACTGAAAAGAGGTTTTGAATGCCATTAGGCTCCTCTCATGTGGAAGAGTCTGGTACTGATTGTATTCTAGCCAAGATTTACAAGTCATACAAAAACTGACTGAAATTTTCCAGGTTATATAGCAAGAGGAGGTTATCCCCCAGGAGTTCAAGGATGCCTCCGTTGTCCATCTCTATTAAGAAAAAGGAAATAGTTTGTGTTGCAACAATCACAGGGAGTCTCTCTCAGTCATTGCTGGCAAGATTCTTGCCAGAGTCATCCATCATCATGAAGATGGTCATGTACCTGAGAGCCAATATGACTTCAGAAAGGGCCAAGGAATAGTTGATATGGTGTTTGCTGCCCAACAACTCTAAGAGAAATGCCAAGAGCAGAACAGAGGTCTATACACAATGTTCATCAATCTGACCAAGTCATGACGGCTTATAGAAGATCATGGCAAAATTTGGTCTGGAGAAATCATCAGCATTGTATGCCAGTCCCATGATGGCATGCTTGCATGGGTTATGGATAATGGATGATGCTCTCATGCTTTCCCAGTCACCAATGGAGTGAAACAGTGCTATGTGCTTGCTTCCATGTTAACATGAGGTTTTCAGCAGTGTTGCCTTCAACGAGGCTGGAAACAGCACCAAGGTCAGCTACCACTCTGATGGTAAATTATCTAACTTGAAAAGGCTACAAACCAAGACAAAACTTGGAGGGAGAGTTGGTGCATGCGTTTTTGTTTGCAGATGATTTCTAAGTCAATGCAGCCGCTGAGGCTGAGATGCAACAAAGTATTGAATCGATTGATTCTCTGATGTTTCTGCTAATTTTGGCCCAACAATTAACACCAAGAAAACAGAGGTTTTCCACTAGCCAGCAACACACCATCTGTACACAGAACCATCATTTACAACAAATGGAGAAATTTTGAATACTATGGATAAGTTCACTTACCTTGGCAGTATACTTTCCAGGGATGCCCACATCGATGATGAGGTTGATGCACACATTGTCGGAACTAGCTAGGTGTTTGGGAAACTCCAAAGGAAAGTGTGGAAGAGAAGAGTTATTAGACTGGTTACCAGACTGAAGATCTACAGAGCTGTTGTGCTAACTTCATTATTGTATGCCTGTGAAACCTGGACAGTATACCAGCACTATGTCAGGAAATAAAGATCTGGTCATCACGTAGAGATTCACAGCTTCAGTACCTTCATTGGTCACCGTAACTGTTATGATGAGTAGTTATGTCCAGACAAAGATTTATTTAGCAATGCATGTGGGTGCAGAAGTAAACTGGGTCAAAAGCCAAGGACCTAGAACCTTGGTTTCTACACAGTTAATATACAGTTTGGAGGGAGTAAAAAACAGGATTAAAGGAATTGAGACACCTGGTTTCTTGTTGATGAAAGAGATCACAAGACACTGAGATGACAAGGAGATAGATCCTCTTGGAAGTACCTTAAGCATCCCCAAATCAGTATCTCCTAAATAGAACTCTTTCTGTTTCTTCCTAAATGGGAGGCAGTAATTTTGTTGTTGTTCAGTCTTTCAGTCATGTGTGACTCTTCATGACCCCATTTGGTGTTATCTTAGCAAAAATACCGTGTGATTCACCATTTCCTTCTCCACCTCATTTTACAGATGAGGAAACTGAGGAAACAGGGTTAAGTGACTTGTGCAGGGTCACACAGCTAGTAAGTGTCTAAGGCCAGATTTGAACTCACAAAGATGAATTTTCCTGACTGTCTTTAGGATCGTCATTCTTTCCATTGTGCAACCTAGGCACAACCTAGGGGATAAATCTCTGGATTTAGAGTTAGACAGCTTCAGTTCGTATCCTAGCAATGGCTGTTTACTATCTGTGTTACCTTAGACAAGTCACTTAACCTCCCTCCACCTTCTTCTCTTCATTAGTAAAATGTGTGGTTTGGAGTAATTGGCCTTTAAGTACTATCGAAGATTTAAACCTATAATCCCAATCCTTCCTCTCCTAAAAAATCCTTATTTCTTTTGAAAAAATTTCTAGTCACTAAGTTTCAGAAAATCAAATCATATTTGATTCTTTCCCCCCACTCCCTTCAGCCACCATAGCCAATCATTTTCGAAGTCTTGCTAATTCTATTTCCTCAACATCTCTTTAAGCAGGATCTTGTTCTAGTCAGTATTTTTAATCTATATTTTACAAAGAGAAAAAGAAAGGCTCAGAAATACTAAGTAATTTTCTCAAGGTCCCACAGCCAGTAAATATAGTAAAAAAAATTTTCCCTTCACATATTCAGTATTCCACTTCAGTTCAAGTACTTGCTGACCCTCTGCTGCCATCTCCTTCATGCATTAGTACTTGCCTAAAATGCACCTCCATTTCCTATTTTTATTGAAATATTCCTCTCTGATCAAGGTCTAATTCAAGATCAACATTTTTCTTGTTGTCTTTTCTTACCTTTAAAGCCAAGAAATGATATTTAATTCTTTAAACCTTTCAGGCCACTCCTACGCACTAAATTATTCTTAAGTTGCATTACATTTATTTGTGTCTACTAGACAGTCAAACTAATGAATGCAGAAAATATGATAATTTTCATCTTCATGATCTTAGTTAGCAAGACAACAGACATTCTCTGTTCTTTATATATTAAAAATATGTATTTTAAAGGCCTTATTAAGCACCTATGATGTACCAGACACTAAGTTCTGGGGATACCAAAAAAATGGCAAAACAAATAAACAAACACAGTCTCTGCTCTTAAGGAGCTCATAGTCTAATGAGGGAGAATCCTAAAGAGGGCCTTACACATAATAGACATCCAAGATGTGCTTTTTGAATTAAGCCTAAGAAGACACCACCATAAGCTATGAGTTTGAAGAACTCTGTGGTTCAGCTGGAATGATTTCTGAAGTTCCTCCTTGTGTAACTCATCTCTAATTCTGTGATTTTTGTCTGTTACCTAAATGAGAACCAAGTTTCCCCTGAAGTCTCATTTGTGAGAATGCATTCCAGTGATCCAAGAACAGTTTTGTTGTTGTTGTTGTTGTTGTTGTTTTTTAGGCAATTGGGGTTAAGTGACTTGCTCAGGGTCACACAGCTAGTAAGTGTCAAGTGTTTGGTCTGAGGCCGGATTTGAACTCAGGAGGACCTTTCCACTTTTCACTCTCTTTCCACTGCACCACCTAGCTGCCCCAACAGTTTTAAATAAAATGAGATTGAGCTCAATTTTTACTCTCTAAATGTTTTGTAATAAGGAAGGGACTTTGACTCCCATGGATTTTGCCTAGAGAATTGCAAACATGCTGTATACTCAGATTGCTACTGGGTATTATAGGATGTCCACACAAATAGCTTATCTTGGTGTGTCATTAGATTGTGATTGAGCATGAAAGTGTTAATTTTCCTTTCTTTTCAGTCTATAGTGTCTTCCTCGGCGATCCATTACAGGCCCTTGATACAGCTCTTTTGCTTCCGTACAGTTCAGGCCTTACATCGTGGCCCTGTAGTTTGGCTTTCAATGGACACCCTGAGTTGCTGAGTTAACTGCTCTAGGTTTATCTCAGTTGAATTTCCTCCTCTTGACCAGAGAGAGGGAAAAACTCATTCTCTACTTCTATTTGTAATGCAATTAACATGCATTTTACCATCAAGAAATTTGTGGTGGAGAGAAAATAAAATTCTTGTGATTTAAAAGGTCCATGCATAAATTTCATTCCCTTATAAATCTTTCACTTTCCTTTATTTGAAAAACCTCAAAAACAACAGAAATTATTTCCAGGACAGAAAGTCAACTTTGTATAGTTAATTACCCAGGCGCTGATTCCAAATAATTTAATTGTAGTAGAGCAAATCAAAGCTTTACTTTTCATTATTGCCTTTCATGGGCATGGAGACAACCATTTGCAGTACTGTCCCCTGTTTGCAAAGGAAGGTGCCTGAAAAAGTATGGTCTTCAGAGAGAAGATAAGCGGATGCATATAATAATTGCAGTGAAGTAAACAAATCCTGATGATGTAAATAAGTTCAGATATAGAAAGACTTTTAAGAAGGAAGAAACCATGGAAAGTGTCCAATACAGTGTCTTCATTTTAAATTTGAGGAAACTGAGGTAAAGAGAAGTCAGATAACTTTCACAAAGCTAAGTCATTATTGATTAAGTCTAGTATTATATTACATTTATATTTGTGGAACTGAAACCATGTCTACTCTTAAAGAGGATGCACAAAAGAAACCCTTTGTATTCATAACTGAATCTCAAACATTTTAGGATCACATACTTGACTTATATTTGTGGAAGTGAAACCATGTCTACTCTTAAAGAGGATGCACAAAAACAAAACCTCTTTGTACTCATAAATGAAACTCAAATATTTTAAGAACACATACTTGACTTATGTTTGTGGAACTGAAACCAAGTCTACTCTTAAAGAGGGTATATAAGAGAAACACTTTGTATTCATAAACAAAACTGAAATGTTTCAGGAAAACATACTTGTCATATATTTGTGGAACTGAAACCATTCTACTTTTTTTTAAATTTCTTTTTGTTGAGCCAATCAGGGTTAAGTGACTTGCCTGGTGTCACACAGCTAGTAAGCGTCATGTGTCTGAGGCCAGATTTGAACTTAGGTTCTCCTGACTCCAAGACTGGAGCTCTATCCAGTTCACCACTTGGCTGCCCCACTATGCCACCTAGCTGCCCCAATCATGTCTACTGTTAAAGAAGATACACAAAACAAACTCTTTGTACTCATAAATGAAACTGCAACGTTTTAGGAAAACATATTCGACTTATATTTGTGAAACTGAAACCATGTCTACTCTTAAAAATTATACATAAAAGAAATTCTTTGTACTCATAAATCAAACTCAAACGTTTAAGAAAAAAAATTCCACTTATATTTGTGGAACTGAAACCATGTCTACTTTGAATGAGACTGCAGAAAAGAAAATCTTTGAACACATAAATTAAACTCAACATTTTAGGAACACATACTCGACTTATATTTGTGAAACTGAAAGCACAGCTACTCTTAAAGAGGATGCAAAGAAGAAACTTGTTGTACTCATAAATCAAACTCAAACATTTTAGGAATACATACTAGTCTTATATTTGTGCAACTGAAACCATGTCTGCTCTTAAAGAGGATGCATAAAAGAAACTCTTTGTACTCATAAATGAAACTCAAAAGTTTTAGGAATACATTCTCGCCTCATATATGCAGAACTGAAACCATGTCTACTCTTAAAGAGGATGCAAAGAAGAAACTCCTTGTACTCATAAATCAAACTCAAACTTTTTAGGAACACACACCAGCCTTATATTTGTGGAACTGAAACCATATCTACTCTTGAAGAGGATGCACAAAAGAAACTCTTTGTACTCATAATTCAAACTCAAAAGTTTAAGGGAAACATTCTACGGATGTGTGGGAAACTGACACCATGTCTACTCTTAAAGAGGATGTACAAAAAAAATCTTTGAACCCATAAATCAAACTCAAACACTTTAGCAACATATATTTGATGTATATTTGTGGATCTGAAAGCACATCTACTCTTAAATAAGATGCAAAGAATAAACTCTTTGTACTCATAAATAAAATTAAACATTTTAAAAAAACCATACCACCCTTATATTTTGCAACTGAAACCACTTGTACCCTTGAAGAGGACGCACAAAAGAAATTCTTTGTAATCATAAATCAAACTCAAACCTTTAAAGAAAATATATTTCTGATATCTGTGGAACTGAAACCATGACTACTTTTAAAAAGGATGCAAAAAAGAAACTCTTTGTATTCATAAACAAAAGTCAAACCTTTTAGGAACATGTACTCGACTTGTATCTGTGGAACTGAAAGCACTTCTACTCTTAAAGCACATGCACAAAAAAACCTCTTTGTATGCATAAGAGAAATGCAAACATTTTAGAAATACATACTCAGCTTCTATTTGTGGAACTGAAACCATGTCTACTCTTAAAGAGATGCACAAAAGAAACTCTTTGTATGCACAAATCAAACTCAAAAGTTTTAACAAAAGAAATTCGACATATTTTTGGAACTGAAACCATATCTACTCTTAAAGAGGATGCACAAGAGAAACTCTGTTCTCATAAAAGAAATTCAAATGTTTTAGGGACACATACTTGACTTATATTTGTGGAATTGAAACTGTCTGCTCTTAAAGGAGATGCACAAAAGAAACTCTTTGTAGTCATAAATCAAACTCAAAAGTTTTAACAAAAGAAATTCAACTTATATTTGTGGAACTGAAACCATGTCTACTCTTAAAGATTATACATAAAAGAAATTCTTTGTACTCATAAACAAAACTGCAACGTTTTAGGAAAACATATTTGACTTATATTTGTAGAACTGAAACCGTGTCTATTCTTAGAGTAGACGCATAAAAGAAACTCTTTGTATGCATAAATGAAACTCAAAAGTTTTAGGAACACATTTTTGCCTTGCATTTGTGGAACTAAAACTGTGTCTACTCTTAAAGAGGATGCATAAAAGAAATTCTTTGTATTCATAAAAAACTCAAATGTTTAAGGAACATACACTAAACTCATGTTTCTGATACTGAACCTATGTATATTGTTTAAGAGTATGAAAAGAAGCAACTCTCTTTACTCATAAATCAAATTCATATATTTTCATAACACATACTAGCCTTATATTTGTGCAACTGAAACAATATCTACTCTGAAAGAGGAAACAAAAAAACAATTTGTACTCATAAATGAAACTCAAACATTTTAGGAACACATACTTGACTTATATTTGTGGAACTGAAAAGGTGTCTGCTCTTAAAGAGGATACATTTAAAAAGAACTTTTTGTAATCATAAATGAAACTGCAATGTTTTAAGAAAACATATTAGACTTATATTTGAGGAACTGAAACTGTGTATACTCTTAAAGAGCATGCAAAAAAGAAACTCTTTGTACACATAAATCAAACTCATAAGTTTTAACAAAACATATTCGACTTATATTTGTGCAACTGCAACCATGTCTACTCTTAAAGAGAATGCACAAAGAAAACTCTTTGTACTCATAAATGAATCTCAACCATTTTAGGAACACACACACTCACCTTATATTTTTAGAACTGAAACTATGTATATAGTCTTAAACAAGATGCAAAAAAGAAACTTTTACTCATAAATTAAACTCAAACATTTCAGGAACACATATTTGACTTATATTTGTGGAACTGAAACCATGGCCACTCTTAAAGAGTATGCAAAAAAGAAACTCTTTGTACACATAAATCAAACTCAAAAGTGTTAGGAACACATACTTGACTTATGTTTGTGGAACTGAAACCACATCTTCTCATAAAGAGAAAGCAAAAAAGAAACTCATTGTACTCATAAATGCAACCCAAACATTTTAGGAATAAAAACTAACCTTATATTTGTGGAACTGAAACCCCATCAACTCTTAAAGAGAATGCACAAAAGAATCTTTTTGTACTCATAAGTGAAATTTAATCATTTTAGGAACACATACTCGACTTATATTTGTGGAACTGCAACCATGTCTATTCTTAAAGAGAATGCACAAAAGAAAATCTTTGTGAAACACAAACATTTTAGGAAAACATATTCAATTTTTCTTTGTGGAATTGAAACCATGACTAATCTTAAAGAGGATGCAGAAAAGTAAGTCTTTGTACTTACCAATCAAACTCAAAAGTATTAAGAAATCTTCCTGGAGGTGGCCCTGAATCAGGTTATAGCCCAGGGAGCAGAGGGTGCTGGAGCAAATCATTACCAGGATAATTGGCAACAAGCTCCAGGAGGTTATAGTGACACTGAGGATGGCTTGGGTTTGGCTGAGCGGGGAGACCACTGAGCCTTTGTCTCAGCTTCTTGGCTTTTCTAGGCCTCTAGGTCACTCTCCCTTACATAGTACTGCATGTAATTTTCATTACTTACAATGGAATTTCCCTTCACTTTCTACTTTCTTTGACTTATTTTCCCTATCGGTCTCAGAAGATACTATTAAAATTCCTGCTTTCTTGTATTTGAGAAACTGCACCCAAATTTTCTCTTAAACAGATTAAGCTCTTGGTAGTCAGAAAAGAAACTCACACTTCTTATAGATATAATTCAACACAAATAAGGATGAATTAAGGGAGCACAAATGAAAGCTATAGACCTAAATGGAGACTTAATTACATAATTCTAAAAAAGTATGCCAAACAACAAATTAGAGAAATAGTTAATAACCTTATGAAAGAAAAAATAATGATAAAGTAACATCAGCATTTCTTTATTTCTCTAAAGGAGTGCCCAGAGGAAAAATTATATACTAAAAACATTTACAAAATATTATGAGCGTCAATAAACTGAACAGTTTTTTTTTAAACAAAGCAACAAAGAAACCCAAACAGGACAGAAAAGGAAATCTAGAAAATTTAAGAAGAAATCTATAAATTAGAATCTTAAAAGTATATAAAGTGGATAAAGAGAACTAAAAACCAATTTATTGAAAAAACTAATACAATGTATATATGTTTAGCTCAATTAAAAAGACAAGTGTGAAAAAATTAACCAAAATGAACAGTGGCAAAATCAGAAAAAAAAGAAAAGATATAAAATGATTTCTAGATCTTACTGTATTAAATTTTATGCAGACAAAACTGAGAATTAAAATATATAGAAAGATAAATAGAAGACTGCAAAGTAAAAATGTTCAGTTATTGAACACAGATGATGATTATCTGTATTCAAAGTCCCTTTCAAAAGAGGAATGGCAGCTTATAGGGTTTTAAAACTATTTGGTAAATACAGGTGATTTTCAGTTGATGTAGAAACACTTCTTTCTAAAGATTGACTGCTTAATTTTAGGAAGCATCCAATTATTTGAAGAACTGAAAGTCTATTTTATCTTCCTCAACCCTTGAGTTTTCTTGCGAATTTGTTCATGAACAGAAAGATCTTTGTAATCTCAACTTTCACAATCTCCCAGGCACAGTGGTTGTACTCTTTACCTTGCAAGTATTGGCTTATCCCTTGCACGTAGCTATTCAGGATTAGCCTGGGACTCTCATTTCCAAAGGAAGACTCTTCCATCTCCATATCCTGCCCAACACACCTCTCCAGCTGTTCCAACTGCTGATGCAGTCCATTGAGTAAGTGCTTGAGCTGGGTCTGATTCCAAGTGGCAGGAAAGGCATTCAGGGTGAAGATGGTTAAAATATGCTGGAGCATCTCATGAATGATGAATGTGGCATTTTCCCTCTGGAGCTGGCTGCCCTCCATGGCTTCCTTTGGGAAGTTGAAGTTGGTCCTGTCCTTCCAACATGGCACTAGGGAAAATGTGCTCATTTGGTTCAGAAGTGAGAAGTCTTCCTTCAGGCTCTGAGTCAGGTCACAGCCCAGGGAACAGAGGGTACTGGAGCAGAGCAGCTTCAGGGCAACTGACAATATGGTCCAGGAGCACATGATAATACTGAGGATAATTTGGAGCTGGCTGAGCTGAGAGACAAGTGAGCCTTTATCTCAGTCTCTTGTGTCATCTGGACTCTAGGTCAACCACCCTTATATACTGCTCAGTGTAATTTTCATTATTTCATAATGGGATTTCCCTTCATTTGTACTCTATTTAAAAGACAGTTTTGGGGTTTTGTATTGGTCTTAGATATCATAAAAATTTTTCATTCTTATATTTGTGGAACTGGAACTACTTATACTCTTGAAGAGGATGCACATATTAAGCTCTTCATAATCGTGGAAGAAGGTTGAAATTTTATGAACACATATTCAACATATATTTGTGCAACTGAAATTATGCATCTTCTTAAAGAGGATGCACAAAAGAAGCACTTTGTACTCATAAAGAAAACACAAAAGTTTTAAGAAAACATATTCGACTTATAATTGTGGAACTGAAACCATGTCTACTCTTAAAGAAGATGCAAAAAAGAAACTCTTTTTACTCATAAATCAAATTCAAATGTTTTAAGAAAACATATTCTACGTATTTGTGGGAATGAAACCATGTCTACTTTTGTAGGGGATGCACAAAAGAAACTTTGTATTCAATAGATAAAAGTGAAACATTTTAGGAACACATTCAACTCATGTTCAACTCATGAACACATGATTCAACTGAAACCATGTTCATTATTAGAGAGTATGCAAAAAAGAAACTCTTTGTACACATAAATCAAACACAAAAGTTTTAGGAACACACACACTATTTATATTTGTGGAACTGAAACCATGTCTACTCATAAAAAGGAAGCAAAAAGAAACTCTTTGTACTCCTAAATGAAACTCCAACATTTTAGAAACACATACCAACCTTATATTTGTGCACATCTACTCTTGAAGAGGATGCACAAAAGAAACTCTTTGTACACATAAATCAAACTCAAAAGTTTTAGAACAAGTCTTAGAATTAGATTTGTGGATCTAAAAGCACATCTACTCTTAAAGAAGATGCAAAGAAGAAACACTCTGTACTCATAAATCAGACTCAAACATTTTAGAAACAGATACCAGCCTTATATTTGTGCAACTGAAACCACGTCAACTCGTCATGACGATGCACAAAAGAAACTCTTTGTAATCATAAATCAAACTCAAACGTTTTAAGAAAACATATTCCACTTAGATCTGTGGAACTGAAACCACATCTATACTTTAAAAGGATGCAAAAAAAACCTCTTTGTACTCATAAACAAACTCAAACCTTTTAGGAACATGTGCTCAACTTATAGTGGTGGAAATGAAAGCACATCTACTCTTAAAGAGGATGCAAAAAAGAAATTCCTTGTACTCATAAATCAAATCCAAATATTTTAGGACACACAACAACCTTATATTTGTGAAACTGAAACCACATCTTCTCTTAAAGATGAGAGAAAAAAGAAACTTTTTGTAATCATAAATCAAACTCAAAAGTTTTAACAAAACACATTCAATGTATATTTGTGGAACTGAAATCACACCTATTCTTAAAAAGGATGCAAAGAAGAACCTCTTTGTACTTATAAATCAAATTCAAACATTTTAGGAACAAATAGCACTCTCCTATTTGTGGAACTGAAACCCTGACTACTCTTAAAGAGGATGCACAAAAGAAACTCTTTGTAATCATAAATGAAAGTCAAACCTTTTAGGAACATATACTTGACACATTTGTGGAACTGAAACCATGTCTACTCTATTTTTTTTTGTCTACTCTTAAAGAGGATACATAAAAGAAACTCTTTGTTCTCATAAATGTACTCAAACATTTTAGGAACACATACTTGACTTATATTTGTGGAACTGAAACTGTGTCTACTCTTAAAGGATGCACAAAAGAAACTCTTTGAACTCACGAATCAGACTCAAAAGTTTTAATAAAATATACATTGACTTATATTTGTGGAATGAAACTGTGTCTACTCTTAAAGAGGATGCTCAAAAGAAACTCTTTGTAAACATACATGAAACTCAAACAGTTTAGGAACTCATATCTGTCTTATATTTTTGGAACCGATACTGTCTACTCTTTTTTTTTTTTTTGGTTTGTGAGGCAATCGGGGTTAAGTGACTTGCCCAAGGTCACACAGCTAGTAAGTGTCAAGTGTTTGGTCTGAGGCCGGATTTGAACTCGGGTCCTCCTGACTCCAGGGCCAGTGCTCTATCTACTGCGCCACTTCTTACTGTGTTGTGTCTACTCTTAAAAAGGATGCATAGAAGAAACTCTTTGTACTCATAAACGTAGTTAAACATTTTAGGAACACATACTTGACTTAAATTTGTGGAACTGAAACCGTGTCTACTCCGAGGATTCACAAAAGAAACTCTTTGTAATCATAAATGAAACTCAAACATTTTAGGAATGCATACTCGTCTTATATTCTTGAACTGAAACTGTGTCTACTTTTAAAGAGGATGCCAAAAAAAAAACCTTTTTGTACTTAGAAATCAAACTGAAAAGTTTTAGGAACAGATACTCGCCTTATATTTGTGGAAGTGAAAACACGTCTACTCTTAAAAAGGATGCAAAGAAGAAACTCTTTATACTCATAAATCAAACTTAAACGTTTTAGGACACATAACACCATTATATTTGTGCAACTGAAACCATGTCTACTCTTAAAGAGGAGGGACAAAGAAACTCTTTGCATGCACAAATCAAACTCAACATATTTGACATATATTTGTGGAACTGAAACCACGTCTACTCTTAAAGAGGATGTACAAAAGAAACTCTTTGTATTCATAAATGAAAATTAAGCCTTTCAGGAACATATACTTGACTTATATTTGTGGAACTGAAACTATGTCTATGCTTTTTTTCTTTGTTTTGTATTGTTTTTTGTTTTGGGGGGGAGAGGATGCAGGCAATAATATATCTACTCTTAAAGAGGATACATAAAAGAAACTACTCATAAACAAAACTACAATGTTTTAGAAAAACATATTCAACTTATATTTGTGGAACTGAAACCATGTCTACTCTTAAAAAGTATGCAAAAAAGAAACTTTTTGCAATCATAAATGAAACTCAAGCATTTTAGGAATGCATACTCACCTTATATTTGTGGAACTGAAATCATGTCTATTCTTAAAGAGGATGCACAAAAAAAAACTCTTTGTACTCTTAAATGAAACTCAAACATTTTAGGAGCACATACTTATATTTGTGAAACTGAAACCATGTCTACTCTTAAGTATGAGTACTCATAAATGAAAATGCAATGTTTTAGGAAAACATATTCGACTTATATTTGTA
>NW_020954570.1:66861-70139 GCF_900497805.2 Vombatus ursinus | reverse complement strand
GAACTGAAACCATGTCTACTCTTAAAAATTATACATAAAAATTCTTTCTACTCATAAATCAAACTCAAATGTTTTAAGAAAAAATATTCCACTCATATTTGTGCAACTGAAACCACGTCTTCACTTAAAGAGGAGGGACAAAAGAATCTCTTTATAATCATAAATCAAACTCAAAAGTTTTAACAAAACATATTCGAGGTATATTTGTGGAACTGAAACCACATCTACTCTTAAAGAGGATGCAAAGTAAGAACACTTTCTACTCATAAATCAAACTCAAACATGTTAGGACACATAACACCCTTATATTTGTGCAACTGAAACCATGTCTTCTCTTAAAGAGGAGGGACAAAAGAAACTCTTTGTAATCATAAATCATAAATCAAAAGTTTTAACAAAACACATTCTACATATATTTGTGGAACTGAAACCATGTCTAATCTTAAAGAGGATGCAAAGAAGAAACTCCTCGAACTCATAAATTAAATTCAAACATTTTAGGAACACATACTAGTCTTATATTTGTGCAACTGAAACCACATCTTCCCTTAAAGAGGATGCACAAAAGAAACTCTTTGTAATCACAAATCAAACTCGAAAGTTTTAACAAAGCATACTCAACTTATATTTGTGGACTGAAACTATGTCTATGCTTTTTTGTTTTGTTTTGTATTGTTTTTTGTTTTTTTGGGGGGGGAGGATGGGGGCAACATGTCTACTCTTAAAGAGGATACATAAAAGAAACTCTTTGTACTCATAAACAAAACTGCAATGTTTTAGAAAAACATATTCAACTTATATTTGTGGAACTGAAACCATGTCTACTGTTTAAAAGTATGCAAAAAAGAAACTTTTTGTGATCATAAATGACAGTACCACATACCAGCCTCATATTTTTGCAACTGAAACCAAGTCTTCTCTTAAAGAGGATGCATTAAAAAACTCTTTGTACTCTAAACAAAACTCAAACATTTTAAGAAAATGTATTCGACTTATATTTGGGGAACTAACCATGTCTCCTTAAATAGGATGTCCAAAAGAAATTCTTTTTTTTTTTCATAAAAGAAACTCAAATATGTTAGGAACACATATGCTACTTATATTTGTGGAACTGAAACCATGTCTATTCTTAAAAAGGATGCACAAAATGAACTCTTTTTACTCATAAATGAAACTCAAACATTTTAAGAAAACGTATTCAACTTTTATTTGTGGAACCAAAACCACATATACTCTTAAAGAGTATGCAGTTGGGGCAGCTAAGTGGTGCAGTGGATAGAGCACTGGCCCTGGAGTCAGGAAGACCTGAGTTCAAAATCTAGTCTCAGATACTTGATATTTACTAACTGTGTGACTCAGCCCAAGTCACCTAACCCATTTGCCTAGCCAAAAAAAAATTTTTAAAAAGTATGCATAAAACAAACTCAATAGTTTTATTCAACAGAAGTGGAAATGAATTAAGAGAGCACAAACAAAAGCTATAGACCCATATGGAGACTTAATTACATAATTCTAAACAAGTATGTCAAAGAACAAATTAGTGAAACAGTTAACAAACTTAGGAAAGACAATGATAATGATGAGATAACACCTCAGCATTTCTTTATTTCCTGTAAAGGAGTGCTCAGAGGAAAAATTATATCCCCAAAATACTTATAAAATATTATGAGCATCAATGAACTGTACAAATAGTTTTTTTTTTTAAAGAAAAGACAACAAAGAAACCCAAACAGGTCAGAAAAGGAAAACTAAGAAGAAATAGATAAATTACATCTTAAAAGTCTATAGAATTGATAAATAGAACCAAATGCCAATTTCTTGGAAAAAAACTGATCAAAATTATATACCTTTAACCAACTTATTTAAAAAGACAAGTGTGGAAAAATGAACCAATAAGAGGCTATAAAATTATAAAAATAAAAAAAGATATAAAATGATTTTCAGATCTTACTGTACCAAATTATATGCCTACAAAACTTAGAATTCTAAAGACATATGGGATTATGTACAAAAATGTGGTACCCAAATTTTTTTTTAAATAGTAAATGGGAATCTTAAATAATTAAGTCTGAATAAAATGACTTCAAATATGTATAAATGAACAACCAAAAACCCCCCACACTATTCTTTACCAAATTATAGGAGAATTCTATCAATCTCTTAAAGAACAATTAATAGCTGTGCTTTCTCAAAAGTTGAGAAAGACTCTTTGAAATCCTCTTTGGAGACAAATACAGTTTTAATGTTTGTAATGGGTAAAGGATAAATGAAAGATGAAAAACTATAGACTGAAATAAGTAATAATAAATAAAAGAAAAATATAGACTGATATCACTAAGAATATTTAATTAAATGTTTAAAAATAAAATTCTGACAAATAGACTATAGCAATTTATGAAAAAAATTTTTTTACTAGGAGCAAACTGGATTTAAGCCTAATATATAAGAATAGTTCAACATTAAGAAAATAAATAGCTTAATTATTTAAAAAACACTCAAAACCACATATGGTCAAAGAGAAAATATTGCAAGCAGCCAGAAAGAAACAACTCAAATATCATGGAATCACAGTCAGGAGCACAAGCTTTAACAGCTTCTACATTAAAGGATTAGAGTGCTTGGAGCACAATATTCCTGAGGGCAAAGTAGCTAGGATTACAACTAAGATTCACCTACCAAGCAAAAGTGAAATAACGCTTCAGGGGAAAGATGAATATTTAATGAAAGAGAGGACTTTCAAGTGTTACTGATGAAAAGACCAGAGCTGAATAAAAATTTAACTTTCAAAAACAAGTCTTAAAGGAAGCATAAAAAAGTAAAAAGGAAAGAGAAGTCATAAGGAATTTAATAAGGTTAAACTGTTTACATTCCTATATGAGAAGAAGATAAGTGTAACTCCTAAAAACTTTCTCATTATTTATGCACTAGAAAGAAGATCTGGGTGTGAGTTGAATATGATGGGATAGTGTCTAAAAAAATAAAAATTAAGGAGTGAGAAAGAAAAATGCACTGAGAGAAGGGTAAAGGGAAATGTAGAATGGGGTAAATTATCTCATATAAAAGAGGTGCAAAAGAGCTTTTACAGTGGAGGAGGAGCTTGGGGTAATTGGGGGGAGGGGGAGCACTTGAACTTTACTCTCCTTGGAACTGGCTCAAAGAGGGAACACCTTATGTACTCAGCTAGGTATAGAAATGGATATTACCCTATAGGAAAATAGGAGGAAAAGGAGATAAGAGAAGGAGGAGGAGGGCTGATAGAAAAGAGAGCTAATAGGGGG
>NW_020954570.1:52618-66778 GCF_900497805.2 Vombatus ursinus | reverse complement strand
GAGAGAGAGAGAGAGAGAGAGAGAGAGAGAGAGAGAGAGAGAGAGAGCGTGCAGCTAGGTGGTGCCTAGAGTCAGGAAGACTCATCTTCCTCAGTTCAGGTCTGGCCTCAAACACTTTCTAGCTGTGTGACTGAACAATCCTGTCTGACTCAGTTTTCTCCTCTGTCAAACGAGCTGGAGAAGGAAATATCAAACCACTCCAGTATCTTTGCAAAGAAAACCCTAAATAGGGTCATGAAGAGTTGGACATGATGAGTTGGAACAACAGCAACAAATAGAAAGAGAGATAGAAACAGAGTACTAGGCAGAGCAATCATACAGCATGTATCATATATTGTAGAACTAATGTCAACTCAACATTGATCATATTTGTTACTGGACCAGATTGACCTAATTATGGATTTATTATTTGAGAGAATGACAAAATTACTTGGAAAATGAAGATTTTTTTTACAATAAATACAAATAACTCTTGCAGGTTATTGGTTATAGAAGAAAAGATTTTCAGTAAAAGAATTAATTACTTTGAAGTTATCAATAGTTAATCACATTTTCATTATGTGAGCAACCACAAGAAGGGACAGAAATAGTTGCAAGGACAGAAGCCCAACTTTGTCCCATTATGAGCAAGTGAAAAGACCAGGTGCTGATTACAAAAAATGTAATCACTTGACAGTAAATCAAAGTGTTACCTTCCATTATTGTCTTTGATGGGCATTGAAGAAACTATGAGAAAAACTATGACTTTTCTCTAGTTGCAGAGGAAAGCTCCAGGTGAAAATGTGGGCTCCAGAGAAAAGATATGTGGGATGTATGTAATGATTGCAGTGAAGCAAACATCCTCAGAAAATACATCTATCAAATTCAGATATCAAAAACTTTCTAGATGGAAGAGACTTTGGAATTTGCCAGATCTAATCCTCTCAGTCTGAAGATGAGGAAGCTAAAGCAAAGAGGGGCCAGGTAAGTTTCCTTGAGCCATCTAATTAGTGATAAAGCCAACACTAGTACTCAGGTCTCTTGGTACCCTGTCCAGTGATTCCATTACACCAAGGTCTCTAAGGTCAAATGAGATAAGAGAAACCCTTAATGTTAAAGAGCAGTAAACATTATTCTTTTTCCTTCCTCTGCTTCTTTTCTCATCTTACCAAAATCCTACCTAAAAAGGCCAGAAAAGAGTGAGAATAGACATGGGGCAAGTTTCTATCAGTGGATCACAGTGAAAAGATATGATGCTACATCCTTTAATGAATGTTTGACAGCTCCCTCTCCCTAATTCATGAATGAGAATATAGGGCTGACAGGTTAAAAGAATTGTGCCTGAACAGAAAATGGCACAGTTGAAAGTCAATCAAATGGAGAAATGTCAATTCCTCTACCTGTGAGGACCTAAAAGGGGTGTTTTCATGAATCATGTGAAATGTGGGATTGTCTCCTCTCTTATAATACATCACAACTATTGCCTGCAATCTTTTTTCTTTTCATTCATGATTATAAATGCCTAAGTTACTTTCCTATTCACTATTCATCTACACTTTTTTCGTTTATTTTAATATTTGTGTATTTGAACCTTTAAATTCTCCACTATGGGAACACTCAATGTGGGAGTCATCTAATAATAATGATAACAAATAATAATAATAATGATAGCTGCCATTTATATAACACTTTATATATGTCATCTAATTTGATTCTCACAACAATAGCCCTGTGAGGTAGATGTTATTATTTTCTCAATTTTACAGGTGAGGAAAATAAAGTTCAAAGAACTGAAAGGACTTGCCCATGGTCTGCTACCTAGTAAGTGCCTGTGTCAAGATTTTAAGGTCTTCCTGACTCCTTTATCCATTGTGCCATCTAACTCTGTATTTAAAGATCTCTGCAGGTCACATATTAATGTAGAAAATCACATATTAACACTATCCATGTTCTACTGTATTTTTTAAAATTTTGTTAAATATTTCCCAATTACATTTTTAATAGAGTTCAGGCAGTACTTGGGAATGTCACTCACTGCAATACAGCCAATGCTCTGGTTTAGCCATTCCTCAGTCAATGACCATCTACTTAATTTCCTATTTGCTACCACAAAAAGTGGCCCTATAAATATTTTAGCTTAACTGGAGACTTTCTTCTTATCAATGACTTCCTTAGGATAAAAACTTACTAATAGAATTTCTCAGTGAAAGAATATGGAAATTTTAGTCACTCTATTTCCATAATTATATTTTCCTTTCCAGAACTGTCGTATCATTTCATAGCTCTACAGCCTTGTCTCTGTTATATCTTGCCTTTGGCCACATGTATTTGGACACTGGTGGTATCCCTCCTTTAGACTGTAAGTCATCTGAGGGCACAGTGGCCATGTAATTTTGCAACTGTATATATCCATGGAGTAGCACAGTGCCTCAAACTTAAGTATTTTAGTAGGAGCTTGTTGAATTGCACTCTTGCAATCAGTCTTCTTTGAAATCTAAAGGATTATTAAATCAGCCTTTTCACATGAGGTTCATTAAAAATACTTTTATTAGTAAAACAGTTATTTAAAATAATGCATTTTATATTGGAAATATAACAATTAACAATAGGCTCAGTATAAATACTACAAAAATGTTCCTTCTATAAACAATAAATATAAATATTAGCATAAGAATAAATATAAATAAAATGAACACAAATAAATAGATAAATAGAAGGCTACAAAGTTTAAAATGTTCAGTTATTAAACATAGATGATGATTCTCTGTATTCAAAGCCCATTCCAATAGAGGAATGGCAACTTATATTGTTTTAAAATCATTCAGGGAATACAGATGATTTTCAATTGATATAGAAAGAATTCTTACTAATGGCTGACTGCTTAATTTTAGGAAGCAACCATTTATTTGAAGAACTGAAAGTCTGTTTTTTCTTCCTCAATCCCTGAGATTTCTTGTGAGTTTGTTCATGAACAGAAAGATCTTCCTGATCTCTACTCTCACGATCTCCCAGGCACAGTGGCTGTACTCTTTACCTTGCAGGTACTGGCTTATTCCTTGGAAGTAGCTCTTCAGGACCAGCCTGGGGTTCTCACTTCCCAAGGAAGGCTCTTCCCACTCCACATCCTGCCCAAGACAGCTCTCCAGCTGTTCCAGCTGCTGATCCAGTCCACTGAGCAGTTGTATGAGCTGGGTCTGATTCCATGCTGCAGGAGTGGCATTCAGGCTGAAGATGGTGAAGATCTGCTGGAGCATCTCATAAACAATGACTGTGCCAATTTCCCTCTGGAGCTGGCTGCCTTCCATGGCTTCCATTGGGAAGTTGAAGTTGGTCCTGTCCTTCCAACATGGCCCCAAGGAAAATGGGCTCATTTGGTTCAGGAGTGAGAAATCTTCCTTCAGGCCCTGAGTCAGGTCACAGCGCAGGGAGCAGAGAGTGCTAGAGCAGAGCAGCACCAGGGTAACTGGCAAAAAGGTCCAGGAGGTCATTGTGATGTTGAGGATGGTTTGGGTTTGACTGAGCTGGGAGACCAGTGAGCCTTTGTCTCAGCTTCTTGCGTTATCTGTCTTCTAGGCCACATTCCCTTATATAGTGCTGATTGTAATTTTCATTACTTAAAGTGGGATTTCCCTTCACTTTTTTCACTTTCTTTTATTTACTTTCCATATTGATCTTAGAAGATGTCATTGCAACCTCATCTTTGAAATATTGTAGAATTGCAACCAAATTTACCCATAAAGAGGGTTTACAGATTAAGCTCTTTGAAATGAGACATCCTATTTTACTTCTTTTTTGTGTGCCATTTTATTGTTGGGCACATATAGTCATTTGCTAAATGCTATTAACTGTATCCCTGAAATATTTCTTACTCATGTCCTCTCCCTACTACCTCCATTGCCACCATTTGCATGTAGACCTTCATTAACTCTTGTCTTCCTTTGATTTCAATGACATTCCTTTCTTCACTTCACTCTGTGGCCTCCTAAGTACCAGTTCTCTAACTCAGACCAGAAATAATATTCTACTCAATTTAACCCTTCCATACCCATTAATTCCCACCCTGTAGCCTAACCCTCCTGATTAATGGTTTTCTCACATCATCCACTACATCTAAGTCTTCCTCTAGTCATACTTGATTTCACAGCTCTGCTATCTTCTCATTAGCCATGTGTATAACCTCACCTCACTCTTTCCAAATTTGTATGCTAATCTATTCCCCCATGGCTTCCCTGAACACACATGTAATTTTTTAAAAAATGATATTTTATTTTTTCCCTAATTACATGCTAAAATAATTTTTAACATCTGGGTTTTTTTAAGTTTTGAGTTCCTAATTCTAACCCTCCTTCCCTTCCTCTTTTTCTCCCCTTCTCCATGATAGTAACCAATCTGTTATAGATTATACATGTGCAATCATGTGAAACATTTTCATTTCAATCATTTTGTATAAGAAAACAAAAAAGAACTAATCAAAGTAAAAAAAAAACAGTATGTATTCAGCATGTATTGTCTCCAACTATTAGAACATAAAATACTAAATTAAGGTTAAAGGATCAATTAGCAGTGTGGACTAGATACTTTCTTTATTCCCGAAAAACTCCTCCAAGAGGAATTAGGCACTCAATACAGAGCAATTACAGCTGAATTCGTAAGACAAAACAGGAAAGTAACCTGACAAGGTAAAATCCTTAAGAATGAACAGCAGACATTGCTAATCCTTAAAGTGCTCACTCTTCAATCTTTCACCACCACCCTGCATGCATTTGCCTAGTATGTACAAATTAAACTGGGTGCTTATGCCTTGGATCATATTGGAATCCTGGCCTCATCTAGCGCCTAATAGTATTCCCACAGGGAAGGAAATTCTGTTTGCAATAGTGACCTTTTGATAGGTTTATTCTGAGAATAGTTGGTGCAATGGGAGACCCCTTTTCTGAGAGAATGTGGTATGTCCCTATACAACATCCTGGTCTATGAGAAGGGATATGTGAGCTCCTGGGGACAGCTGGCTTTTGGGATGGTATGAGCATATGCCTGTGTGTGCTCACATGCATGGACTCATAGATGAGATTGTACAGTTAATGGGAAAGACCACAATCATCTAGAAGACAAATGTTTTCAGACAAAGCAAAAAATTATCATTATCATTGGAGAAAAACAAAGGCACTACATTTAATGGAAGCATAAAAATTAACTAATAAAACATATGCACTATACAGTAGAGCCTCAAAATTCATAAAGAAAATTTAACTGAATTGCAAAAAGACAAAGACATTTACACCAGCTTGTTGAATCGAATCTACCAACACATCACAATATGCCTAAGTTTAAGGATTCAAAGATTCAACAGAAATTATTTCTAAAGTCTCTCCTTACTCCAACATTCCCATACTCTGTGATTCATGTCTGGTCCCCAAATAAGAAACAAGTTTCCTATGATGTCAGATTGATGAAACTCTATTTCCAGGGACCCAATTTTGAGCTCAGTTCTTACTCTCATCATGAGGTAGAGTAAAGCAGGGACTCTCTGTCCCGTGGAGTCCCTTTGACACTTAGTAAAACTTAAGACTGTTAGGGTTCTATGGGTGTTGTGGGGTGCCCACCCAAATAGCCTATCTTAGCATTTCCTTAGCTAGTGATTGTGCATCTGTGTATGAATTATCTGTACCCTTCAGACTTCACAGAATCCCCCTCAGCTATCTGATCTAGCCCCCAAATACAGCTCTTTTGCTTACCAGACCTTACATCATGGCCTTGTAGTTTTGGTTTCTTTGGGTACCCTGAGTTGCTGAGTTCACTGCACTAGGTTTACCTCAGCTAAATTTACTTCGCTTGACTGGAGAGGAAACTACTTTCTCTACTTCTGTTTTCAATATATTTGATGTGAGTTCAGTTTCCTTTTGTTTTCTCATATCCCTTTTGCCCTTGAGGAATTTTTGATGTAGAGAAAATAAAATTCTGATGCTTTAAAAATTCCAAGCATAAATTCCATATACTTTTAAATCTATTACCTTTCTTCATTTGAAAACCTCAAGAAGGGACAGAAATTGCTCTATTTTTGTTAATGGTACCAGTGTCATCCCTGGTTCATTGTGGAGTCACTGGTGATTCCTTTCTCCCTCTACAGAAAGTGCATTGCCCAGCTCTGTTGTGTCAGCCTCTGCAATGTGCCTTGCATTTAGTTTGTCTCAACTTCCACAACAACCATCCTATTCAGGTCCCGATCTCTTCTTGCTAGGGCTATTTTAATTATCTCCTAACTGTTCTTCTTGACTCCAGGTTATCCTCTGTCCAGCTCCTCCTCCAGAAAACCGATTGAGTAATCTCATGTTGCTATAATCATGACACTCTCACTGAAACATTCCCAGTGGTTCTCCATTGTCAACCATGGGGAAATGACTTAGAAGAGAGAAAAGAGATAAGAGAAATCCAGGTTTAAATCCCACCTCTTGAACTTGCTAACTGTGTGACCTGTCTCGCCCTGTCACAGAGTTGAGAATTCTATTAAATAATGTTTATAAAGGGCTTCACAAACCAGGATATTCTGGAGTCTGCTTTTACCAGCTCATTTTCATAAATTTTCAGTATAGGTACATACTCTTTAGAAATAGGCAAACACTACAGATCAGGGCTTGTTTTATTGCTTTGTTGATTGCCTAGACTTAAGAAAGGGATGGAAAATATGTGGTGAATGCAGACGAAACTTAAAAGTATGTTGTGTGTTTTTTGGAGAGTTGGTTGTTAGCATTTACCAGCATACAACTGTTTACTGTAAGCTATTATATGAGAGTCACTGTGGGATATCGTATAGAATGGTAGATTTGGTAGATGGAAGGTAGATAGAAGGTATGAGTCCAAATCCCACTTTAGACAATTATTAGTTATAATGAAAACAAATTACTTAAGCTCTCATAGCCTCCATTTCTTCTTCTATTAAAATGGACCTAAATAATATTTATACTTCCTACCTCACAAAGTAAATAATAATACAACAATAATAATATATTTATATAGTGCTTTGAAGTTTGCAAATGCTATCAGGAAGTTTGTTTGTGAACTTTAAAGAACTTCCTAAATGTGGATTATTATTTACCAAACAAAGTATACATTCATGGCACCAGCAAGGCTCCCTATAGTCCTTATTCAGCCTATGCATTCAGCCTTACCTTATAGTTCTTTCCATATACTTTATGTTCTTGCCAAAATTGGACTCTGTCCTTAATTTTTCTTCTATTACATCTTTTTCCCACTTCTTTCCTTATGCCACAGGCTATATCTTCAACGAATATCTTTCTTATTCTCTCCCTCTTTCATCTTCACTGTTGTAGTTGCTCCCTTCCTTTGAGATGCATCTTCTCATGAATCCTTCCTTTACCTCCTCAAGTTTCTTATATCAAGTTACCTGGATTTCTGCATTCAACTTGAACTTTGCCCTTGTATTAAAATGGCTTCTTCTAATTAGGTTGTAAATTACTTGATAAGCAAGGCGCTGTGCTGCATCGGTCTTTTTGTCCTCAGCACATCACACTGAGAATAACCGACCCTTTAAATATGTTTGTTGAATTGAATCAAAAGCATTCACGATGTGCACACGTGAGGCTTCTGAGCTAAATAGTCTACAGACTTTAGCTTCTGTAATTTCCTGAGCCTCGACTACATTTTCTGCTATAGATTTTGCGCTTGTTCATTTCTACATTGAAGTGACTCATCTGTGTTCATTTAGTTTGAAAGATCTTGTCTAGTTCTACATAGAATTTCTTTTCTCAGTTCTCTCTGAGAGATATTGGGCTATTAGCTTTACTTTTTAAAAAATGGTAGTCTATTTGCTTAGAGTCATGGCAAACCCTGCAAAGCAAGATAAACAAATGCACCATAAAATGTCATTTCTGTGCCTTTGGGACTTTAATGGAAGCAGCTCCCTCCATTCCATTATTCACTTCTGCAACCAAGATTTTGAGCTTTCTTCCCTTTTGGATGTAACCTGTATCTCTCTTTTGGATATACTCTCTAATGAAGTTCACATATTAGTCTGAGCAATCTATTGCTTATGGGAGGGGAAAATAATGTGCCCTTGTAGTCAACACTCAAAAATAAAGTTCATGTTTTCAAATCACGTAACCTCTCTGAGCCTCAGTTTCCTTATCTTAAAATGGAGAAAATTATTTCTCTAGGACTGTTTTGAGGATGAAATAAGGTAATGTATATAAAGTACACATTGTGACCTCTTTCAATGAAGCCTTCCCCAGTAACCAAAAGGAGAAGCAATTTCTATTTAAGTTATGGCTCATAGTCCATTTGCATAAGTCTCTCCTCATGGGTAGAGATGGATTACTTAGTGCTCCACCTCCTTATTAGGGAAACAGTTGGTGAGAGCTTAGAAGAAAAGAGATCCCAGCTTCCAGAATGAAGACACAAAGCTCCAGAATTTCTTCAGGTCTTCAAAGGAAGAGGAAGACCCTGGAAAGAAACTAATATAGAGGAGCTGCCACCTAGATCATGTCCCTATCCCTGGCTTATTATCCCCAGCTTATTACTTTGGAGGAATTTCCCCTTGGGTAAGAGCTGGGACTCTTTTGGTTGAGCTGAGATTTCTCACTGCCTTTGGAAGACTTCATTCCCTCAGTATATTGTCTGACACGTAGTCTTAAGTGTTTATCTGATTTCTGTTTGCTCTCAGTTTGAATAAATGAGTTTATTTGTCATATGCCATCTTTGTGTAATTGGCATTTGGTGGGAAGGGAGTCAAACCTTGGATATATAGCCTGAAGCAATCTTTCCCATTGAGGGGTAGCAATCAGGGGCTCAGCCTGAACCTAGAAATTATCTCCCTTAGACTAACAATATTTAGGAGGGCAGGCAGATATAATTCTAATTTGGTACTCCCTTTATGAAGAGAGTAAACACCCTCTGGCCCCAATCTTCTGCTTTCCTCCTGGCAGGAAACAAAGTCTCCATTGTAGAGGGGTGGAAGGAGAAGACTTTAGAGATATCTCTTCCTCCCTCCCTATGAGCCACATCTAGACAGACCTGTGCAGAAAGCCTACATGAGCACAACCACCATCCCTGACACCAATATTCCTGAATCTCTCATGCTACTCTGGGTGCCCTATGCACTTACCATACTCTACCTTGGATCATAGGTGTCTATGTTCAAGGCTCTCCCCCATCCCTACCACCAAAAAGAAAATCCCAGTTAAGTAACATGTCTTGGAGCTCCTGATCTGGTCACGGCTAGTGAAGATAAAGAAGTTGTCTGAGAATGATGGCAATGAAGACCTGTAGGAAGAAAATCCCTACCTATGCCATCAAGAGTTGAGAGCTGGAAAAGCAGGTTCCAGAAAGCTGAGTAGGAGCAGCTTAGAAAGCTAATCCATAGTAGAAGCCAGAACTTTTCAAATATCAGAATAAAAGCAAACAGAAGGAAGTTGAGCAGGAGGGAAAAGCAAGATAAAAAGCATTAGGCCTATACCTATATTTTGCAGTTAGGACCAAAATCGAAGTTTTAAGAACATTATCACTTATAAATTTTTGAACTCCTTTTGCCGACTCTAAAAGTCAGTGTGTTATAGTGAGAAGACCACAGGACTGGGAATTGATCTGACACTTTACAGCTATGTGACCCCGAATAATTCACTTCACCAGCCTGCTCATCTGCTAAATGGGTTCATTAATATTTGTATTCCTTAGCTTTCAATATTGTTGCATGGCAAATGTTTTGTAAAAATAAAGTGCTAATCAAATGTGTTATGATTGTTGCATGTTTTCCTTGTAGTGTTTTACAATAAATTTCCTTTTTAAAAAGCCAGAGTTGGCATTAGACTGCTTTGGGAAAATAGAGGATATGGGTTCTCCCTAAAAGGCTACAGGAGATAAGGGATAGGGGATCTTGTGAAAACCAGGGAATGTGGTAGCAGTGAAAACCCAATAGAGAGAAAAGAGGTTGTTTGGTTCAAAAACAAAACTATGTTACAAGGTGGGGGATGTGAGGTGAGCCTCTCCTCCAGGCTCAAGACATGAGAGATTATAGCCAAACAATGTAGAAATGGGAGAAAAAGAAATGAAAAAAAAAGTCACACCAAAAGCCTAATTCAATAATGGGACAGAGAAGAGATGGTCATAAATTCAGAGAAATGAGAAATACGAGCAAGTACTGCACTGAGGCCAGCAGAGGGCACAAAAAACACATTTAATCAGTCTTCTCATATTCACCCCATTGGTAAGATTGTTGAAAGAGGCTGCTGTGGTTAGGCTTATGGACAAAATAAAGTGTAAAGAATAAGTTTACATAGTCACAGAATCATATATTTAGAATTGGACTGGTCTTCGGATCATTGAATTCAACCCCCTTGTTTTAGAAATGAGGAAACTGAGGCACAGAGATTAAATGACTTGCCCAGAGTCTGCAGAAGGATTTGAACCCAGGACTATTTGGCTCCAACTCCAGTGGTCTATTTATATGTGTATATATATATATGTATATATATATATGTATACATGTATATATATACATATATATGTATGTATATATATGTATATATGTATATATATACATATATATATATATGGAGAGAGAGAGAGAGAGAGAGAGAGTTCTATTTAGGTCTATATATATATATATAGTTCATGAACCCCTATATGTGTGCTTTGCACTGTGACTATCATCTGAGAATCATTTAGCCAAATAGACTTAGTTTTAAGAGAGAAGCTTTTAATAAAGTGGTACAGTAAGAATAATTGGTATAAAACATCCCTTCAAAAGTCCATGACACTCTCCCACTAGTACAGATAGAGTCCAGGGGAAAGTGGATTCAGTCTTAGAAAGTACAAGTCATTCCTCCAAAAGGGTTTTATTGGAATGTCACACTTGCTCTAATCTCCAAAATAACTACAGTTCTAAACTAGCTTGATACTTTTTATATGACTTCTAATAGATGGATGGATTGTAAGTTCCTTCAGGGTAAGGACTGTCTTTCTTTCCTGTATTTAATCCCCAGCATTTAGAACAGTGTCTGACAACATAGTAGATGCCTAATAAATGCTTGTTAACAATTGACTATGAAAAATAGAAATAGGAAATAGAAATGTTGGTGAAGATGAGAATGGAAGAGGGGGACAAATAGTAAGTTCCACTGGTAGCATCTTAATTTAAATGCCTCTAGATTATACAGAAGGTAACATTCAGCAGGTACTGGGCAATACCTGATTTGGAAGCCATCTACTTAGAGAGGCAATTTGAACCCATGAGAACTATAAGATCTCCAAGGGACAGAATGCAAAGACAGAATAAAAGATAGTCCAGGACAGAGCACTCAGGTACACCCACCAAGGGATAGAAGATGATGCAGTAAGTTATATTGAAAAGGATAAAGAAATTGGAGAAAAATAACTGAGAAGATAAGTGCTGTGGAACTCAAAGGAAGATAGGAGATAATGAGAGACTGAATGTAAATGGTGACAGTGGAGAAGGACAGATTCAAGAGGCATTTGAGGGAGAAGATTAATAGACTATGGCCACTCATGAGAAGTGTAATACAAAGTAATAGGTGTTGGGGGAGGGTACCTCATCAGAAAGAGTTTAATCTGAATAACTCTTTAAGAATAAGCTTAGTTGCACTTCTACAGATATATGCAAGGATGGATTTTTAATGACATCTTCTTAGGCCAATTTGGGAACTGAGTAAAAGAAAATAGAAAGTGCAAGAAAATCCCACTTAAGTAAAGAAAATTACAATCAGCACTATATAAGGGAATGTGGCCTAGAAGACAGATAACCCAAGAAGTTGAGACAAAGGTTCACTGGTCTCCCAGCTCAGTCAAACCCAAACCATCCTCAGCATCACCATGACCTCCTGGACCTTTTTGCCAGTTGCCCTGGTGCTGCTCTGCTCCAGCACCCTCTGCTCCATGGGCTGTGACCTGACTCAGGGCCTGAAGGAAGATTTCTCATTCCTGAACCAAATGAGCACATTTTCCTTGGGGCCATGTTGGAAGGACAGGACCAACTTCAACTTCCCAAAGGAAGCCATGGAAGGCAGCCAGCTCCAGAGGGAAAATGTCACAGTCATTGTTCATGAGATGCTCCAGCAGATCTTCACCATCTTCAGCCTGAATGCCACTCCTGCAGCGTGGAATCAGACCCAGCTCATACAACTGCTCAGTGGACTGGATCAGCAGCTGGAACAGCTAGAGAGCTGTCTTGGGCAGGGTATAGAATGGGAAGAGCCTTCCTTGGGAAGTGAGAACCCCAGGCTGGTCCTGAAGAGCTACTTCCAAGGAATAAGCCAGTACCTGCAAGGTAAAGAATATAGCCGCTGTGCCTGGGAAATCATGAGAGTAGAGATCAGGAGGGTCTTTCTGTTCATGAACAAGCTCACAAGAAATCTCAGGAACTAAAGAAGAAGAAATGGACCCTCAGAACACTTTATCTCATTTCCCAATTATTCTGTTATCAAATGCAAAAATCTGAACTAATGGAATATTTTTAAATAATGTAAGCCATCAAGTTGTATGCTGAAAAGGGGTTAGAATACAGAGAAATATAATCTATACTTATTAGCTGAAGAACCTGAATATTTTGAAATCCATATTTATATATTTATTGTATTTTTAACCATAATATTTATAATATTTATTATTTATAAAACTTTTACTTTTCAAATTTGTATATTCAGCCTACTGTTTATTTGTTTAATTAAATGTGGTTTTTTTAAAAAGAATTTTTGGACTAAGTTGAAAATTTTTCTTATGAAAAGAAAAATAAATTTGCATGCAAATTTGCAAACACCAAACCCTAAAGCAGTAGTATCAATCTCAGATAGAAAAAAATTCCTGTAGGCCACAAATTGACTTAGAAAACCACAAATTTGTATCATCTGCATTGTATTATATTTTATTTGTTTTGTTAAATATTTTTCAATTACATTTTCATTTGGTTGATCCACAGTCAGGAGTTTTGCCATTGCCTTCCACTTGTAAGTCCGACACCACTTCTCTAAGGAATAGAGAGCAGATTCAACACAACAATTTAATTCAACAAATGTTTATGGAGCAGAGCACCGTGTAAGTCCTAGGAATGCATAGAGGAAAAATGACACAATTCATGCCTTCAGAGAGCTTACAATCTAATGTAAGGTTGAAATACACACTGGAAGGTAGTTTGGGGGAGAGAAAAAGGAAAAATCCAGACAATATGTTCTGATAAAAGATGATAAGGGAGACTTTATGGAGAAGATACCTGAACTTGGTTTTTGAAGGAAGAGAAGAATTCAACATATAAAAACAAGAGGAAAATGTGCTTCAGATGTGGCTACATAGCCTTCATGCATACATAAAGGCATGAGAGATCAGGAAAAAAAGAGGTCATAGTCGACTTGTAAAGGACGTTAAGGGAGGCAGGTAGGTGACTCAGTAGATAGAGTGGTGACCCTGGAGTTGGGAAAACCTGAGTTCAAAGTTGGCTTTAGACACTTACTAGCTGTGTGACCCTGGGGAGGTTGCTTAACCTCTGTTTGACTTAATCCACTAGAGGAGGAAATGGCAAACCACTCCAGGATCTTTGTTGAGAAAACCCCATGAACTACAGCACACCAATACTGTGCATGTGATGTGGTCAGGTGCATGTACTAGGAAAATTATTTTGACAACCTTTGGAAGAATGTAGTAGGATGGAGGATGGGAAGAACACATGGCAAGGAGACCAGTTGGAAGGCTTTTATGATAGTTTAGGTGAAAGGTGATAGAGATCTGGACTACGGTGTTGGCAGTGTGAGTGAGTGGAGAGGAAGGAATAAATGAAAGCGTTAGTGTTGACTACAAATAATACAATAGAATCAATGTGAAGGATGAAGAAGAGTAAAGAGTGAAAGATGACTCTGGAGGAATGTTTAGGAAAAGTGTTACATACAATGCCAAATGGGTCACTCTCTCAGTTATCTCTGATAAATGATACATATATAGAGAGATATATAGATAGATAGATAGACAGATAGATAGATAGATAGATACATAGATGGATGGATAGATAGATGGATAGATGATGGATAGATGGATAGATAGATAGACAGGTAGATAGATAGATAGATAGATAGATGGATGGATGTATAGATAGATGGATGGACAGATAGATAGAGGGACAGACAGACAGACAGACAGACAGACAGATAGATAGATAGATAGATAGAT
>NW_020954570.1:44004-52608 GCF_900497805.2 Vombatus ursinus | reverse complement strand
GATAGATAGATAGATAGATAGATAGATAGATAGATAGATAGATAGAAAATATCAATGCAGGAAGGTTGGGGAGAAAATACATCCAGAAATGATTATCAAAATCAAGTGCACCAATAAAATATATAAATAAATAAATATGCATTTAACCAAAAATAAATAAAAGGAAGGTGGAAAGAATCTAAGTTCTACATCTACACTTTGGATTCTTTGTGCATAGTAGTTGTCTAATAGGGATGCGAGAAGAATGGTGTCTGATTTACTCTGTTTAAAAAAAAAAGTTGGAGTTCGGGGAAGGGGTGATGTAGAGTGTATAGTACAACTTACTTATTATTCCAAGTACTGTGGGACTATCTAGGCCCAGATTAATGTTTATCTATGAAGTTATTGGGAAAATAAGGGGAGAATTTGGCCAGTTTGGGAGTGAAGGCAAAAGGCAAGGGATAATTAGCACTTATGAGACACTTAGCAATTCTCTGGCAAATGGCAGGAGAATGACCTTTGATTGTTCTCTGAATTGATGAATCAAAGAATTTAGAGAGGTACTTACGGAATTTTTTTCCTCTGGGAAAATGATTTGATTTGTGCCTCTACATGGCACATTGGATAGACTGCTGGTCCTGGAGTCAGGAGGAACTGAGCTCAAATCTAGCCTCAGATACTTATTAGCTTTGTGACCCTGGGCAAATTGCTTCACCCTATTTGCCTCAGTTTCCTCATCTGTAAAATGAGTTTTAGAAGGAAATGGCAAACCACTCCAGTATCTTTCCCAAGAAAACTCCCAACGGTGTCATGAAGTTGAACTCTACTGAAAAAATGACTGAACACACAAGACTTTCACCCCTCACTCCACCCCTTTATCTAACACAAAGACATTTCCACTAGGAAAGTTTGCTGACCTTGCACACATGGATCAGTTCAAATTTCCTAAAATAATTATGATCAGTAGAGCATTGCATTCCTTGCTTATTCAACTAATATTGGCTATATAGAAACTGCCTGGTACATAGAAAGGTCAATCAGTGGTCAAACATGAAGTCGCTTTTGTCAGCTCCAGCCTACCAATAGGCCAATCTTCATACAGTTTTAAAGACTTCAAGCCAGAAAATTTTTTGCAACATTCATGTTGAAATGTGTGGACATACATAGGAGAATGTGATAATTGAATTCATGTGTGCTAATGAGTTCAAGTGAAATAGTATAAAGCATGGGTTGGCAAACTTTTTCTATAATGGGACAGATAGTAAATATTTTAGGTTTTATAGGCCAAGAGGCAAAACAGACCATGATATATGCATTTACATAACAAGAGAGAAAGCTACTTTTTATTGATAACATTCAAAATATAGGAATAATAATAATTGAGTGCAATTTTTATAATACAAGTCTACTAATGAGAAGAGTTGATTGGGGGTGGGAGAATAACATTTTGCTTAATTAGGGTTTAAAGTTGATATTCCCTATTATTGGTCTAAGGAAAGACAGCACCAAAAAAGTCATTTTCCATTGACTGAGCTTCTTATATGCTCCACCTCCCAAAAATTACCAGGCTACTCTCACAGTCATTGTCCTTAAACCAATGGACCAACCCAAGAAGACCTTGGTTATAAGATGGTCAACAAAAGGGAAACATAATTCATCTACTATGGACACAACAGATATAATATCCAAGTCTTTTCCATCAATTAAACAAAAATTAGTAGTACTTCCAAATATAGAAATTACATAGTGAGACCTGAAATATAAGCAAAAAACTTTTATAGTAAGGCAAGTCAAAAGGCTAATAGATAGGATATAGGCCTATCAGATCATATGGACAGCAATAAGTCATCTTCATAGAATAGATAATTGAACCTATAGGAGCTGATGGAGATAACATAAAAAGAGTGTTACTGTAGAAAGACAAGAGTACAGGGCCCAAGACTGAGCTTAGCATGTTATTGCCCATGACAGACTTCCTGTTTCTTTGAGATCTTAAAAAAATAATAGTGAAAAAATTAAGAGGAGTAAATTTCTGTTTACAGCTTTTTAAAAAGATTACATAAGAAATTCTTGAAAGTAAAAGTGATGTAAGAACCAAAAGGAAACTGAATATATGTTAAACCATGAGTTTAAAAAAAGAAGTGGGGGAAGAAGAGAAAGTGGTTTACATCAAGTGAAGGAAATTTTTAGTTTAGAGAAACTCAGATGGGGAAACTCAGCAACCTAGGGAATGGACTGAAGCCAAGAACAAAGGATCTGAATATCAAATCTAAAGGCCATCATCAAAAGAAAAAACCACCCCATAATCAATCAAAAAGCATTTATTAGCCATTATAATATTATTTATTATGTGTTTGACAATGTACTAGGCCTTGGGATACAGAGACCAAAAAAAAAAAAAAAATGAAACATTCACTTCACCCCCTAAAGGTTGCATTCTACAAAGGAAGAAAGCAGGTTCATGTAAAAGCATATACAAAATACACACAAAATAAATATATAAGATACCTTCAAATGCAGACACTAGTGATAGTGAGGATCAAGTAAGGCCTCATATAAGTGGTGGCGTTTGAGCTGAACTTTGAAGAAAATTGGAGAATGTAGAAGGCAGAAGGGAAAAGTGAGTGCATTCCAGGCATGGGTCATAGCACGTGAAAAGGCAAAGAGATGGAAATTGAATATCATACATGAGAAATAGCAAGAAGGCCCATAGAATTCATAGTAATTGTTATTAGTATTATATTAATTGTTAACATAACATATTAATTATTAATATGGTCATTAAGACTGTAATGCCTGGTCCATAGAATTAATAGTAATAACAACAATAATAATAACATTTTATAGTTCTTTAAGATTTATAAAAGGCTTTACATAAATTATCTCCTTTGGCCCTCACAACAGTTCACGGTGAGATAGGTGCCATTATTATCCCCATTTTACATATACAGAAAATGAGATTTGGAGATGTGACAGTAAGTATCTTTAGGAGGACTTTAACATGCTATCTATCAATTCTATTAATTTCATTTTTAAAAAGCAATGTAAAATAAGACTGAAATGTAACTGTCACTGACTTGAGGGGAATGACATGATCAGGTCTATGTTCTAGGAACAACACTTTGGTATCTGAGGATAGATTGGAGAAGGGTAAACACGAAGCAGGGAGACCAATCAGGATACAATTACAGTAGCAGAGATAAGAGATGATGAGAGCCTGAACTATGGTGGTGGCTATGTGAATCATGATAAATAGATGGATGGGAGAGATATGACATAGGCAGAATCAACAAGACTTGACCAATTCTTGGGGTGAAGGAGGTTGAGAAGTTGATGCTGATTCTGAGAGTGAAAATTTGGGTGACTAGAAGAATGATGATGCCCTCAACAGAAACAGAGAAGGTTGGGGAAAAGGAGTAGTTGTGGGAGGGGGGGAAGAAAATAACTTCAGTTTTGGACATATTGAATTTGAGATGACTGGGACATGTGGCAGGAAATGTCCAATAGACAGATGGTAATGTTAGACTAGCGATACAGAGAAAGAGGAGGTTTGGATATATATACATCAATGAGTCATTTATAGAGGGATGAGAATTGAATCTACGTGAGCTGATGAAGTCACAAAAAGAGAGAGCTACTCTAAGAAGAGGAGAGGAGAGAAAAGAAGAGAAGAGAGAAGAAACCATTTCAATTCACTGAAATAATTTGAGCTGTTCTTGATAAAAATGAAAAAGCCTTAGAACACAGAGAAATTTTATCTGTGTTCAGGAGTTGAATAGTTTTAATGTTTTATAATTTATATTTACTTATTCTGGTCATAATATTTATAACATTTATTATTCATTGAGAAACATGTTCATTTGTACAATAGATTATGTTTTCTCATTAAATGTTTTTAAAAAAAACCTTGTGCATTATTAATTATATACTATTTTACAAAATAAACTCACCTTAAAAGGTTAATTGGATGCTCCAAAGGGATAGACAGAAGTTTCAGTTAAATAAATCAATTCAAACAACATTTATTAAGCACCTAATATATACAAAACACTGGAGGAGGTGTTGGGAAAACAGAGAGTAGGAATGATAATCACTGCCTTCACGAAGCAGGTTGGCTAATAAAAGCATCCAACATGCAGCGCGATGAATAGGATCCAAGGATGAAACTGAGACCAGGAGACAGAGAGCCAGAAAAAGAGTTTTCATGAAATTTGTTGGAGGATAGATCCATCTGTAGCTGAGGAGGTGAGAACAGCTTCATGGAAGGGGAAACAATAGAACTGGGACTTGAAGGAAGAGAATTCAAGACACCAAGAGATGAAGAAGCAGGAATGTCCTGGAGCCAGCTTCTACAGAGAGGAAAGATTATTAAGTTTTCAGTGTGCTCATTTACACCATGGAAATCATCAAAAGCTACAAATTACGGCTTGATTTATTTTTTGTTGATTGCCTCAACTTAAGAAAGTAATGGAAAAATGTTAACAATGCAGATCAGACTTAAAGTATGTTCTGCATTTGCAAAGAACTGGTTGTTAAACATTTATCAGCACATCTCTAGAAGGAAGTATATATTTCAGTCATGGCCATTAACCTGCATGTATGCTGTGCAATTTAGCTGGAACATAGACCCCTGAAGGAGACTAGTGTGACATAGAATAGAAATGGTATATTGAGGACAGATTATGAAGGGTTCAGGATAAGACATCTTTGATTTGCCCTATAGAAAAGTTTTAGACAGAAGAATGACATAGTAAGAACCTAGGCCTTAGAAAGATTTTTTTGTCAGCTTTGTGAAAGTTTGAAGGTGGAAGAGACTTGTGGCGAGGAATCCAAGTAAGAGACTAGATTAACTTTTTATATATGCTTTTTAGGTACTTTGACAAAGTCTTTAACCAAGTCATAGACTTGATGATCTTTAAGTCACCTATTAATTCTAAATGTTTGGTCCTATGATCAATGATGCACTCAAAGGTACCCATCTAACCCAGGACCCAGGTTATTATAGACTTGTTTCACTGATTCTAATGTAGCGCAAGACCAAATGGGTCATCCCACATAATAGGGCCATTCGATAATATGGATCAGGGCCCAACATTTAAAGAGAAAGGGTTGTATCTTCTTCTGTTTTGGCTAGGCAATGGGGTTAAGTGACTTGCCCAAGGTCACACAGCTAGTGTTATGTATCTGAGACTGGATTTGAACTCAGGTCCTCCTGAATTCAGGGCCGGTGTTCTACCCACTGCACTACCTAGCTGCCCCTGGTTGTATCTTCTTCTGACAGAGCTGATTGGTTTTTCACCTCTTTTGTCACAAGTGAGGAGGAATCAGGGAGAGTTTGAGTCACTCACAAGTTTCCAGAAAAATACAGAAAAGAGGTTCTAGAATAGATACCCCCTTCCCAAAAAAGGGGAGGTTGGAATAGTCCAGATGCAAGTGAGGAAAGGCCATATCAATGTGTGAAGCAGGGAGTTTGGGGCAGAAAAATCCATCACATCTCAATTAATCACAGAAAGTCCCCAAAGAAGGACCATAAGACAGTGAGACTAAATCAATAAAGTAAGTAGAAATTAGACGAAAAAAAAATCAGGAAAAATTTCATGAAGGTAGTTCATGAGATAAGGCTTGAAGGAAATTAGGAAATCTAAGAATCAGAGCTAAGGTGGGAGTACATTATAGCTATAAAGGATAACCCAGTGCAAAGATCTAAAAACAGAGATAGAATTTCTTGTATGAGAAACAGTTTGAAGATTAGTATGGCAAGACTAGAGTGTGATAAGTGAAGTAATATAAAATAATCATGGAAAAATAGTTTGGATCTGTTGGGCTTTAAATACCCAACAGTGATTTTGGATCCCAGTGGTAAACAGGAACCACTGGAGATCAAAATATCTCCTTGTGTAATGTGCCAACCACAACGTCAAAAAAATTAAAAGTCTTTGAGTCCAAGATTGTTAACAAAAGGGAAAAAAAAACTAAATTGCACCATTAACATTACATCCATGCCCATTCTGATGATGAAATAAAATTAGTAACCCTTTCACTGATTAAATAATTAGCTACTAGAATGTGAAACATAAGCAACAATTTTATATTAAGGGAATTCATCTGATGTGGTAGCTTACAACAAACCACATCTGCTTTTCAAAAATGAAATTTCTGTTTGCTCTAGAGGCTTTCCTTATGAATAATATTGAGAAGTTTTAAAAGAAGTATCTATTTGGAGTTTTTGAGATACCAAAATTCCTCAGTATAAAAAGTGATGCAAGATAACAAAAGGAAAACTGAAAGCACATTCAATGTGATGAAAATAAAAGTAGAAAAAGTGGTTTCCCCTTAGACCAAGTGAAGTAGCGAGAGAATCAGAGAGCAGTAAGCTGGACAGCTGAGTGCAGACTAAACTCAAAATTTCAGAGCATGGTGTCAAGTCTGTAAAATATGAAACCAAGGAAGGCTCTGGTTTTGAATTGAAAGGAAAATGTTCACATCCATGCTTAGCCACAATCTAAGGACACTTAGAGACAGGCTTTTGCTGGGCTGGGGTACAGCAATGTATTCAACAATCCCCTGAAGGTCCCATGTATTAGCAAGTCTCAAAAGGAAATCTATGGGGTTGAAAGTCTCTTCCTTCTTGCATCAAGTGAAGAGAAGAAGGGTCTTTAGATGCTCTTTGGGGCTCAGTGAAGGGGTATGCACATACATATGATTTAGGGACAAAGTTGGTTTTCTTTTAGGTAACAGGCTTGAATCACAGCATCATGAAATATAAGAACTTAAAGAGATGCTAAACATTTCTTCTCATGACCTGTCTTAACCTGTATTTCACTGCATAATCATTATAGACTTTATGCCAAATATTTTTCCAAAAAAGTGGGATGTGATCATTATGTGAAACTTTTTAAAAATGCTGATATTACTTGCCTTTTAGTTTCCACCAGTCTCCCACCAACTTTTCACTCACTGAAAACTCTTTCCACAGCTCTGTTTCCATGCTCAGTAAACACAATCACTTTCATCTTGAAGCCTGTAGAATAGTTTTTATATTTACCCATAATCAGAAAGAAATAGTTCACACATTAATGTATCACTAGCAGACAAACTATACAGTTCAGCTAGACTGGACACTTAGCATATCACATGACTTACTCATGGCAGCTTCACCTGCCCACCCCCCTTGCACCTATGGCTCTTCATTGGGTTGAGTGACAATACTGTCAGTACTGTAGCACTCTAAACAAGTCATGCAAGTCGACTTTCAGAAGTAAACTGACAATTCAAGTGGGCTGAGAACTCTAGGCTTGGGGCTCACAATACCTGAGAGATAAATACATATCCATATGCCATTGGTGAATACATTACTGTTCTCTTTGCCTTTTAAGTGACTTGACGTGCAGAATTGTACCATCTGACGAACTTGTGATGAAAGGTTATAAAACAATTTTGAATTGGGGGAAAAAACTCACAGGGTGGAACGATTATGTGGTAGCAATGATTAGGTGGTGAAATACAGTATGTTCTTATGTTCAATCCAAGAAGAACCATGTTTGACAGATTCATGGTCTGTTGAAATCCTATCCATCTTGTAAGACTTCACTCAAAGGCCCCTTCCTCTGTGATAACATCTTCCTTGGTTTCTCCCTCCCCTATAGCACAGAACTGATTGTGATATCTGCCTCCTTTGAATCCCAATAACATTTTATTTGCACCTCTTTTTGTTTGTTTTAATCACATTCTGTCTTTCATTGTTACTAATTTTGAATTTACAATAAAATGGAAATAACCTCACAGGATTTTATGAGAATCAAATTAGATTCTGCACATAAAGTGCTTTGGAGCATTATAGAAATTTCAGTTATTATTATCATTATGATTATTGCCACTACTATGTGCAAGGCACTGTGATGGGACCTGAGAACAGGAGATGAAAAAATACCATAGTCTTCACCACAGAGTTGTTTATTTTGTCATTGAAGGGTGAAACATGAAACATGTACAGGAGTATAATGCAATCTAGAAAGTGGTTAAGGGCATTGGAATGATGAAAAGGAGTGACCTGAAAGATAAAAGGAAGAAAGGATACTGTCTGTCTGGGGGTAGGGAGTGTGGGGGAAGATAGAGGAAAGGAATCACGAAGTCACAGCTAAGCTCAGTCTTGAAATAGCAGTAGGGGGTCTAGCAGACTACAATGGTGAGATGGGCATTTCAGCCTTGGGCAAGTAAATGGAGTCAGGAGGAGGCTGGATGAGATTGGACACCAAAAGTTAGTCACATTCGAGTGGGACAGTGTGTGAACAGGATTAGGTATCGACACTGACCAGCTGTGAAACCTTGGTGTTCCTTGAAGTCAGGAACATCTGAGTTCTAGTTTCTCTTCTGACATACTGATTGTGTGATCCTGGGCAAGTTACTTAACCTCTCAGTGCCCTAGGCGGCTCTCTCAGGTGATAAATTTTAGAGTAGTTGCTGCTCTGTGTTGGCAGAAGGAGTTTCCTCAACTGAGATTTCCCTTATCCTTTATCTCTAGTGTGAGCAAGGCACTGTGCTAGGGACACTATTACAAAAAGATCCTTTTCCTTAAGGAGCTTACATGTGTTCTACATTATATCCAGATAAGTATACAAATAGATC
>NW_020954570.1:37293-43993 GCF_900497805.2 Vombatus ursinus | reverse complement strand
ATAGATAGATAGATAGATAGATAGATAGATAGATAGATAGATAGATAGAATAAAGGTATGTAGCAAGGACTGTCCCTCACATGTAGCATGCGGGTGTAAATGTGTGGCTTGAAGGGAGATTGACTAGGCATTTCTACCCTCTTCTCCCTTCACCCTTCTTCAAAGGGGACTTTAATTCCTGCCAAGAGGGTAAATAGGAGGTTGTGCTAAGAAGCTCTCCTCAGAAAGAAGGGATACCAGGCTCTTTATCTATCTGCACTCTTTAATAGTGTTAGTCTAAGGGATTTGGTTTTCAGGTTCAAGTTAACTTCAGATGGCTGTTTCATTAATGGGAAAAGCAGGACCCCAAGCTTTATATCCAAGACTTGACCCCTCTCCCATTAAAATACCACAATGAACACACACATAGCAGACAGCAAACAAGCCCATTTGTCCAAGTCCAAGGCAAACAAAATCAGATAAAATATACATAGGAGAGTATATACAAGACAATACAGAGAGAGTGAAGGAGATCTCCCACTGGAGTGAGATAACTCAGCTCAACTAAAAGAAAGAATCCTAGACCTCACCCAAAGGGAAGTTCCCTGAGGTTTCTAGTATAGCAAGCTGGGGAGAGGAACGTGTTGATTACTAATTCTTCTCATGTTGGCTTCTTCCTAGAGTTTTTCCTTCAGCAACCTGAAGTGGGATTGACATTGTTTATCCTCTCAAAGATGGACTCCAGAAGTACCCAAGGCAACTCTAACATCTAAAAATACTAGAGACTCAAAGAGATTCCCAAGCACAAAGAAAAAAAAAATCTCTCCTCTCTTCTGCTCTAACCAATTCCACCCTAAACCTTACATAAGTGAGGGACACTAATCTCCACAAATGAGAATATCATACCAATGGGCTCTGGGACTTGGGTTACATACAGAAATAAGGGTAGTATAAGACAATATGGAAACAGGGAAGTAAGATATGGGAATGTGAGGTAGGAGAGAGAGGGTAGTTGGGAAAGGTATAATGAGGCAGTGTCTGATCTGAGTTTGGGAAACAAGAAAGAAGGCAGGTATTCCAAGAGACTGCAAAGAAGAAGAAGTGCATTCTGGGCTTGCTGGCACCTCATCTGAACGTATAGATGATGTAGATGACTATCCAATTTGGAATGGGCAGGTTGGTGGCTCAATGGAGAGGGTGCTAGGCCTGGAGTCAGGAAAACTCATTTTCATGAGTTCAAATATGACCTCAGACACTTACTACTGTATGACCCTGGGCAAGTTTCTGCAACTGCAAAATGAGCCAGAGAAGGATATGGAAAACCTTTCTATTATCTTTGCCAAATCTCTTAGACTAACACTATTAAAGAGAGCAGATAGAAACTCCAAATGAGGTCATGAATAGTTGTACACAACTTAAAAATGACTGAAATCCAATTTGGGAAAACAATTGGTACTCCAGTTTGGAAGGAATGCAGAGTTTGTGAAATGAAGTAGACTGTGCTAAGGGTAGAAATATAAAGGAAAAGCCAAATCATGGAAGAACTTATATGCTAGGATAAGGAGTGTGGAATTTGTACCGTAGTTAATCTGGAGCAAATGAAGGTTTCTGAGCAGACTGCATTAGAGGCTGCAATGGTGTCAGAAAGACCTGAGTTCAAATCTGGCCTCAGATACTTACTAGTTGTGATACCCTGGGCAAGTCAATTAACAGCTGTCTGCCTCAGTTTCCACATCTATAAAATGGGGATAATAATAAAACTTACCTTCCATAGTGGTTGTGAAGATAAAATGAGGTGTTTACATAGTAATTAGGACGGTGTCTTGCACTTAGTTGGTACTTAATAAATGCTTGTTTAAAAAAATGTGCCTTTACACTAGCTGTCCCCCATCTCCTGAATATTTTCCCCTTTATCTATGCCAGGCTTCCTTTAAGGCTATCTCAAATACCACCTTTAGGGCAGAGCCAATTAGGAGGATTTTTTTTTTGGC
Source organism: Vombatus ursinus (assembly GCF_900497805.2). Taxonomy (NCBI): domain Eukaryota; kingdom Metazoa; phylum Chordata; class Mammalia; order Diprotodontia; family Vombatidae; genus Vombatus; species Vombatus ursinus. The sequence goes on along the minus strand of NW_020954570.1, from coordinate 42,023 downwards.
CTCTCTTTATATCTCTAACAGTTAGCATAGTTCCTAGTATGTAGAAATCAGTTAATAAAGATGATTGACTGACTGATTGACCTGAATGAAGATGGTAGAATGAAAGTAGAGGAAATAAACAATTTGGGGGTAAAATTGACAAGACTTGATCCTTAAATTCAACCCAAAAAGGGTTTTTGAAGTATCTGCTGTATGTCAAGCACTGTGACAGGCACTAAGAACGTAAAAACAAGAACAATACTGTCCCTGCCCTCCAGGAATTTACACTCTAAAGAGAAGAAGCTGCTTGGACATAGGTAATGAAACATAAAATATATTGAAAGGAAAGTTTTTAAGAAGTAGTGGAGGGAGAGGAGGACTGTAAACATCCATTGTGTTGGAACAGGGTGAGATAATTGTAATAATAATAGCATTTATACAGTGCTTTAAAGATTGCAAAGAAAGGCCTCTTGAAAGATGTAGCATTTCAACTGATCTGTGAAGGAGTGTTGTGTATGGCTTGTTCTTCCTTCTCGAACAGGACCATGACATCAGGGAGATAATGACATGACTTGCAATTGACTTTGATTTGAGCGAGGGAGGGCTGTGAAAAGTCGCCAGCCTCACTTTCTCCTCTAGAGCCATCTGTGTCCAGTGGCCAGCTATCCATCAGGATGACTGGAAATGGCCCAGAATGCAGTAGAACTAGGGATTCAAAGAGGCAGAGGTTAGGGTGGAGAGCATATCAGACATAGGAAAGGGCCTAGGCAAGACACAAATATATATAGGAATAAACACACAATGAAAGGTCATAGGTGCTGGGGAAGATAAGAGAGAGAGAGAGAGAGAGAGAGGAGGGGGGGAAGCAATGAAGGAATAAAGGAAGTTAGGAAGGAAGAAACAAAGAAAAAGGAAGAAACAAAGAAAGAAACAGGTTCCCTAAACCAAAACCAAAACCAAAACCAAAAAAAAAGCTTCATTTATAAAAACTCTTTCCAATGGTAAATTTAGTTGTCATTCTACAAGTATATAAAAGAAAGGACTTTAATAGCATCTTCTAAAACAAATGTAGAAACTATGTAAAAGAAAGCAGAAAGTAAAGGGAAATTCCATGCTAAGAAATGAAAATTACTATCTGCACTATTTAAGAGAGAGTGGCCTTGAGGCTAGATAACTTGAGGCACTGAGACAAAGACTCACTGATCTCCCAACTCAGCCAGAGCCAAACTGTCCTCAGTGTCACCATGACCTCCTGGAGCTTGTTGCCAATTGTCTTGGTGCTGTTCTGCTCCAGCACCCTCTGCTCCCTGGACTGTGACCTGACTCAGGGCCTGAAGGAAGACTTCTCACTTCTGCACCAAATGAGCACATTTCCCCTGGGCCTGTGTTGGAAGGATGCAACCAACTTCAACTTCCCAATGGGAGCCATGGAAGGCAGCCAGCTCCAGAGGGAAATTGGCACAGTCATTGTTCATGAGATGCTCCAGCAGATCTTCACCATCTTCAGCCTGAATGCCGCTCCTGCAGCGTGGAATCAGACCCAGCTCAAACAACTGCTCAGTGGACTGGATCAGCAGCTGGAACAGCTGGAGAGATGTCTTGGGCAGGATATAGAGTCGGAAGAGCCTTCCTTAGGAAGTGAGAACCCCAGGCTGGCCCTGAACAGCTACTTCCAAGGAATAAGCCAGTACCTGCAAGGTAAAGAATATAGCCACTGTGCCTGGGAGATTGTGAGAGTAGAGATCAGGAAGATCTTTTTGTTCATGAGCAAACTTACAACAAATTTCAGGAACTAAAGAAGATGAAATGGACTCTCAGAACACATCAGCTCCTTGATTAATTTCCTATTTCCTAAATAAAACCAAGCAGTCAACCACTGGAAAAGACTTTTCTTGAAAAGAACAGAAAAATACACCTAAATTATTTTAAATCAATGTTAGTTGACATTCATACACTGAAAGAGGAGAATCCAGAGAATTTTCTGAATAGAACTGAGTTACTTAGATATTTTATAATTTGTATTTATTTATATTATTTATCCTGCTCACAATATTTATAATATTTTATCAAAGAAAATATTTATATATTTATATATTTGCATTGTCTACTCTTCATTGTTATATTTTTATATTAAAATTCTTTTTTAATAAAATATTATTTGATGTGCCTTTAGTTATAAACTATTCTACTTATAAGATCTATTAGTATATTTGAAATTTTAAAAGTATTAGAAAGCAATCTGGGAAATTTTAGGCTTTGGTCATCATCTCACATAATATATTATAATAAGCTTCAAATGGATATAAGCCACAGGTAAAAAAGTTCATATGTTAAAGAAGCCTTTTGTAACTGTGGACAAGGGAAGAATTTTTTTTTTTTTTTTGCCAAAAAAGGGGTAGAGAGAATCACAAGGAATAAAAGTTAAACGATTAAGGTCATTTTTTCAATATAAAATTCATTAATGTGCCTTTAGTTTCAAACTGTTTTACTAATAAGTATTCATGGGACAGCTAATTAATACTGAAAAGAGTTATAGATTAAAAGTGGAGCTAGGTTGGAAGAGTAGCAAAAAGAAATATTGTTAGATCCACCACCACCACCACCACCACCCCAAACTCCTGCAAATAGATCTAGAAAATACACGAGGCTAAATCCTGGTGGAGAGATCTAAGAAAAAGTCACCATGAGTAATCTTTACACCCCCCATTAGCAGAGGGAGATAGAAAAAAAAATCTGTGGACCTCAAGGATGGAATCTGGCCAGTAACATGCCCTGAGGAGCACTCTAGAGCCTAGGAACTCTGACCTAGGACAAGATGAGGTGTCAGATTCATATTTAGGCACTACCTCATGCAGGATGAAGGACTAGGTACCAACTAGCAACTTGATCATCTGCTACTGGGTTCCAGGTCACAAATCTAGGGTAGACTGAGGAAGGGACCTGCACCCAGTGGTGGAATTCCAGAGCGAAGAGCAGTAAAGAACACCTAATTCGTGTACCCAGCAAGGAGGTTTCTAGAAGCAGGTAGCAAAAGTGTGATTTAGACCCCCATAAGCACAGTGAGATCTCAGTGTCAGCTTCTAGCCCAGTCTGAAGGCTGCAGAAGAATAATGAGAACAGAACTCTCAGACCAAAGGGAAGTCTACAGTTCTTTCACTCTGAACCAGCAGAACTTTACAGCTCACTAAGAGTGCCTAATTCTACTGGTGTTCAGACCCAAACTCGGGCCAGAAATTTGCACAGCTCAGACCAGGGGGGCAGCGATCACACTTTGCCCTGGATCAGATCACTTTGGGGACATTGATAGCTTGCAGGTTCCTGGCCTGAGCTGTCCCTGAGAACCTGGAATAACACCATATTAACTACTCCAAGAAAAAAGCAACAGGATCAGCATAGACTTTCTTTCCAGAAGTGCATAGAGCCTGGCCCTAACAGCAAGTCTATTTACAGAGTTACAAGGTTTACAGCTAAAAATAACATCCAACAAAACTGAGTATAATCCTAGAAGGGAATAAATGGCTCTTTATTTTTTTTTAATCTTTTTTTTAACTTTAGACTCGAAGACTAAAACTTAAATACATAATAAGAAAAGAAACAAACTTAAATATTAAAACTTAAATATAAAATAAGAAAAAAAAGCATGTCATGTGCACAGCAGAACATAACAGAGGATTCAATATATAGCAATAAATTTCAATTTCATGAAAGCCTATATATTAAAAACTGTGCTGTTGAAAGCTGTTCATCTTTTCTTTGCTTCCTTGTATGTTTTCTTTTGTTCTCTGCTACGCATTTTTTACTTTGTTATTTTTCCCCCTTCCTCTCCCTTCCCCTCCCGCAACAATTAAGCATGGGTATATTTATAAATAGATATTGATATATACATATATGTATACATATATACATATACATACATACAAAAACATACTTTCCCTAAGAGATTCTATTCCTAATCTCTGTTTTTTATGTTTGTACATATCTCTAATTTCCTATCCTTCCGGACTTCTCCACTTTGCTTCTACCAGCTACCTCCCCCTCCTATTATATAATTTCCCCCTACCCTCCAACTACCCCTCCCTTATCCTTCCATGCCCATAAATCTAAACACTCTTCTATATATACCTTTAATCCATTCTCTCACCCTTCCCTCTAAAGAACCCTCCCTTATACTCTCCACTCTCCATATCCCCTTAGTGTTTTATTTCTTTCTAAATTTAGAAGACTTTTACACCCTTCTAAATGTATATGTATTGTTCCCTCTTGAACCCATTCCTAATGAAAGTAGGTTTCCAGAACTACCAGCCCTCCTCCCCTATATTTCCTAGGCCACCTTCCCCTGCATTTCTTTTCATTATTTGAGGGGGTCTAATTAAACAGATAGCCTGAGGGTGGTTCTGTTGTGTTTTGATAATCTTAAAAAAGTAAGGGAAGAGGAACACACTAGGGCAGAAAGAAGGAAAGGAAGGTTGGGGGAAATTATCTCACATAATCAGGGCATGTAAGTCTATACAAACAAGGAGGAAGGGAGTGAGAAAACAGCTGACCCTTAAACCTCACTCTCAAATGAACTGCTCAGAGAAAAGAAGAACACACACACACACACACACACACACACACACACAAACAGAATTAAGTACAGAAACACATTTCCTTCAAAAGGGAAATAGGAGGAAAAGTGAGAATGAGAGGGAAGGTAAATTTGTGGGGGGGTTTTGGGGTGGGGACTAGGCAATGGTGTTAAGTGACTCATA
>NW_020954570.1:32679-37280 GCF_900497805.2 Vombatus ursinus | reverse complement strand
TCACACAGCTAGTAAGTATCAAGTGTCTGAGGTCAGATTTGAACTCAGGTCCTCCTGACTTGTGCTCTATCCACTGAGCCACCTATCTGCCCCAGAGGGAAAGTAAATGAAGGAAGGGATCAGTCCTAAGCAAAACAAACTCTAAGAATGTACAAAAATATTTATAGATCTTTTTAAGGTGGCAAAAAATTGGAATCTGAAGTCTATCAATTGGCAAATGGCTGGCCAAGTTATGATACTTAAATGTGATAGAATACTACTGTGCTGTAAGAAATTATGAAGAGAATGGATTCAGAGAAACCTGAGAGGACTTAAATAAACTGTTAAAAGACTGCAAACAAAACCAGGAAAACAAGGTATACAATGATAAGAACATTGTAAAGACAAACAACTTTGAAAGACTTAGGAATTTTGATTAGATAATGACCAACCATACTTCCAGAGGACTAATGAAAAAACATGCTGCCCACCTCTTTCTATAGAGGACAAAGACTCAGAGGGCTGAAGGAGACATAAGTGTGCACAACACAAGTGTATACACACACATGCACACACATATATTTTTTTTCCTTTTAGACACGACCAATGCAAAAATTTGTTTTGTTTGATTAAGTGTTTGTAATGGGTTTTGTTTTTTCTTTTTTTTTAATAGGGGAAGAGAGGTAGGCTTTTGTTGATAGAAAAAATAAAATTTAATCTTTAAAAAAGTGTTACAGATCAAATCCAATGCAACGGCCATTTTAAAACACCATTTTAAAACAGTATGTTAAGTACTGGGAATTAATTAAAAAATGTGAAATAACAAAATCCTTCCCTCAGAAAATGTTCATTTTAGTCAATGAATACATTTGCCTAAATAAATATTAATCAAGAGAGAGTATGAGATAAAAGCAAAAAAGAGAACCAAAGAATTTTAATTTAATAAAATTTGATAAGTCAGAGATCACTGTCCACAGAGAGACTCAGAGAAGGCTTCATAAAGGAGATAGCACCTGTACTGAGACTTGAAGTAAGAAAACCATTTAACAAAGAACAAACAGAAGGGGCTGGATAATAGGCCTGACTGATGACCTATATAATAGCAGTCAGCATGGATGAGGAGAATGCTGGAAAGGAACTAGGGTGACATAAAGCAGTGGTGTCAAACTGAGATAAAGATGGGTACCACTAAACTGCACATAAGGATCCCTGTGAGTTCCATATCAACTTAGAAAACCACATATTAACATTATCTATGTTCTATTGTATTTTATTTATTTTGTTAAATATTTCCCGATTGAATTTTAATCGGTTCCAACCACTACTTTGCTTGCTGACCACATGTTTGCTACCTGTGATACAGAGTATCAGAGGTAAGATGGAACTAGACACTGGAACTTCAGTCTAAGTAATTTGTATCTTATATTAGCAAAGGGGAGCTACCAAATATTTTGGAGTAGAGAAGTGGTACATACAGATTTCTATTCATTAGGGTTATTATTATCTTAGCAGCCATTTAAATTACAACTTGGAGAAAGGAGACACTTATATCAGGGGGAACAATCAGGAACAATTCAGATAAGAAGAGATAAGGGATTGCAATATGATGTTGGCAGTTAGTGTAGCAGAAATGATGGCTACTGAATAAAAGATATCGTGCAAATCAAGCTAGCAGAACTGAATCTATGCAGGGGAGTGAGTGAAGTCAAAGATGAGTTCCAGACTCCAAACCTTAGTGTCTGGGAAATAGATATGAAAGGCAATTGGTTTAGGAAGTTTTAGGGGGAGGAGTAATAATGATTTTAGTTGTGGTTATGTTGAAATTGACATGTCAGTGGGTCATCCAGGTGAAGATGTTTGGCAAGGGAATCTAGAGAGATTGTACCTGGATATGTAGATCTGAAAAGTCTCTGAGTAGTTCTGACAAGATGTAACCAGGGTGTGATGGAGTCAGCTCTAAAGGTCTTGCAAAAGCAAATTAAATTTTCAGTGTAAGTTTTTACAACTCAAAAATCAGTAATCAATAACTATCAACACTTGATTTGTTGTTTTATTGATTGTTTAGACTTAAGAAAGTGATAGTGATGCAGGTTAAATTTGAAAGTGTATGTGCATGTTTGGTAGGGGTAAAGGGGGGAAAATCCTAGTGGTCAAACATTTACAAGCATGCCCCTGAATTGTTCTATTAAAAAAAAAAACATTGCTTAAGCTCAGCAGGAGTGCAATAGAACACTCATGGAATGAAATCATCGGCAGACCAGAGGCCTGGTAACTCAGGCTAATAACAATAATTAATAATAATAATAATAATAATTCATTTATTTAGCCCTTTAAAGTTTTCAAAAAGCTTTAAGCTCTTTATCTCATTTGAGTCTCTCAGCACCCTGAATGTATCTATAAGAGTAGATTAGGGAAATAACATAGAAAGAAGACAGAGCCAAGGGCAGTCTTAGGCAAAACTTACATGGTGGCCGGGAGCAAGAATGGAGATGTAGTAGTCAGAGAGGGAAGAAACTAAACAGTGGAGAATAATGACACAGAATATGAGGAAGGAGGGAGTATCTAGGATTAGCAAGGTGGTCAATGATGTCAAACAATGCAGAAAAAAAGTGAGGACTGAGAAAAAGTCATTCGATTTTGCAACTAAGAGATCATTGAGGACATTGGAAAGGGACTGTTTTGTAAAGTAGTAACAAGAGAAATCTGATTGGGGAAATGAGACGGTATCTTGGACTTCTCTCTAGGCCTCGGTTTCCTAATATGTAAAATGAACAGGTTGGTCTAGATGGAATCTAAGATCTTTCCCAGCTTTAAATCTATTATCCCAAATGGAGGGAGAGGTTCCTAAGAAGTTACAGAAATGGACTATGGACTGGATTTTGGCAGAGGTAAATTTTTTTTTCAGATTACTTTAGTGGGTTTTGGCCAGACTGCAACTGCAATCTCCATCAAGTCTCAGCTATTTATCACAATAAGAAAATAACCCCAATAATAGTCAAAACTCAATAATTTGGAAGCAGAAAAGCAAGATTGTAAAGAAAGAGGCTTTCCAGCCAAGATGCCTATATGAATGGAGGTATGCTGCCCAGTTCCTATATATACACTTCAGGAAAATGTGAAATTCTCACCAGTCCATGATCAAGGAATCAAATGAGAAACTACAGTAAGTGACTTCTTTCACCAAGTAGCCTACAGACAATAGGAAAGAGGACCACCGGCTTACCTGTGCAAGCTAACCCATAGCTTTCCAGCCAGACCAGAGAAGGGCAAAAACAAAAACAAAAACTCAGAGCCTGAAAGGCACTCTGTCCATATGCAAGAATATCATAGTACTCTCCTAAAAAATCCTTAAGGTGGTTGTAAGCTCACCAAGGGGCCCTTGAAATTCCCAAGACCTTCTTAACACAGAACATCACTTTGTAAAGCCTGCACCATTCTACTATTGATGAGTCCCTCCTAAAGTTCCAGTCTCAATGGTCACGGGCTGATGTAGTTATATATCAGTGGAAGTCAACAAAATCCTACAGAACACAGAGTTCTTAACTTGGAGTTAATGAATTTGTTTTTGAAATATGTTGATAACTATATTTCCGTAACATTAGTTTCCTTTGTAATCTCATGTGTTTTCATTTATGCATTCAAAAATATAATATGGACCCCTTATAAGGGGTCCATAGGCTTTATCAGACTAATAAATGAGTTAGGATACTAGGATACTATTAATTACCCTGCTATAGAAGCATTGTTCCCTTATGATCCCTTTGACCAGCTTTGTATCTAAAAGATTCCAGATTCTGAGGCAAAGAAAGAATATATTAAGGACTTTTCTCAGGACTTTCACATGCCACTGATATAATTGGGATAATAGGGTGTAAATATCTCAAGTGGAAATCCTTTGCCACATTCATTTTTGCAGTGTGCAGAAATGTTTAGGGAAGGCTGGGAGTGAGCAGTCAGATAAGGAGATTCTGTGGAGCTTATAGCAGCATTTTTGTACTGCTCTCTTGGATTCTCCATAGGATTCCTTCAGTGTGGTCTTAGGTGCTGGCTCTCTAGTTTACACAATCTGGAGCCTGTAGAAGAGGCACTGACTTCCACAAATGATTCATCGGGACATAGAAATAACCCCCACTGTATCATTAACTTGATTCTGTAATATTGTGAACAGTGTGTGTGAAGGAGTCAGCCTCAGTGTTGGGGGAGGTATCATGCATATGTTGTTCCAGATTTCCAAGAGAGTAAGAAAATCCTCCTAACTTTATTTGAACTTTTTATATCATGAAAGAATGTCAGACACAAAGAAATGTGTTCAATTCTTGGAGTTGAATATGGTAGCTAAATCCAAATTGTGATGTATGAATGTAATGGAATACTATTGTGCTCAAAGAAATGATGATTAGTAGCTCCCTGGTAGAAAAAATAATATGAATGATAAAGAAGTCAGTTCACATTTTGGTTCTGGGATGTTTAAAAAGTTTGAGAGAGGTAATTTCTGGGTAATTTAATCATTTTATTAATAATGCCAGTACTTTTAATAAATGGCCAGTGACACTCTTAAATGCCAAAGGTAATCATGGCAGCAGACTCAGGGCTTATATGCCCTTTGGAAAAGGAGTGTTCCT
>NW_020954570.1:32438-32537 GCF_900497805.2 Vombatus ursinus | reverse complement strand
ACAAAAGATCCAGAATATCAAGGGAACTAATGAAAAGAAATGCAGGGGAAGATGGCCTAGCTGCTCCAGATCTTAAATTGTATTATAAAGCAGCAGTCA
>NW_020954570.1:31883-32312 GCF_900497805.2 Vombatus ursinus | reverse complement strand
ACCAAAATCTCACACCATATACCAAAATAAAGTCAAAATGGGCTCATGATTTAGATATAAATGTTGATACTATAATCAAACTGGGAGAGCAAGGTAAACTATCAGATTTATGGAGAACAGAAGAATTCATGTCCAAACAGGAGATAGAGAACATTATGAAATGCAAAATGGATAATTTTGATTACATTAAATTGAAGTTTTTCCACAAACAAAGCCAATACAACCAAGATTAGAAGGAAAGCAGAAAATTAGGAAAGAATTTTTGCAACCAGTATCCCTGATAAGGGCCTCATTTCTAAAATATATATAGAATTAAGTCAAATTTATAAGAATACAAGTCATTCCCCAATTGATGAATGGTCAAAGAGTATGAATAGGCAGTTTCCAGATGAAGAAATTAAAGCCCTCTATAGTCATATGAAAAAATGT
>NW_020954570.1:31587-31743 GCF_900497805.2 Vombatus ursinus | reverse complement strand
GCCCAAAGGGCTATAAAAATGTGCATACCCTTTGACCCAACAATAGCACCTCTAGGGCTGTATCCCAAAGAGATCATACAAATGGGAAAAGGACGCACATGTTCAAAAATATTTATAGCAGCTCTTTTTGTGGTGGCAAAGAACTGGAAATTGAGA
>NW_020954570.1:18648-31577 GCF_900497805.2 Vombatus ursinus | reverse complement strand
AGATCAAAGCATATTATTTGCTATTTTTTTCTTCTGTTTTGTTTTGTTTTCTCTTTCTTGTCTTTCCTCTTATTTGTTCTAATTTTTCTTACAACATGACTAAGGTGAAAATATGTTTAATAGGAATGTATATGTATAACCTGTATCAGATTGCACACCATCTTGGGGAAGTAGGTGGGGAGGGAAAGGGAGAAAAATTTAAAACTCAAAAGCTTATGGAAGTGATTGTTGATATATCAAAACAAATTAATAAAAATATTATTCTGAAAAAAAGAAAAGAAAAGGAGTGTTCCTGAGGGTGGCAATTAACTCTGATTGGTTAACAATTAATGAGAGGTGGACTTTACATAAAGAAGTGAGTTCACTCCAACGAGGGGCTGAGAATGACATGATGTCACTCGTGGACAGAGAAACTACTCCTATACTGAGACCACCACCAGCCTTGGTTTACCTAGACAAAGAATCTACATCCCCCACCCAAGCCCAACCCGGTTGGGTGGAGCAGCAATACCCAGAATGAGGAGAATGTTAATCCTGTCTTCCATCACCCCATCCTTGAGAGTTTGGACAAAGAAATAGGAAAGGGAAAAAAAAAGCTGAGGTCTCCCCTGTTTTAATAATTGGCTATTAATATAGAGAGAAATAGTCATTTCAGTTGGAAGACAGTAGATTAAGTTTAGATCCTCAGCACTCAAATGAGAACCTTGTCAATGTTCGATCCTGCACCTTACTGTCCATCAACAAGCAAGAATTTATTAAGCACTTGCTAGACACTGTGCACTGCTCCCCAGCCCTCCCAAATAAAACACTCTCCATTGGTATCTATAGTGCCTCTGTTGGACTTTCCAAGATTGAGCATCCATTCTCTATGAATTTCTGAACCTTCTCTATTTTCATATGGAAAATTAAACTTTCAAAAAGTAAGCTCACCATAGACCTATATTTCAGTATTTTTTTCAAATTCTAATAGACAATTTATGGGGTTTTTTTCCCCTTCAAACATCTCCATGACATAACCAAAGTAGAAAACACTAAGGAGGCTGTGAAGGAAAAAAGAGGAAGTGAAAATCAATACAGCTGTGGGAGAAAATGAAACCACTTCGATTTTGAGCACTGAAGGAATTCCCACTAGCAGCTGAATGAAGGGAATTAAGCTTTATAAACACATCATAAAAAGTTACTAGAAATGGTACTTTTTACCATTACATATAGAGGGCCAATTATGCTCAATGCACTGGGCATGACACTCTGGGGAATATAAAGGTGCATAAAAAAAAAACAGGTCCTGTCCTGAGCTACCAATTTGAATATGAGTGAGGTTAACTGAGTGAATCAATCAAGTTACCACATAAAATAAGTGGTAGTGTTGTTCAGTTGTGTCTGACTCTTTGTTACCCTATTTGAGGTTTTCTTGGCAAAGATACTAGAGTGGTTTGCCATTTGCTTCTCCAGTTCATTTTACAGATGAGGAAACGGTGGCAAGCAGGATGAAGTGACTTGTCCAGAGCCACACAATGAGAAAGTGTATGCAACCAGATGAGTCTTCTGACTTCAGGTCCAGCACTCTATCCACTGTGCCATCTAACTGCCCATTAAAATAAGTGGTTAAGATACCCCAATACCTTCGCAAGGGGAGAACAAATCTCAATCAACCAACCAATCAGAATCACAGGCTTCAATTTCAATCTCAATTAATCATAAACTTTAAACTAAGAGTGAAAACTCCTTCTCTCACTTTCACTGAGTATGCAAGAGCACATAAGTTCTCCTTGGACATAATGTAGATTTCTTTACAGTATTCCTTGTGGAGCCATAAATCTATGTCTAATCCATCTTTGGCACCCAATGCTGATGCTGCCAATAGCTGATCTGGTGACATGGATAGAACACCTATGGAGACATGGGAAATCCAAAATCCTTGAGGTCCTTCAAAGAAATACTCCTCCAGCCAAAATGGGGGTGAAGTGGGAGGAGAGGGGGAACCAAGGCTGAAGTGATTCCTTGAAGACTTAGCTCAAATGTTTTCTCCTTCTTTGCCACAAAATGGAATTCAACCTCAGCCAGAAGTTCAAATAACCTTGGTCTTCAATCAGTCTGATATTTTGTGGACTGACCAACTTTTCTCAGACAATTAAAATATGATTCTTGAGCAATGTCACTCTAATTCCAAGAACTTTTTGTATTTAGTCTAAAGCAGAGGTTCTTAACCAGGGTCTATGAACTTGGTTTTGGAATATATATATATATAACCACATAATGAGAAGAAGATGGAACTCATTGAAAAAGACCCTGATATTGGGAAAGAGAGAAGTCAAAAGGAAAAGGGGATGGCAGATGATGAGATGGATAGATAATGTCATGGAAACAATGAACATGAACTTGGACAGACTTTGAGAGATAATGGTGGATAGAAGGGCCTGGTGTGCAATGGTCCATGGGTTCACAAAGAACTGGATATGACTGAATGACTGAACAACAACAATGAAATATATATGTGTATATGTATATATACATCTCTTTGTGACCCCATTTACCATAGCACTCCAGGCCCTTCTATCCTCCACTATATCTCAAAGTCTGTCCAAGTTCATATTCATTGTTTCCATGATACTATCTATCCATTTCATCCTCTGCCACCTCCTTTTCCTTTTGCCTTCCATCTTTCCCAACATTAGGGTTGTTTCCAATGAGTCCCATCTTCTCATTATGTGGCCAAAATATTTAAGCTTCAGCTTCAGTATTTGACCTTTCAGTGAATAGCCCAAATTAATTTCTTTAGATATTGACTAATTTGACCTCCTTGCTATCCAAGGGACTCTCAAAAGTGTTCTCCAGCACCACAATTTGAAAGCACCAATTCTACAGCATTCAGTTTTCTTTATAGTCCAACTCTCACAGCCATACATTGCTACTGGAAAAACCATAGCTTTGACTATACAGACCTTCATCGTTAAGGTAATGTCTTTGCTTTTTAGTATGCTGTCTAGATTTGACATAGCTTTTCTTCTAAGGAGCAAACGTCTTTTAATTTTATGACTTCTGTCACCATTTGCAGTGATCTTTGAGCCAAAGAATATAAAACCTGACACTGCTTCCATTTCTGCTCCTTTACTTTTTGAATGTTTAATTTTCCATATGAAAATAGAGAAGGTTCAGAATTTACAGAGAATGGATGCTCAATCTTGGAAAGTCCAACAGAGGCACTATAGATACCAATTTGCCAGGAAGTGATAGAGTAGTTGCCAAGATCCTAGTTTTATTTTTTTTAATGTTAAGCTTCAAGACTTTCAAACTCTTCTTTTTACCCTCATCAAGTGGCTTCTTAATTCCTCTTTACTTTCTACCGTCAGAGCAGTATCATGTCTAAGATTGTTGACATTTCTCCACAGCCTTAATTCCAGCCTTTGATTCATCCAGTCTGGCATTTCACATGATATACTCTGATGTAAGTTATATAATCATGATATAAGTTAAATAAATAAGGTGACAACATACAGCCTTGTAGTACTTGTTTTCCAATTTTAAACCAATCAGTTTTTACATATTCAGTTCTGTCACTTCTTGGCCCTCATACAGGTTCCTCAGGAGACAAAAAAGATGATCTGGTATTCCCATCTCTTTGAGGACTTGCCACATTTGTTGTGATCCACACAATCAAAGGCTTTAGTATATATAGAAGTAGATGTTTTTCTGGAACTCCCTTGCTTTTTCCATAATCCATAATCCAGAAAATGTTGCCAATTTGGTCTCTAGTTCATCTGCCTCTTTGAAAACCAGTAGTAATTCTTGTTATTCTTGGTTCATATATTGCTGAAACCTAGCTTGAAGAAACTTAAGCATAACTTTGCTGGAGTATGAAGTGATTGCAATGTTTTAGTAATTTTAACACGCCTTGACATTGCCCTTCTTCAGGATTGGGATGTAAATTTATCTTTTCCAATCCAGTGGCTACTGTTGTGTTTTCCAAATTTACTCGCATATTGAGTGCAGCACTTTAACAGGATCATCTTTTAAGGTTTTGAATAGTTCAGCTGGAATTCCATCACCTCCACTAACCTTATTGTTAGCAATGCTTCCCAAGGCCCACTTGACTTCATTCTCAAGGATGTCTGGCTCTAGATCAGTAAACACAATATATGGTTATCAGAAGTATTAAGATCTTTCTTGTAGTATATATGTATGTATATACATGTGTGTGTATTTGTGTGTATATACATATTATATATCGCATTTATTTATAAACTCACATATAAATTGTATTATATATGAGTGTGTGTGTATATATGTATAAAAATGGCATTTCAATACAACTGGTTTCCTTTTTAATACTACATATTTAATTTTATGCATTTCAAAATATTGTTAAGAGAATGAGTCCCTAAACCTCATCAGACTTCCAAAGGGATACATGACACACAAAAAATGTTAAGAACTCTTGGTTTAAAACTTATGATTGATTGATTGAAACTGAAGCCTATGGTAGAGATTGATTGTTTGAGTCTTGTTCTCACCTCAACCAGATATCAGAGTATCTTGTTACTTTAAGTGGAGTGCAGTGACTTGATTGACTTAATCAGTCAACTTCCCCCCACCTCCCTTACAGGAAGAAATGAGATATCACAGGAAAAAAAAAACCATAGGGTTTCCTTGGCAAAGACACTAGAGTAGTTTGCCATTTCCTTTTCCAGTGGATTAAGGCAAACAGAGGTTAAGTGACTTGCCCAGTTTCACACAGCTAGGAAGTGTCTGAGGCTGGATTTGAACTCAGGTCTTCCTGACTCTAGGCCCAGCACTCTATCCATTGAACCATCTAACTATTTCTAGCTGCATCTAGCTGCATCTAGCTGTTGGCACGTAGTAAGTGCTTAACAAATGCTTGACTGTTGACTAAAAAATTGGACCAACATATTAATATCAATTGTCTGTTTCATGAAAAAATATCCAAGGTTACTAAGAGCTTTAGGTTCTTTTCTAGTTCTGCTACTACCTAATTATCACCTTGGGCATGTTAGTTAGTATCTATAGGTCTTTGTTTGCCCACCTTTAAAAATTGTGGGGGTAGGGTGTGTTAAAATTATATCTTGTTCTTGTTCCCTGCCACCACCACCACGACCTCTCCCTGCTAGTCAGTGTATTAAGTAAATGTACAAGTAGCCAGTAGGAAAGGGGTAATAGCAGAAAGTAAGATCACAAAGGGAACGGAGACATTCCATACAGTCGCCAAGATCAAAGGGGCATAATTTAGAAATTACATAATATATTAACCAAAAATCACATCCTGGTAAAATATGCTGAATCATGGGAAGCCATCTAGGCCTTGCTGTCAGGGCCTTTCAGTTCTATTATATGCAAATCTCAGACAAGTTCCAGAAGACCAGCTGATCACCAAGTGGGCTGAGAGGTTTTTAGATGACGTGGACATGGTGATTTTAAAGTTTTACAGAGAACTTTCAATTTGTTATTTGGATATGTAAATGAACTTACCCTAAGGTGACACAAATGAGAGTCCATGAAAGCTCAAAGTACTGCCTCCACCCCCCAGTCCACTTCCATCTCCATTGAGTCCATACTGGCTAGTGTTTCCAACTCTAATCCATGGTGATTTGAGCGGTACTCTCCATCTCTCCCCCTCCTCCTCATCATTCTCTTCCTCATGCTGCTTGCTTTCCTTTACCATCTCTTCCTCTGTCCTCATGCCATCTGCCTCTGTATCATTTTTGCCATTTTTCTCCGTACTCTCTGTGCTATTTGACCCCACCCTCTTTGTGGTTATTAAAGTATAATCGTAGCCTTGTTTCCTGAGGCCATTGTGGTCTTTCCCAGCAAGTACAAAGAACCAAGAATACTTGCCTCATTTCAAAATTCCATAAATTAATTATCAATTTAGATGGTCTCATACGTTAGGTCCTCTATGGCTATACAATGTCACAATTAGGATTTCTAATTAAGATGCCAATGTGAAAGGTCCTAGAGGAGCCCAGTTTTCCCACTAAGACATCATCAACAAAATTCAAAAAATGCACTAAAAGGAGAAATGATTTTAAAAAATCAAAGAGAAATAGGGACTTCATATATGCAATCCAGAACTTCACGAGAAGACTTTCAGAAGTTTGTAACATTCTAATTAGAGATATAACTGAGCAACTGAGCAGAGAAATAATAATAAAGACCCCACTTACAACTAATGCAGTCTACTACATCTAACTGGGGCCTATTTGGGCCACCATATGGTGCACAGCCAATTCCTGGTTGGGTTTTCAAAGAAGAAAGGTATACAGAGAAGGGTTGAGGACAGACAGCATATTGAGTCACCAAGAGATAGACCATAAGCCAGAGACTTTAGCAGGGTGTAGAGATTAGGCCTACTTACCTAACTCAGAACTGATTCTTCCTTTCTTCTGAGATCCTCCTCACCCTTCTCCTTGTTTTGCTATTGATTTTGACATATCTCCACACCAATTTTCTGTTTATCTTTTTAGCCACCCCTTTTCCTAATTCAGATCACAGTGAGAGTCTTGAGATTTCATCTACCTCTACCTCATACCTGCTCCATGTCTTCTTCTGACCACACTGTGTGAGAGCCAGCTCTAGATGACTTTCAAGAATAGATCGTTAAATTTTCAGTGAAATAGGCAATCACTACAAATCAGGGCTTGATTTATTGTTCTGTTGTTTGTCATAAAGTAAAGAGATCAAAAGGAGAGAAAGAAAATTCAAGAAAAGAATAGAAAGGAGTTGAATAGTAATCAAATTCAGTGGTAAAAGATTCCTGTAAAGAAATTGTCCCTGGTTGGAGTTTGAGGGCAATGGAGGAGAATCAAATTTCACTCTTTCCCCCTGCAATGACCGCAAAAGAACTACAAAAGATCTCGATCTGGAGTTTTTGTCTACATTGCCAGCAGTGTCTGTGGAAGCAGATGGCAGCATCTGCATTGATTGCTGCAAACCAATGACATCAAGGAAAGGTAGTTTTAGGACACTGTAAGAGGTATTGTCTTGGACACAGCAGAAAAAGTTTCATCTAAGGAGAACTCCTAAAGGACTCCAGGAAGAAGAAAAAATGACTTCAATGAACCAGAAACTATGAATTTACCCTTTGGCCACACATGCTGTCTAACTTTGAGCTCACTCTCTCCTGGGACCAATTGTGCCAGGAGAGAATGCCCCACTGGTTGAGGGGAGGCTGTTACAGCTCTTCTTACTCTACTTGGTAAATACTCTTTCTAAAAGCTAATTACATCGGGCTGGTAATCAATGGGTACCACTCCAATGAATGCTTGTAAGTTATAGCATTAGGAACCCCAGACCCTCAGAGTTATTTCTAGAGCCTTGAAGGGGGACATAGTTGGCCACCCTCTGGGGACCTGGCCCACCAATGTTAGTGGGAATTGGAAGGATGAGCTCAGAAGGGGTGTTAGATCACATAGTTCTCAACTCTTTCATAGTTTTTTTTTTTTACAATGTCATTATATAAGTGGTTCTACTGGTTCTACTCATTTCATTCTGTATCAGCTCATTTAGTTTCTCCCAGATTTCTCTGATGTTTTCCCTTCAATCATTTCTTACAGTATAATAATATCTCATAAGATTCATGTACCATAATTTGTTCATACATTCCCCAATTGATCAACATCCACTTTGTTTCTAGTTTTTCACTGTAATAAAAAGTGCTGCTGTGAACACCTTTGTTCTTGTGGGTCCTTCCTCTTTCTTGGTCTTTTTGGAATATAGGCCTAGTAGTGATACAGATGAGTGAAAGAATATGCACAATTTAGTGAGCTCTAAGTTAAGTTCCAGAATAGTTGAACTACTTTGCAACTCCACCAATAGTTCATCAATGTTTCTATCTTCTCATATCCTTTCCAACAATTATCATTTTCTTTTTTTGTCATCTTTGTCAAACTGATAGGTAGGAGGTAAAAACACAGACTTCTTAAAAGTTGCATTTATTTTATTATTCATGATCAGGAGCATTTTTCATATAGTTGTATAAGGCCTAGATTTCTTCCCTTGAGAACTGCCTATTCATATCCTATAACCATTTGTGTGTGTGTGTGTATGTGTGTGTGAATTTGATTGTATCTATACATGAATTATACATTATTCTTATGAATTTTCATCAATTACTCATATATAGTATATTAGATGTTTTTAAAATAAAAATATTGCAAAGAATATTGCCCAGTTAACTGTTTCTCTTCTCATTTTAGCACAAATTTGTTGTTGACTTATTACAGTGGTCAGACTCTTCATTACCCTATTTTGAGATTTTCTTGGCAAAGATAGTGTAGTGTTTTGCCATTTCCTTGTCTAGTTTATTTTTTACAAATGAGGAAACTGAGGCAAACAGGGTTAAGTGACTTGCCCAGGGTCACACAGCTAGTAAGTGTCTGAGGACATATTTGAACTCAGGAAGATGAGTCTTCCAGACTCCAAGGCTGGCATTCTATCCACTGCACCACCTAGCTGTCCAAGATTTATTTGTGCAAAATATATTTAAGTTTTATGTGATCAAAATGATCCATTTTATGAAAAGAAAATTGTTGATTTTGTCTTCTCTGATCCTCTGTATTGGTCAAGATCTTAATTCTGATATTCTATCCTAATTCTTGGTCAAGAATTCTACCCCTACCCATAATTGTGAAAGGTATCTCCTTCCATTCTTTCCTAATTTGTTTATGATATGATCTTATATTTTTGTTCTGTATCCATTTGGAGCCTTTTGTGGTGTATTGTGTGAGATGATCTGTCTAAAATTTCTCAGATTACTTTCTATTGCCTTTGAGGTATTAACTTTTCAAAGTGAATGAATAGTTCTTACTAGTAAAACAGTCTAAGGACACATCAATATATTTTTTATTAAAAAGAGAATTTTAATATAAAAAGGAAGAGTAGATTCAACATAAATAATATATAAATATGTTCTTTGATAAAATAAATATTACATATAGTAACAGAACAAATAATAAAAATAAATACAAATTACAAAATATCTAAGTTATTCAACTGGTAAGCTCAGACAATGTTTCTCTGTATTGTCCCTCTCTTTCAGTATTTAAATAATAACATTTGAATAATTTATATAATAATAAATAAATAATTTAAATAATTCAGTGAATTTAGATACATTTCTTTTTGGTTTAGGGTTTTTTTTTAAAGATGTCTTTACTGATCACTGACAGCTTGGTTTTTGGAAGCAGAAGATTAATCAGGGATCTGAAGTGTTCTGAGAGTCCATTTCTTCTTCTTTAGTTCCTGAGTTTTCTTGTGAGTTTGATCATAAACAGAAAGACCCTCCTGATCTCTACTCTCATGATTTCCCAGGCACAGTGGCTATATTCTTTACCTTGCAGGTACTGGCTTATTCCTTGGAAGTAGCTCTTCAGGGCCAGCTTGGAGTTCTCACTTCCCAAGGAAGGTTCTTCCCACTCCACATCCTGCTCAAGACAGCTCTCCAGTTGTTCCAGCTGCAGATCCAGTCCAATTAGCAGTTGCATGAGCTGGGTCTGATTCCAAGTGGCAGGAGCAGCATTCAGGCTGAAGATGGTGAAGATCTGCTGGAGCATCTCATGAACAATGACTGTGGCATTTTCCCTCTGGAGCTGGCTGCCTTTCATGGTTTCCTTTGGGAAGTTGAAGTTGGTCACATCCTTCCAACATAGCCCCAAGGAAAATGTGCTCATTTGGTGCAGAAGTGAGAAGTCTTCTTTCAGTCCCTGAGTCAGGTCACAGCCCAGGGAGCAGAGGGTGCTGGAGCAGAGCAGCATCAGGGCAACCGGCAAAAAGGTCCAGGAGGTCATGGTGACATTGAGGATGGTTTGGGTTTGGCTGAGCTGGGAGACCAGTGAGCCTTTGTCTCAGCTGCTTGAGTTATCTGGCCTCTAAGCCACTCTCTCTTAAATAGTACTGAGAGTCATTTTCATTTCTTAGCATGGGATTTCCTTTCAGTTTCTGCTTTCTTTTAGAAGATGTCATTGAAATTCTTCCTTTGGAATACTTGTAGAAAGGTAACTAAATTTACCATTAGGAAGAATTGAAAGTGCTTTGTGTTTAGGGACTCTGTTTTGTTGGTCTTTTTATCTCATTCAACACTTATGATCTTGTGTTGTATGTATGTCATATGAATATTTGCTTTTTCTCCATACATTCCATCTCCTGTCTTTAGTCTTTTGCACAGGCTGTTTCCTATGTCTGGTATGCTCTCCCTCCTCACCTCTGTCCCTTTGGATCCTTATCTCTCTTTGAAGGTCAACTCAAATGCCATCTACTTCATGAGACCTTTCCTGATTTCATTTCCCCTTAAATCAAACACAGATGGTATTAATTCTCAACCCCATCTCCATTACTTTGTATTTCTTTTTATGTATTTTATATTTTGTTCTCTGTATATATGCTGTTTTATCAACTGTAAGCTTCCTGAGAGCAAGGACTGCTTTTTATTTTGTCTTTGTATTCTAAGTACTGAGCACAATGCTTGGCACATAGTATGTGCTTAATAAATGTTTGTTAAATTAAATTACATCTTGTCAATTTTATCCCTAAATTGTCTCAAGACCTGAACTTGTTCACACACTCTGCTCCAGTCAAATGTTTCTAACTTTTGGTCTCCCAATCTCAGTCAGCCTTCTGACTCCATGCACTTGACCAAGGCTGAAATGCTTACCTCCCCACTGCAGTCTGCTGACCTCCTATTCCAAGACACAACTCATTCAGGATTTCCATAATTCCTTATCTTTTTCTTCTCCAACAGTTTCTATCCCCATCCCTCCCCCTTTAAATCTTTCAAGCCACTCATTTTCATCTTTCTTGTGCCCTTAGTCATTTTCTAGCTTGCATTATATTCCTTTGGTATATGCTTTACTCCTCAATTAGAAAGTAAACTCCTTTGCAGCAAGGATTGTGGTGGTTTTCCATCTCCTGCTTTCAATTCCCATCACAGTGGCTTGCATATGGAAGTAGTAGTAGTTATAGTAGCAGTAGTAGTATAATAATTAAAAGTATAATAATAATTGTTAGCATTTATGTAGGGCTTAAGGTTTGCAAAGTGATTTATAAATATTATCTCTTTTTATTCTCACAATGACCCTGGTCTACCTCCTCGTTTGAAGATTTATAAAGTACTTTATGAGTAGTTTCTCATTTGATCCTCACAACAACCCCAGCGGGTAAGAATTATTATTTCCATTTTATAGGTAAATATAAAAACAACTGCTAGACGTGCAATTAGGATTAATAATAATAATAATAGCAAACATTTACGTAGTGCTTACTATGTGCCAGGCACTGTGCTAAGTAGTTTACAACTATTATCTCATTTCATCCTCACAGCAACCCTGGGAGGTAGGTGCTAAAAACTATCCAATTTTATAGATGAGGAAACTGAGGCAAACAGATTTGTTTGTTAAGTGACCTGCCTAGGATCAGCACAGTAAGATCACATTTGAACTCAGGTCTTCCTGACTCCAAGTTGGTGCTATATCTACTGTACCACCTACCTGCCTCTGGGTTTAAATCCTGCCCCAGACATTTACAAGTTGTACAACCCTGGGAAAAGCCTCAGTTTCTTCATCTGTAATTTGGGGATAATAAAAGCATCTACCTCACAGGATTGTTGTAAACACCAAATGAGATAATAATTGTAAAATGCTTTGCAAACTATGAAGAAGTACTATGTAAATTCTAGCTATTGATGCAAAAAAAAAGATTCAAACAAGATGTTATCAGGATTCAAAGGAGGCAACTCTAACCAATTCTGTGCTGGAGGGGAGGGAAGCAAAGCAAGGAAGATATCATGAGGGAAATGGCGCTTGAGTGAGGCCTTGAAAAATGGGTAAGATTTCAACAGGTCATAAATCTCTTGAAACTGATTTTTGTTGGATTTTACTTAAGAATATTGTAAGATAGGACACAAGAAGAGATTTCTAGCGTCTCTTTAAGCTCATCGATTTTATGATGCCGTGATTCAAGTCTGTTACCTAAAAGAAAACCAAGTTTGCCTCTAAATCAGGAATATGTGAATGCACATTTTACTGAGTCCCAAATAGCATCTAATGACAAGAAACTGGGCTGTAGCCTTCCTTTCCTTCTCTCAGCATATTAAATCAGCCCCCTAGATTTCCTTTTGAGACTTGCTAACATTTGGGACCCTCATGGGGTTGTTGGACACAATGAAGCACCCCAGCACAGTTCTAAGCTGTCTTAGGGTAGTTAGGCAATACGGTGAATAGAGTGCTGTAAAGGAGTCAGGAAAACTTGCTTTTAAATCCAGGTGTGTGATCTTGGGCACATCATTTAACCTTTGTTTACCTCAGTTTCCTCATCTGTAAAATGGAAGTAATAATAACACCTACCTCACAGGACTGTTATGAGGATCAAAAGAGATAGTATTTATAAAGGCTTTAAATACAGTACCTGGCACATAGCAGGTGCTATATAAATGCTAGCTGTTTATTATTTATTAATATTATCTTGAAGTGTTCTTAGGTTGTGAGCCCGGATGTTATCTTGTCAATCGGCTCTCTGTTTACTGCTTGTGCAGGCTCACAGACTTGACGTCACACTCTGAAATCTTGGCTTTAGTCTGCGGTCTCAGCTGTGAGCCCGCTGTTCTGAGCCACCCTCAGCTGCATTTCCTTCACTTGGCAAAAGGGCAAACCACTTCTTCCATTTCCATTTTCATCATGTTGAATACACATTGTTTCCTTTTCTTTTATTGCATCACTTTTTACACTCAAAGAATTCTGGTATTTGGGAAACTTCAAACTGAAACTTGACTTCTTAAATGTTTCAAAATTATTCATGTGGAAAACCTCAAGAGTAGACAGAAATTTCATCTTTGAACAGCAGACAGTTTATTGAAGGCCACACGTTAAATGAATTTCCTTAATATAAAATCACTGCTTACATTTCAATTCTATTAGCCCTTTTTT
>NW_020954570.1:16137-18600 GCF_900497805.2 Vombatus ursinus | reverse complement strand
TAACTGTGAAAGAATTACTAATTTTGCCTAATTGTTTTGTCTTGGTTATGATATCATAATGAGTATTCTCTAGCTTCCACTTTCCCAGAGGAAATCAGACTATGTTCACCCCTCAGGGCTCTAGGGGTGGCCCTGAGAGGTCGCAGTGTCTCTATTCTCTAATGCTATCTCCTTAAGCCCCCATTCTACTGCATTTCCCACACTGTTATCTGCAAATGATTAGCACCCCCGGTTCTATTTACCCAATTAACATCAATTAACATTTACAAAGGGGTATATACTTCAAAGATATGGGAAGCACAGAAATATAAACATTTTCCCCCAATGCCTTAGGGTCATACAGTCCCTATAACTCTTCAGTCCCTGGGGAGAGAGGGCTTACACTTAACATGGTTTCTAAATGACATGGGTGTCTGAATATAGCATCACCATAAGATGAGTATTAATCAGCTAACACTAACTAGCACAGATCTTGAAGGTCTCTCCTCATTCTTCAGGGCTTCTGTGTCATCTATATACCTTTGACTTGTTTTGTGTCTGTAACTGAAACAATGTATATACACACACACACACACACACACACACACACATTTTTTTGGGGCTTAGGCAATTGGGGTTAAGTGACTTGCCCAGGGTCACACAGCTGGTGTTAAGTGCTCTATCCACTGCGCCACCTAGCTGCCCCTAAACAATATTTTCTTAATTTTTTTGCAGTCTTTACCTGAACTCAACATTGCATTAAAATCACTGAGTTGTGAATCATATGTTGGCTTAATTTGGAGAATCTTGTCAATATATTTGTAGAACCTTCATAATTCTTTAATCTTTACAATAAACATTGGTGGACAAGCTGTGATAATCTTCATGGAATGTTCTTTGCTTGTGCTTTTCAGAAGCATTTTAAGGGAAGCCAAGATACTCAGTGGCACAGTGAATAAAGAGCTGTCACTTTACCTTTGTCTACCTCAGTTTCCTCAACTGTAAAATGAGGGTAATAATAGCACCTACCTCAAAATTGTTGCGAGGATCAAAGTAGATAATATTTGTAAAGTACTTAACACAGTACCTGGCACATAGTAGGCACTTAATAAATGCTTGTTCCCTTCCATGACTTGAGGTTTAGCTTCAGGTGCATGGATTAAAAATAAATCCTTTATTTGTTCTTTGGAGAAGAGCCTGAGAATCATTATTTCGTTGGACTGCAATTTCTTTGTCTCTTGAATTTATTTGTGGCAATGTCAGTCGTGAAACATTTCAGTCTCTCCTGGAGTGTACCAATAATTAGTCTTTGGAAAGACATCCCACATCTAGAATGATAGCCATTAAATTAATGTTTATAAATTACATAAAATGGTAGGAAGCTTACCACCTTTGTCCCCTTTACATCACTGTACAACCTGGACTAGGGAAATGGGAGGGGACTGAACAAGGCTGAGAGCCAATTGGTGTTTTCATTTGTGTCATGGGTTGCCACGGCCAAGAATATTCATTATATATTTGATAATCTGCTGATGATAAGCTTTTCTATGCTAAACGGGATAGGTCCTTGGGCAATAGATGTATCTGTCACTAAAAGTTCTTTTAGTCTAATAAAACCTTAGACTCTGGTCACATAGACTTCAGGCACCCATAGTCACCCTTATACTACACAATTATACATTCAAGTAGGACTTTTGTAAGTTTCTGGGTAATAATATTTTCATGCAAAATAGTATAAAAGAAATTGTCATTCTATAACAGCTAGACAGATATGTAAAACAATTTGAAGCTGTCAGCTATGCCAATCCATTTTATAATTTCTTTATAATGTAAATAACAATCAATATCCTTGTCTTAAACTGTCTCCTTCCCAGTCTTTATTCCACAAATCTGCCAAAGTGATATTTCTAAAATACAAGGCTATCTGTGTCACTCCTTTGCTTAAAAAGTTGCAGGGATCCCCGATTCCCTCTCAGAACAAATGCCTCCATTTGTCATTTAAAGCCCTTCATAATCTGACTCCAGCCTACATTTCCAGGCTCATTACACATTACTCACATTCAAACACTCCTCACACATGGCATTCCCTCTCTTTTTCCCATGTCTCTATACAGGCTGTGGTTGCTAAAGCCTCTTCCTGCCCAACAATGACTTTGCATGTAGCTTTTACTTTTATGTATATATTGTTTTTCTCTTGATAAGCTCCTTCAAAGTATTGGCTATTTTATAATTGTCTTTGTGCCCTCCCTCAACCTAACATAACACACGGCATGTAGGTTTAGATTGATTAATTCAAACTTGTATTCACTCTATTAAGGATGACTAGATGTGAATGCTGCATCTGCTACCACAGACAGATTACTTATCTCTTTGAGCTTTAGTTTCTTCATGTGTGTAAAGGGAATAATAATCATAGTGATTACCTCTCAGTAAGGATCAAATGATATAATGCATATAAAGTGCTTTGCAAACTTTAAAACACTA
>NW_020954570.1:0-16098 GCF_900497805.2 Vombatus ursinus | reverse complement strand
TACAAATGTTATCATCATCATTGTCGTCATCACCATCATCATCATCGTCATCATCATCATCATCATCATCATCATCATCATCATCATCATTCTATGTTCAATGGAGTTAATATAGAAACAGCCCCAGAACAAGTTGTTCTCCTGTTGTTCTTTAATGTGTAATGTTTGGTAGAGTTATATGCAGGTAGATAAAATGATTAATAAGTAATCTTAGTCTTAGAGAAGAAATGATAAAATATTTGTTTAACTGTTTTTCTTTAGCACAAAGGAAGATTCAATGTGGGAGGTTTGGGAAATGGCATATATCAGAAAGTTACTATGATGTAAAGATCAAAAGCCATGAATTAAACTTTAAAAGCTGCTTGTTGAATTGAATGTAGTTCAGCTAAGCTTAATGACCAATGAATCCTTTTCAGCAGCATTGTTTTATACTATTAATTTCTATGGGAAGTAAAGAATTTTCTAGCTGGATAGAACTTCAATATCATTGGCCATTCTCTTTATAGCATAGATGAGGGTAAAATAGATAAAGTCTAGAAGAGCAAAATGGCATCTAAAGTCACATAAGTAACTAGTGGTAGAGTTAAGATTAGAACCTTGATTTCTTAATTCCTACTTCAATACTCTTTTCATCAGAGCCAGAACTATAACAGGACCATCAGAGCTTTGTCCCAGGGGAAAAAATTTAGAGGGGGCCACATCACCACCCAAATTCACTGGCCACCTTCTTCAATCCCTTGCTTAGCTCTATTATCAGCAGTGGTCTCCCTCGTACACACTGCATCTCCCTATGACCAGTAAACTGAGAAAGCTCAGACAGCTTCATCTAAAGCTTCCTCCCACTCCCATCTTGAGTTCCTTCCCCATTCACTTTTTCCCTTTACAAAGCACACTGACCTTGTTCGGTTTTGTGGTTCTTCCCCTAGGGCAGGGACATTTGCAAGATGCCAACAACTTCATCTGGAGCTTTCTTTTGCCTCTCCTGACCCCACCACCACCCATTGCCTATGAAGTGAAGGTAGGAAAGGTTATGGAATCCCTAGACTACATCACCTTGACTTCTGAATCATACAAGGAGAATAGTAACCACAGGCAGCCACCAAAGAAGTCGCTTCCCTAGGAAGAAGCTGACATCAACATCACTGTCTTCATCCATTATCATCTGGCCAGTTGAAGACAGCATTGGCAACAGTTGAAAGATATAGTATTAACAGTGCTGGATTTCAGATTTAGAGTCAAGACTTCAGTTTGAATTCCTGCTTTTACACTTATGTCTCAGAAACTATTGACAGCTCACTTCACTTCTCTAAACTATGTTTTCATTAACTAGCATATTCATTTCATTCATTTTCCTTAACTAGCACAATCTCTTAACTCATAAAGGGTTGCTTTCTAAAGCATCCCTGATAGGTTTGTTTAAATACTTTTTTTCCCTTTGGGCAGGGAAGAGGACACACTACCTACTTCATTTGGGGACAGCTTAGCATTGTCAATTAAATTGTGAGAGAGCTTTCAGATCAATATTAAGCCAGTCTCCCTCTAACTTATACCTAGTAGACCCAATTCTTCTCTCTGAAGCTACACAGAATAAGTCTAAACCTTCTAAATACAGCCTTCAAAATTTTGAAGACAATAGTCATGGCATCCCTAATCTTCTCCAAGATAAAGATGCCTCCAATCTTTCCTCGTGAAATTGAATTTCATTTCTTTATCCAGGTCATCCTCCATTAGACACATTTCAGAATCATTGTGATCTTCAGAATGATGCCCTAGAAACTGTCAAATAATCCAGATCCCATCTGCATTAATTGCCTACTATGCACAAGGCACTAGGGACTGGAGTTATAAATACAGAGGCATCACAGTGCCTTCCCTCAAGGAGCTTACGTTCTACTGAGGGGGTAGAGAGAATAAAACACGATCACTGATAAGTAAATACAAGATACCTACAGATGTAATCTAGGTCTGTGGGTGAATTTTAAGGTGCTTATATATCAGGTTCAACCTGGGGGCCTCTGACCCCAAAGACAAGGATCAAGTCTTCTCTCTCTCTAGCTCTTCTCCACCCCAGAATAACTCACAAGGAAATCTCTAAAACAAAGCTCAGACCTCCCTAAAAGGCAGTGAACAGCATCATTCTAGAAAAGATATTCAGTGTATGATATATCTATCATGTATAAGACAAATGTTTATTTTTCTACTGCCAAAAATGTACAGTAACATAGTAAGAACTCAAAATTTAGGCATGAACAAATATGGCATCAAAAATATTTCAAAGAGCCCATTTCACTCAGTATATTTTCCCTGGAGGGTAAAGAGAATCTAGAGGGACTTCTGAATAGGTATTATGCATTCACTTCTGACTCATACTGTCTAAGCAATTTATAAGGTTCCGATCTCCTGACTAGGTAGAGAAAGCCTTTTTTTAGTCTTTCGGTCATCTTTCAGATGACTCTACTAGTGATTATTTCTTCCAGGAAGTGTGCAATTGATATAATCCTCCTCCCTCTGATTGGCAGAGATGGGAATCTTAAACTCAAGAACCTTCACCCATTATATAGCTGCCAAGGCTAAAAATTCCAATTCTCAGGATCACTAGTCACTGACCTATACTCGAGTTCGAAAAGAAGCACGGTGGCCAAGGACTAAGTCTCACCACGTAAGCATATCTCCCACTGCCTTGTGCACATGTTGCAAGCTGCTGTTTTGCAGCGCAAGGGCTGGGAATGAGGAGAAAAGAAATCTCCTCCTCCTGTGCTAGAAGTCCAAGAAAAAGTACTAGAAGAGTCCCAAAAAATAAAGGCAGATTATTTCTCCTCAGTTGTTTTTCTAAACTTCAGAGAGGTGTAGTTTTTTTCACAAGAGTCTATGTTCCCTGACACTTGGTCCACTAGACTTTGAGACAGGCTCTCCCCACCCCTCCAGTAACTGGGGACCAATAGAAGCTCCATTTACGCCAGCAAACAAACAGATATTATTTTTTTTTTTGCCACATTGGAGGGGCCCCACTTCAGCAAATCAGTCATTTCTCCTGATTATCCCTGGTATAGGAAATTAATAAAAAATGATGAATTTGAGGGAAAGGGTGGCACTAACAACTGAGGGAGGGGAGCAAATCAACAGAAGGGACAGAGCACAGTATTTTTCTGGATGCTATATTTCTATTAGTGCAGATTTAGAATACATTTCTTATTTTTATATCCATCTTTCACTGTTGATGAATATTAATGTTCCTGATTATTATAATATTTAGAGCTGGAGTAAACCTTAAGGATGACCTACTCAGCCTCCCTCATTTTACTAATGAGGAAACAAGAATCAGAGAAGTAGAGTAACATGCTCCAAGTAAGAGACAAGATTTGAACTGAAGTCCTCAAATTTGTGACTTATTCTACTAATATGTCATGCTCCTGGTCAACTTTAATCTTTTTCATAAAAATGACCATTAAACCAGGTTTCCTGTGCTTGTGACTTTGGCTTTGTGAATCTCAAATAAGGATTTTAAATTCATCTCTATTGAGTTTCATATTGTTAGCTTGGGGTCATTGCTCCAACCAACTGATATCTTTGCAGATTTGATTGCATTCTCCAACAGAACAGTTATCTCTCCTAGTCATGTATTGATAAGGATTTGAAGTAGAGGGCTAGAGTGGATTAATCCTTCTACCTTAGTAGAGATGAAATTGTCAACAAAGCAAGATAAGAATTTATCAGATGCTCTATTCTTTTTTTTTTTTTGCTAGGCAATGGGGTTAAATGACTTTCCCAGGCTCACACAGATGGTAAGTATTACGTGTCTGAGGCTGCATTTGAACTCAGGTCCTCCTGACTCTAAGGCCGGTGCTCTATCCACTGTGCCAACTAGCTGCCCCCAGATGCTCTATTCTTAACAGAGACTTCCAGCAGGTTGCTACAGTAGTTGAAGATGGACATTGCTACTATATCTTGCCTCTGTGCTCATTTTGTGTTTTGTATTATGAAAGCATCGTCTATATCCTCCATCTGATTTATTAGTCTGTAACATTAAACCTCAGTGTCTCTTAGAACATGCTACTCTCTTACATATGGGGCTTTTAAACATACACTCAGGGTATTAGAATAGAGTTTCAGAATTATCAGCATAGATAGACTTTACTCAAAACCTGACAAACCGCCAATAGGGTTGGTACCAAATACTGTCACAATATGTGAACTACCAAAGGGAGGGAAATACAGACAAAATCAAATCCTCTCCTTGTTGCCTGCTTGCTGGTCAGAGGACCAGAAGATAATCACAGAGATACACCTAAATCAGAAGTCTTCTCTAGAAAGGCAGATAATGAAATTTTTCCTTCCTGAGCCCTAGAGGCTTGACTCTCACTCTGCTAACAATCATAATTATCTAGTTGTGCTTGGTTACAACAAAGTAACAGCCAGCATAATTATCCACCAGGAACCACTCTCTCTTTTCTAAACACCTGTGTTGCCACAGTCATCACAGTCCAGAAAAATAATAGCATGAATGTTAACAATATATTTCATCTAGTCCCCACAGACTGGGCTTCTCCAGTTACAGTGTGAATACCCAGGGACAGAAGACCAGCCAGCCCATTCAGATAGGCATCTCTAAGCTGAACCCTATCCTGAGACCATCACCATCAAGTCCCCCTCAGTGGGGAGTTCTGGGTCTGGATTCCTGCACAGCACAATACCAAAGGCACAGACAACCCAAGGGACCAAGACACCATTTCTGTTCTGAGCCATCCCTCCCAGAGGAATGGTAACCAGCTAACATACATGCAGAAACATGAGAAAGAAGCACCCAGGCAGTCCAGACCACACCACTTCACCTCTCTCACACATGTCCTCTCGCTTCTACTCCTCATTCTTGTTCTAAAGCTCTTTCTGCAATAGCAACAAGGAATGGGTCAATTTTAATTTACTATCAGTGAAATTCCATATTCATCAAACTATGTGTTGGCTCCAGGTAGCCCCAGCAAGACAGAGAGGCTAGAATGGGCCTCAAGGTTATTGAGGCCAGCTCATGTCTTTCTACTCCCCACAGCCCAGGTTTCCCAATGCTAACTTCCTAAATAAATAAAAAAAATTAAAATCCCTTCTATTTCTCTTTCTTTCCTTTTTTTACATTTTACTTTCTTTTTAAAATTTTTTTTTTAGACAATTGGAGTTAAGTGACTTACCTAGGGTCACACAGCTAGTAAGTGTCAACTGTTTGGTCTGAGTCTGAGACCGGATTTGAACTCAGGTCCTCCTGACTTTAGGGCAGGTGCTCTATCCACTGCACCACCTAGCTGCCCCTCTTTTTCTTTTTATTCTCTCCCAAACTCTCTCCACCATGCCTCAAACCTTAGATTCATGGGTTTCTGGGCGGATGCATATCTTTTTTTTTTTTTTTTAGGCAATTGGGGTTAAGTGACTTGCCCAGGGTCACACAGCTAGTAAGTGTTATGTGTCTAAGGCCAGATTTGAACTCAGGTCCTGCTGACTTTAGGACCAGTGCTCTATCCACTGCACTACCTACCTGCCCCAAATAGATTTTTTTTGTTTGCTTTTTTTGTTTGTTTTATGGTGCATATCTTCTTAACCTACAGTGATAATTGTGCACCTCTTTAATCAGATATTTCTTCTGTAAAAGGCATGCCTTCCTATTACCATGTTTTAGTCATTATCCCATCCCACTGAGTCTTAGTAATACCTTTGAGGTCATGTGTTTATCTTTATGGTAAATTATGAAGATTAGTTTGGTTTCTATTACTCAGACTCAGTGTTTTATATACAGCTATCTGAGGTCATAAGTAATATTGTTCCCAGCCTTCTCTGTTATTTTCTCCCTCGAATTGGTAGATAGCTCCTTCACCGTCATCCTTCTTTCTGTGTCATGCTTATTACCTTCTATGACATCCAGTTTTAGATTTTATGTACACATTTTTTTTCCTTCCTCATAAATTTTAAGTTTAAAATCTTATAGTTTAGGGGCAGCTAGGTGGTGCAGAAGATAGAGCACCGGCCCTGGAGTCAGGAGGGCCTGAGTTCAAATCTGGCCTCAGACACTTGATGCTTACTAGCTATGTGACCATGGGCAAGTCACTTAACCTCATTGCCAAACCAAAAAACAAAAAAATCTTATAGTTTTGGATTTTATGTATTTTTCTCTTTCCATCAAACTTCAGTTTAAAATATTCCCCAGTAACACCTAATTCAGCTAATAGAATGTCATCCCCCTAAAAATGCTGATTTTTCCTGTCGCCTTTCTCTGTTTTTCAAAGTCACCAACTACTAAGTTCTCAAAGTCTGCGTTTCTGTATTTACCTTCTAATGAGTTATTTCCCTGTTGTGTTTGCAGGTGCACATAGAAAGGTTCATTAGTAATTTAATATGCCCAGAAACCTTTGGTTCTTTCAAGTTATACCTGAGTGCTGTGATGTGGTATAAAGAGAAGCAAAATCTTGTGCAGTGGGAATAGCACTGAATTTGCAGAGAGAGGACCTGGGCTAGAGATTCAGATTTTCTGTTTACTAATCATGTGACCTTAGGTAAGTGACTTACCTTCTCTTATATTGTTTCCTGCTCTATAAAATGAGAACTAAATATAAAATTATATAATCATAACATAATAATATAACTTTTGCAATATAAATTATAAATGAAGACTAAATGTAAAAAATGGACCTAATAAACTTTAATTTCTCTTCTAACCTCGTATGGTTTTATGTTTATATGACTTTATGTAGAATTAACTCTACAGGTAGTCACAGGGTTTGATGTTTTTCTCTTCAAGGCTGTGTCTGCCATCTGGAGAAGGTGCTACCATAGGCACCATTGCTTCAAACTAGAACACTTGTCTCACTTCAATGTCATAGTTGTCTACAATAGGAGGATTACCCAACCAAGTTCTTTGCTCTTACATATGTGTAGTATGGTTCTGGAGTCAACTACATTCATCTAAATACTATACAGCCTGCTGCTTGACTCTTTACATTTATACTCATCATCTTGAGTCCTAGGGAAATCCAGGGGAGGATCTTTAAATATTCTCTTATTAACCATTAAAATTATAACTCTCATACATTTACCAATTAGCTTAGAGAACCCACTCCAGTTTTTAAAGAGTTTAATAGAAAAACCTCTTTTCCCATAAGATATATATGTAGATGATATATGTACATATATATTATATATTGATATATATATATATATATGATATGTGCATAAGATGTGTGTGTTTACATATGTGTGTATTTCCAAACCCAATCTCCTAGGTTTAAATAAACATCAAAGTTATGGGCTCTAAAATTTATTAACAATGTAACAAATTATAACAAAATTATTTACAATGTTTTAGCTGTAAAAAAGCTCATAGCCAGAACCATTCCAGACCATCACTGTAATAGCAGATGACTTCTGATCACTTCCAAGAACATAGTCCCACCATTTACTTCACCTAGGATATCAGTTAAAGTCTCTTCTCAAGAATTCACTTCATCCTCTTCAAGAGATGCTATGACAGTTCCTTCAGGAAAGATCTCTTCATCCCCTTTCTCTTTGTCCTCTACAGCTTCTCTCAAGCCATAACTCACCAGTTTCTCCAAAATGACAGGTAAACTACCAATAACTGAAGATTCCATCTAGTTCCTAAAGCTACAACGCCTCTCCAGATTCCCTCCCCCATTCTTCACCATGCCAGTCAGGGCTGGGGGTCACTAGCATTTTTTTTAATCAACAGAAATCAATTTATAAGCTGGGAAATGACAAGAACTGATCAGAGAAGCAGTTCATTGGGACCACTGGCTTGGGTTGTCAGTGATAGAGACTGTGATAGGCTCCTTCTACACCTTCCCTCTCTGAGAGGGAGGGGAAACAAGAAGTGAAGAGCTTGGATCAATACTGGTGACTGGCTTTGCCCAGCTCTTTGGGCACAGGGGAAAAAAGATGCTGTGGCTTGGCTTTTGTGCCTCACCAGCCTCATCCATTGTCACTTCGGCCTTCCTGTTCTGGCTATGTGTTCCACTTATGCCTGACGTGTATCAGGAAACTATCCCATCTTCATGAATCTATGAATCATCAGCAAAGAGAGCTGGAAGGTCCACACACTACCTGTGCCTCTCCTGGTGTCCTGTTATACCTCCACATTAACATCATGGGCATTTGGGAACTCTGGGTTAAAATGCTAATTCAGTACCATTCAGGTACTTTATGAACCATGTATTTTCCCAAGGTAATGCCACAAGAATTATGAACTGAGAGTTATAGTTATCATCCCCTTTCTACTTACATTCAACTCAATTTAACCAACTCTGCCCTGAATCTGTGAGT
This sequence comes from Vombatus ursinus, assembly GCF_900497805.2. Classification (NCBI taxonomy): domain Eukaryota; kingdom Metazoa; phylum Chordata; class Mammalia; order Diprotodontia; family Vombatidae; genus Vombatus; species Vombatus ursinus. The sequence goes on along the minus strand of NW_020954570.1, from coordinate 7,785 downwards.
TATTTGCTTCCCAAAGCCAGCTGATTTCTTTTTCTTCTTAAAAAAAGAAAAGAAATAATTTTATGGGGAAAACAAAACAAAACAAAATGATACGTTTAATTCTATTTGTAGTTTTCCTGAGATACTTATCTAGCCCTCATGTAAGATGAAAAACATTACTTCAATTTTTAAAAGAATTGACTCCTTGTGGGAAACTCTGTATTTCAGAATGTCTTGCTAAAAGTTTCAGCCAGCCCAAACTACTGCACCTGGGGTAAATGACTTGCCCAGGGTCACACAGCTAGTAAGTGTCAAGTGTTTGGTGTGAAGCTGGATTTGAATTGAGGTTCTCCTGACTTCAGGGCCGGTATTCTATCCACTGAGCAAGTCATTTACCCCAATTGCCTATAAATAAATAAATAAATAAATAAATAAATAAATAAAGTTTCAACCAGTCACCATCTCAATGTGAGGGAAACAGATCCTGAGAATATAAAAAGAAATGAGAGACAATAACTTAGAATTATCCTTAAAAGCTTAAATTTTAATGGTGTTTTACCTTTGGAATTAACAAAAAAAAACAAACAACAACCCTCTAAGATCCATTGAGGTGAGCCATTCTTAAGTGACTTCCAATAATGAGATCTTTTGCATTAAAAGATAAGTGTAGTTGACTCAGGAAATTTACTCCCTGGAGCTGACTTAAGGTCTTTAGATCTGTATTGAAGGACCAAGCACATTTGTCTAGTCATCTCTAAGCAACACATGACAACTTGAACCAGTAGATGGCAGCATCATTTAAATCAACTAATGACTGATTTTTTTAGAACATTGGCCTCATGTGGAATAAGTAATTTTAGGTGGGACCTGGCCTGAACAACAAGGAACATGTGATCAATTGAAGGGTGGGAAAATTGTTTGATTCCCACCCTATTCTCCTTGTGGCCTTGTCTCCAACAAAATGACACCATAGCCTTAAACATTCCCCCCTGATATCCCTTCTCACTTCTGGCTTTCCTGGGATGCATAGGGCATTAGCTTCTCAGAGATTATTGATATGACCAAGACATGAAAGTATTCTCAACCTCTGTCTCCCCTACTTCCATCACTTCCTGGTTACGGCAGACACTCCTCAGCGTCTAAAGCAATGACCATTGAGTAAGCCCACATGCACAATTTTCTTTTCTCTTCTTTTTTGGTGAGAAAGAGTGGACAGCCATGGATGGATTGTGATTGTGATTACATTATCTCCTCCTCCCTCAAATACTGCAAACATACCCCTCTTTCAAACTTCCCCACCAGGCTCAAAATTATGACATTAATCTTTGACTCCAATGCCTCTTTCCCCCATGCCACCTGTCCAATCAGTTGCCAAACCACATCATTTCTAGCATCATAATCTCTCTCATATATATGTTTCCTCTCTACTTATCTAGCTACTTCCAGCCCAAACTACTGCAATAGACTCCTAATTGGTTTCTCTGCTTCTAGTCTTGCCCCAAACTAATCCATCCATTTTCCTCAAGCACAGGTCTGACCATGTCACTGTCCTGCTCAATAAACTCCAGTGACTCCCTATTGTCTCTAGAATGAAATATTATTTCATCTTTATTTTATCCTTTTTCATTTTATTTTTGTCTGTTCTAAAAATCTATAATTATCAGTATAGTAGTTTGTGTGTCTAATTTATGAAGAAATAAACACACTTGATGCTTGTAATAATGTGGGTATATGCTCAAAAAATGTTTACTGATAGGAGTGCACAATAAAACAAGGTATAGACCATCACTGTAGAAGAAATGCTAAAAGCTATCATGACTCAGCAGCTCACAGCAATTCTCCCTTCTTACTTGAAAGACACCGGGGAGAGAGAACATTTTTCCATTCATTTGAATTTTATGTATCTATACTTAATTCTAAAAATAGCCAGTTAAAAGACTTCATATCATTGCACAGTAAATCAAAAGGAAACAGTTATTGAATATCTGAGCAGCCTCTGATTGTGAGAAAGTGACCCTCTACCATGCCTAGAAGTAGACTTTGAATGTAATGGAACCTGGCATAACATATTATACATGCTCAAAGGTGCTGGTCCTCATGGCTCAGTCCTCCCAATATACAAATCTAGTTTATATCACAATTTCTTTTTTCTTGTTTTTAAAGGAATTTATATATTTATTTAGTATTTTGTTTTCCCCCAATTACACGTAAAAACAATTTTCGACATTTGCTTTTCAAATTGAGTTCCAAATTCTCTTTCTACCTCCACATCCCTCTCATTGAGAAGACAAGTATTTTGATGTAGGTTATACATGTGTAGTCACGCAAAAGATATTTGCACATTAGTCATGTTGTAAAAGAAAACAGACCAAAACACAAACCTTAGAAAAAATAAAGTCAAAAAAATGCTTCATTCTGTATTCAGATCACATCAATTCTTTCTCTGGAGATGGATGGCATTTTTCATCAAAAGTCCTTCTGAGTTGTCTTGGATCATTGTATTGCTGAGAATAGCTAAGCCATTCACAGTAGTATATCATAATTTCTAAGACTCTCTAGTGAGCACCTGCATTTCATGAAAATAAATGCCTACACAAATTAATAAAGGTGGTTAACCATTTTTTTATGGTAACAAAGAACTGGAAACAAAGGAAATGCCCATCAATTGGGAGAATGAGTAAATAAATTGAAAGACATGAGTGTAATGAAATACTATTGTGATGTAAGGAGTATTTACTATAGAGAACTCAGACAAGCATGGGAAGACATATGAACAGATGCAGAATGAAGTGCACAGAACCAGGCAAAAAACATACACAATGACTACAATATAAGTGGGAAGAACAAAATAAAAAGCCAAAAAAAAAAAAAAAAGACAGTGAACATTGTAATTTTAAGGACCAAGTTTGGCCCCAAAGAACAGAAAAAAAGGTATATATACTTTCCTTCCTTCTTTGGAGAGGGGAGGAATATGAGTATAGAATACAAAATATGCAATCAGATATAATCAGACTGTTAACGGGTTGGTTAACCTTTCTAAACTTTTTTGTCATCTATTTCTTATTTATAATAAAATAATAATAATAATAATAATAGCTAGCATTTACATAGTATCTACTATGTACCAGGCACTGTGCTATGCATTTTGAACATATAATTTCAATTTGACCCTCACAACAGCTCTGGTAGGAAGATGTTATTAATATACTCATTTTACAGATGAAAAAACTGGCAAACAGAGGTTAAGTGACTTGTCCAAGGTCATGCAGCTTTTAAGAGCCTGAAGACAGATTTGAACTTAGGTCTTCCTGACTCCAAGTTCAGCATTCTATCAACTGTGCCACCTAGCTGCCTTTGTTACAGAGAACCATACACATATACACACATGTATATGGTGTCTTTGAAGCCATCCAGTCCAAAAACCTCATTTTACACATGAGGAAACTGTGGCTTAGAAAAGTAAAAGGGCTTGCTCATGATCACCTACATAGGAAGTGATAGAGGCAGGATTGGACACAGGTCTTCCAATTCCAAAGCCAGTCTTCTTTTCACTGAAACACAATGAGGCTACTGGGATGCACATTAAACATGATGAAAATGGAAGCAGGAAAAGTGATTTCGCCTTTGGCCAATTATTCCCCTTCCACAAAGAAAGTCCTCGAAAGCTCAAGTGATGAAACAGATCAAAAGGAAACTGCACATTAAATGTGGTGAAAATGGAAGTAGAAAAAGTGTTCTCCCTACTGAACAAGTGGAAATTCAGCTTGGCAGAATACAATGTAATGACATCATCATCTTGGGATGCAAATTGAAGCCAAGACAAGCCACAAGCCAAGAGTTTTTCCAAGGACTGGAACATACTACCAAAGGAGATTCAATGGATTCTAAATGAAAACAGAAACTGTCAAATCTGTCTTCTACTACAATCTAAGTTACCCTAAGACAGGCCTTTAATAGGTAACCCACAATAGCAATAACAGCCTGTTTTCCATGTTAGCAAGTCTCAAAGGAAAATCTATGGGGCTGAAATTGCCCACTTTTACTTAATCACGTAAAGAAAATAAAAATTGAGCCCAGTCTATTATTAAAAGTCATCCTTGATTCATTGAAGATATAGTCATACCTATCTTATTTTTAATCTAGTTTGGTTCTGTCTTACATAGCAGGCATGAATCACAGAATACTAGAATGCCAGAAGGGGGCAAGTATCTTGGAAATCATTTCAGTTCAATAGTTCAGTTCAAAAATTTTATATTCAATCGTAGTATGTTCTTAGGTTCAGACATACACACAGAAACACACATGCATATATATGTATATATATATATATACAGCAGTCTATTATAGACATGGTACAATGGAAGGAAGGAGACAGAGAGGGTATCATAGAAGAGGTCACACTTAGGCACTGAACAAGTAAGATGCCAGAAGATGGAGGAAAGTATTGCAGACGCACAACTACAAGGGAGTAGGAGAGAGCAGGATGGGACTAAAGCACTCAGATTTGGACCAAAAGTAAGCTAGAATACTTATCACCTCTATTTTTAGACAAGTCACTTAAACCTCTGAGAGCCTTAGATTTTCCTTAATAAAATCAAAATAATATTAGTTTATTGTGTGTTCACAAGAGTCTGCAGGAAGCATTTTGTAAACCTTAAATTTCTGCATAAATGTAAGTTATTATTATTGTTGCAATTATTACAATGCTATAGGCAAAAGTAGATGAGGAGAGGAACTTTGGTGGGTACAATGGAGTAGGAAAGGATGGGCAGGTGGAAAGAGCTATTTCATAGGTAACTCTGATGAGATTTGATAATTGATTAGATTTGCACTATCATGTGCTAGATGCTGGACAGATACAAGATTACCAGAAGGAATCCCTTTTACACAAAACTTAATCCAGAATATATATAATGGTGAATTTAGCTGCCTTTTTAAAAAAATTCAAATGATTTTTTGATTTAAAATTTGTATCTTCAAAAACTGGAAACTAAGTATAAGAAAGGAGAAAGGAAAGGGAAATTCCATGCTAAGAAGTGAAAACTACACTCAGCACTATTTAAGAGAGAGTGGCTTAGAGGTCACACAACTCAAGAAGCTGAGACAAAGGCTCACTGGTCTCCCAGCTCAGCCAAACCAAATTATCTTCAGCATCACCATGACCTCCTGGACCTTGTTGACAATTACCCTGGTGCTTTTCTGCTCCAGCACCCTCTGCTCCCTAGGCTGTGACCTGACTCAGGGCCTGCAGGAAGATTTCTCACTCCTGAATCAAATGAGCACATTTTCCCTGGTGCCATGTTGGAAGGACAGGACCAACTTCAACTTCCCAAAGAAAGTCATGGAAGGCAGCCAGCTCCAGAGGGAAAATGTCACAGTCATTGTTCATGAGATGCTCCAGCAGATCTTCACCATCTTCAGCCTGAATGCCACTCCCGCAGCATGGAATCAGACCCAGCTCATACAACTGCTCAGTGGACTGGATCAGCAACTGGAACAGCTAGAGAGCTGTCTTGGGCAGGGTATAGAATGGGAAGAACCTTCCTAGGAAAGTGAGAACCCCAGGTTGGCCCTGAAGAGCTACTTCCAAGGAATAAGGCAGTACCTACAAAGTAAAGAATATAGCCACTGTGCCTGGGAAATCATGAGCGTAGAGATCAGCAGGGCCTTTCTGTTCATGAGCAAAATCACAAGGAAACTCAGGCACTGAGGATGAAGAATTGGACTCTAAGAACACTTCAGCTTCTTGACCAATTTCCTATTTCCTGAAACCCAGCATTCAAGAGTTAAAAAGGACTGTCATTTCCATATCAACTGGAAAACATCTGAATTCACTCTATTACTTTTATGTTTTGTTTTTTTTGTGTGAGGTAATTGGGGTTAAGTGACTTGCCAGGGTGTCACAGCTAGTAAGTGTTGAATGTCTTAGATTGGAACTCAGGTCCTCCTGACTCCAGGGCTGGAGCTCTAACTACTGAGTCACATAGCTACCCTTGCTGGATTGGTTTTAAAATAATTTAAGCTGTCATTTGTAAAAAATGTAAGATCTAAGAATACAGAGAAGTTTCATCTGTGCTTAGTAGCTAAATAGTTGTAATGTTTTATGATTGATATTGATATTTATTATATTATATTTGTTATATTATTGTTTTATCTTTATATAATATTTGATATAATATTTGTAATAATAATAGATATTTATTTATTCTGGTAATAATTATTATTCATTGAGGAAAGTATATATTTATATGGTATTAATATAATGTCATTTTTATATTAAATGTAATTTTTTTAAAACCTTTTGTCCAATTATGTTTTACTAAATTAGCTCTCACTGAAAAGCTAACTAGATGTTCCCAAGGGAACAGATAACAGATTCAGTGGAACAATTCAATTCAAGCAACATTTATTAAGCACTTACTCTGCACAAGGCACTAAAGGAGAAGAAAAATTATCCAGTTCCTTCCCTCAGAAAGCTTATAGTCTAATGTAGGGTTTCATAGCCTTGGGTCCACAGGGTCTGTGGAGAAATTTCAGGAGCTTTTTGAATTTGGAGAAGAAAAAGATTACATCTTTAATTTCTCTAAACTCTAATTGTAACTTGGCATTCTTTTCAACTGTCAAAAAAATTTATTCTGAGGAGTCCATAGACTTCACTGTACTTTCTCACACAAAAACAAAGAATCCCTCTTCTAATGGGAGTATGCAACACGTACCCAAAAACAAGTGACCCAAGAGAAGATGAAATCAAGGCAAAAAGACAGAGGGCCAAAAACAAGTGGTCCAATAGAATTTTATGAGGGAGAGAACACCTTTAGCTGAGAGAATGAAGGGCAGCTTCCTGGAGGAAGAGGCATTGGAACTGGACTTTGAAGGAAAAAGAATATACCAGAACTATTCTTTGTGAGGTTCTCCAGCAGATCTTGTTGGTCAAAAACAAACCCCCAAAACTAAAAAAAAAATGTTTTCATAAAGAATTTTATGTTGGTTCAGCAGAGAAGGGAGCCAGAAAACAAACAACTCCTTCCCCTTAATCTCTGTTAAGTTCCATATTATATAGAGTTCAAGCAAGGGTACAGGATGAGTAGCTTGCACATATGTAGGTTGCTTGAAATGTGAATCAGCACATAAGTATAAACATTGAATAAAATTTGGCTGAATGGCCTCTAGTCTAGAAGACACAAATCTGACAGAAAAGACTGCAGGGTCCAGATATGATAGGATAAAACATCCTTAGCTCTGTTTGGATTCAGATAACTCAGTTTTCCAACCATGCAGTATCAAATCCACCTCATAGCCAGACTCAGGAATAGCCAGGTGGGTAACATTCCTTTTCAAAAGAACATAATGGGGAAACTGAGCCAGGAAGAGCCCATCTTAGATGGAGGCTAAAATTGTCCTCTCAGCTTTGTCAGATGCTGACTTCCCACTATTATGACATTCCCTCTGAGTAGCTTGTGGCATTCCTCTCAGATGGTGGATTATTGATTATCAATGGATTATTAAGATCCATCAGACAACTCAAAATAAATCCCACCAATTTTTATGTCAAACAACAAGTGTCACTAATAGCAGCTTAGGAAAAAACTTTTCCAGCATTTACATCACATACTTAAATTTGTCCTGGTGTAAAAAGCCAAGTGTATACTTGCAAGTTCTCACCAAGCCACAACCCAAACAAGCTTTGTGGCTAGTTTGCACATTAAAACAACAACCAACAATAGCCATTAGCAGTAACCACATTATCAAAAGTTGCTTAACCTAATTGATACAAAAAGTTCACCAATTTGAAACTTGAAACAAACC
>NW_020954569.1:83018697-83077990 GCF_900497805.2 Vombatus ursinus | reverse complement strand
CTCTCCTGGGAGCAGGGAATGGGTACCCTGGCTCAGACAGCTGGTCCTATCACCCTCCATCACAAATCCAAATCCATCCTTAGATATGGAGTCAGAGAACATGGGTCCACATCCTACCACTGACACTTTTTTGTGACCTTGAGCAATTTACATAATTAACCTCTCTGGGACTCAGTTTCCTTATTTTTAAAATGATAGAGTTGGATTAGATGGACCCTAAGGTTCTTTCCATTTCTTATTCTATGATCCTAAGGGGAACTCATGAGACTTCAGGACCAGGAACAGCTCCTACTGACATTCTAACCCTGGAATCTAAAGGTGATGTATAGGAATGGCTTTCCTTTGCCACCTTCTACTCCAAGTTTCTGGAAGTGGATAAAGGGAAATATTATGGGAAAAGATTTGATGGGAGTGAGAAATCAGTACTGCATTTAGGATGTATAACTTAGGTCTGAGTCTTGGCCACTTAGTGAAATGAGAGAAATGATTTTTAATAACCAATATCTTGGGGAAGATTCAGAGCTTCCCCCCTTCTTTCAGAGTCCTGATTTTAATGTCTCTTGAAGGACGTTACTGATAATGAGATTGCATTAACTCTCTTGATCTTGGTCAGACCCCACCCAACCTTACAAAGAACTTAATCTAACATGGGGAAGTCCATTGTGTTCTACTCAAACTTGGATGGAGACAGATCCTTTTGTCTAGATAGCCCAAGGCTGCCAGGTGATCTGAGTAGAGATAATTTCTCTGTCCAAGAGTGATGTGATGTCACTAGCAGCCCCTCATTGCTTCAAAGAGTATATAAACTGTGAGCCCCACTGCCATGATTGTTTTTGGTCTAAGAGAAATAGCATCCTTTTATTAATAACCTGCTGGCATTATTAATAAAAAATTAAATTACCCAGAAACTATGTCTCTTGAACTTCTTTAATCATCACATTAGTAACATCTCTTCTACTTATATCATTGCTACTAAAGAACTATTGCCACCCCCTTCTCTCCACCTATACCCTCCCACCACTGTTCCCACTACGTTTTCACCTAAAAACATTTTAAGAGAACCAAATAAGAATGTTTGGTGGGATACACCCAAGGGTATTTTGGTAAATGTTTAACAATGAGCTCTCTAGATAATCAACAAAATGATTCATTGAACTTTGATTTGTAACATTTGCTGATTTCTAAGGTATAAATAAATGTCCACACTTAAAATTTAACAACCTGGAGAGCCTTTAAAAATTGACTCCCATATGCCCCTGGATACAAAGTAATATTACTAAGCTCTGTTGGTATGAAAACAAAGCTATAGAAGATGAGAGACAGGGAAGTAGGAACATGAAGAACTCAGACATTAAAATTAAAGAATGAAGAGCTGGAAACAGTTGCAACATCTATGAATCATGACTCTAGGTAATCATTGATTCAGAGCTGGAAGGAATCTTAGGGACCATTTAATGCAGCCCCATCTTCTTAAAGATGAGGAAATGAAGGCCTAGAAAGGTTGTGATTTGCCCATGGTAACACAACTAGTGTCAGAGTTAAGATTTGAACAAAAGCCTGCTTACTGTAAATCCAATGTGCATTTGCTCATATCACACTCTCTGATCTCAGTAAGAAGACTTAGATGAGAAGAAGATGAGAAATTTCAAAGTCATGAGTAGTTAATTCTCAACTTTTGCGGGGTTAACATTCCTAGAAAAAGGTGCAAAAGTCAGTAACATGAATGTTGATACACTGAGCCTACAGGAAATAGAGGGTTAAGTTCCTGAGACCATCAAAAACTGTAATCTTTCACTAGAGATTGCTGAAAATACAGTTTTTTGTATACAACTCTTTATGACAAAACATTAATTCTGAGAATATGTACCTTTTCTTACATAGTAACCATGAAATAACCCATAAAATTCAGGGAAGAGGAGGGGCAATACCAGACTGGAAAGGAAGGGACAGGGGCGGAAATGTCAAAACATCACTGTGCACAAGTCAAGACATTACTCTCAAGATGTCATTGGTTCTCTTCAAGAACAATCAACAATAACAACAGAAGAATCCCAAGGTAAAAAGGGGAAAGGGGCAACACCTGTTATCACTGATATTCCTTTCAGCTCTATGGTTGAATTATTTCTGGATGAAAAGCATATGCGTTGGGGGAGAATCCCCAGGCCTTGTCAGAGACTGCCAAGCAGTTCTGTAGTGCTGTTCTGCTCTTTGCCTTCCTCCCTCACCCTTCGCTAGGGCTCAAGGGAATACAGACAAGAGGGTGGGGGTAACTCCCACCTCATTTATCTACAAACTTAGCCACTTTTTCTTTTTTTTTTTTTCAATTTCCTTTTCGAGCACTTGAGAGGTTACTGTAGTACTTTCTGGAGCAGATTCATTAACACTTTTAGAAAACTTTCCTCCTTTTTGTGAATATAAACTTGCACATGGCACCTCTCATTTTTTCTCTATTGCACACAGCCATGAATGTGCATGGTTGCCAATGTGAAAGTGAAAATGAGTTTACTAATAAAATCATACAAATACTTGAAGCTGTGAAAGTCAAATGAGCAAATGTTGGGGATTGATTGTACTTTTTTTGAAATCAGGCAATATTCTGTCTGCAGGCAATTTGAATGAATGACACTTCGGGTATGTTTACGAAAAGCATCTAGTCTAGTTCTTCAAGGTCTGCTTAAGTTGCAGATTGAATTTCAGTCACCTAGAGCCAAACTCAAAAGAATGGAAAAATTAATGGATAATATTAATGTAGAGAGAAAGTATTTTTGTGCTGGATTGAAGTGAACAGATCAACATTTTTATTGCTGGCAAATATGAATTAAAAAGGAAGAAATATGGGCCAAGTGTTTCTTTTGGCCTTTTGTTCTTACCCCAACTTTATTTGTATGCCAATCACAGAGGTTCTTAGGAGCAACATGGACTTTGTTGCCTCATCTTCTGCATAGCTTCTGCAGAGGTTTTTTGGAGCAGTGACTTGGAAATGAGTTTTCTAGGACACTGGTTTATAATCAAGAATATAGTGGGTATTACTTGGAATTTCCTAATTATTAAGTCAGAGAGTTGTCTAGGATTGAACTTCAAATCAACTTTAGACAAGAGCAAACTTAATGTTATGTGTGGGGGCTCACAGACAAAGAATACAGTCTGCCATAGTCATGGAGAAGTATTTTAGTCATTGCATCTTTGTAGATGGAAACAAGAGTTCTGAAGGTGGTCCTGCTGAGCTGAAACCTAGGAAATGGTAAGCAGAGAGCAGTATGGTGACCAGGAAAGAAATGGAAATGTCCAGCAGTGAATGGAGACACAATACCTAGTAGTCTATGAAATGCTTAGGAGTGAGTAGTTCAATGTTGTGACAGGAGAATGTCAGTAATCCTGTCTCATCAGAAGTATGAGTTTCCCCAGCTGCACATGCCTCCTGACCACACATCTTCCTCATGTGTGTGTCTTCCATTTGTCTGGCTACATGGATTCCTGACATACGCTCCTTCATCCAGGTGCCTTGGTAATCTATGCTTTACATGTGCCTAGCCTCGTGTCTGTTCTCTGGTCTTATATGTTCTTTATGTGTCCTTCCCCACTGTGTACATGGAAATTTTTATGGAAGACTACAGTCCATGAATATAAGGAAGATCTTTTCTTATCATTTTGTTTGATATATTGTTTGATTAAATACATTTTGTTCTGGACTAATGTGTCCTTTAGCTGACTGGTAAAAGTAAGCATGTCAGGGCTTTTGGATTATGAATGGTTTTGATTAAGTTTGAGAAGAGGTGGCAAGACTACACAAAACAACTATACAAGAAAGATCTTAGCATCGTTGATAACCGCAATGGTGTGGTTCCTGATCTAGAGCCAGACATCCTAGAGAATGAAGTCAGGTGGGCCTTAAGAGACATTGCTAACAATAAGGCTAGTGAAAGCAACGGAATATCTAGCCAAGCTATTGAAAATCCTAAAATATGAAGCTGTTAAAGTGCTGTACTCCATATGCCAGAAAATTTGGAAAACACAACAGTGACCACTAGATTAGAAAAGATCAGCTTATGTTCCAATCCAAAAAAGGGCAATGCCAAAGAATGTCCAAATTAATGAACAATTGTGCTCATTTCACATGCCAGCAAGGCTATATGCTTAAGATTCTGCAAGCCTGGCTTCAGAAATACGTGAACCAAGAATTATCAGAGGAACAGGCTGGTTTTTGAAGAGCCAGAGAAACTAGAGACCAAATTGTCAACATTCACTGGATTATGAAGAAAGCAAGAGAATTCCAGAAAAAAAAAACATCTACTGCTCCATTGACTACACTAAAACCTTTGATTGCATGGATCACAACAAAATGTTGCAAGTCCTCAAAGAGATGGGAGTGCCTGATAATTTTACCTGTCTCCTGAGGAAACGATATGTGGACCAAGAAGCAACAGTTAGAGCTGAACATGGAATAACTGATTGGTTTAAGATTGGAAAAGGACTATGACAAGGCTGTATATTATCACCTTATTTATTTAACTGAAATGCAGAGTACATCATACAAAATGTCAAGCTCAATGAATCAAAAACTAGAATTAAAGTTGCCAGGAGAAATATCAATAACTCAGACAGGTACATGATACCACTCTGATGTCAGAAAGTGAAGAGGAATTAAGAAGCCTCTTGATGAGGGTAGAAGAGGAAAGTGTAAAAGTTGGCTTGAAGTTTAATACAAAACAAAACAAAACCAAGATCCTGGCAACTGATCCCATTACTTCCTAGCAAATAGATAGAGAAGAAATGGAAATAGTGTCAGATTTTATATTCTTGGGTTCAAAGATCACTGTAGATGGCAACTGCAGCCATGAAATTAAGGGATGTTTGCTCTTTGGAAGGAAAACTAGACAAATCTGGACAGCGTACTAAAAAGAAGAGATATCACCTTGTGGAAAAAGGTCCATATAGTTACACTATGGTTTTTTCCAGTAGCAATGTATGGTTGTGAGGATTGGACTAAGGAAAGCTGATCATCACAGAATTGAATTGAATAGAATAAATGGGGTTGCAGGGTGGGATAGGATGAAGGGAAATATGTTAGTTTTTCACAACATGACTACTATGGAAGTGTTTTGCATGACTACACGTGTATAACCTGTATTGAGTTGCTTGCCTTCTTAATGAGGGTGGGTGGGGAGGGAGGAAGGGAGAGAATTTGGAACCTAAGGTTTTAAAAACAAATGTTAAAAATTGTTTTCATATGCAACTGGGAAATAAGATATACAGGCAATGGGGTATAGAAATCTATCTTTCCCTACAGGAAAATAGAAGAGGAAGGGGATAAGAGAAGAGGGGGGAGATAGAAGAGAGGGCAGATCAGGGTAAGGGGTATTCAGAATGCATGCTGTCTTGGGGTGGGGCGGGGACAAGATAGGGAGAAAATTTGGAACTCAAAATCTTGTAAAAGTGAATGTTGAAAACTAAAAACAATTAAATTAATTAATTAAAAAAATAAAGAGTCGTATATGAGTGAATGCCTGAACAACAACAACAAAATGGTTTTGATTGAATGCTGACTTAAAGAGTCTCTTGATGTTGGGGTAACTTTTCTGGGGAGTGGGAAGAACAGGAGCTACAATAATAGCCAAACAAGTGATTGAGATAGCAACAGCTATTGACTTATATGCCTACTTGGTCATTTTTATGAGAATAATGTATATACCTATGAAAAGTATACTTGATGACCTTGATGCTACTATAAGGTGGAATGAGATATAATCTCCTATAGCAGATCATATCTTCATAGTCACACAATTGACTAAAAGGTTCAGAGAAAACAAGATTGAGCTGTATTTATTATTTGTTTCCAAAAAAGCATTTGACTGTGTAGGGCAAAGCCTAGCCATGATGGCTCCCCTCCAACAAGGAATATCTCCTGTATATGCCAAGGTCATATACTATTCCTTGATATATGCAGCCACAGCTGGAGCTCTGTTCAATGAACTTAAAATTGTGAATTCCAAATAAGGCACAAAACAAGGAGATAAAAAGTTTACCATATGTCTTCACTTATTAGAATGTGAACTCCTTGAGAGCAAGGATTATTTTACTTTTCTATATGTGCGCCAGCTCTTAGTATAGTGCTTTGCACATAGCAATTTCTTAATATGTGCTTTCCCCCCTATTAATTCACTTATTTATTCTTTCACTACTCCCATTGAGGCTAGCCTGAGCAAGGTACAAATGAAATAAGAATTCCAAATAGTGAGGTCCTTTAGTTTCTCATGTTTGCGATCTGGGCCATCTCCAGTCATCCTGATCTATATCTGGCCACTGGACCCAGTTGACTCTGGTGGAGAAAGTGAGACTGGTGACTTTGCACAGCCCTACCTCACTCAAATCCAATTCAACTGCAAGCCTTGTCATCATCTCCTTGATGTCATGGGCCTCTTCAAGAGTGAAGGACAAACCACGACCACAGCAACATGTTTGCAGTTGATGTAATTATTGCATCAAGTCCCAAAAGATTACAGGGAGTCTTCATTGAGATCTGTGATTATTTAAAAGAGATTAGCTTAATGATCTATATTTTAAAAAACCCCAACTATATGAAGATGTCTACTGGTCACACAGTGGCATACAATTGGCAGTCCAGTTCACTGAATTAACCTACCAGTATATATAGAATGTATCCAGGATAAAAACTACATATGAACATTATTGAATAGGAAGGGGAAAGTGGAGCGAATTGCATTTTAGAACCTGCAAAGTACACATACACACAAGTGTGTATATGTATATATAAGCATACGTATATATAAGCACATGTATGTATGTGCATGTATATATACAGGCACATACATACACATATATGGTTTTGTGCTAGGGAACAATTTGGTATTGGTAAAAGTACTTATGTTACACTATATTATATTCATATATGTATTCTCTATGTAGATATAGATCTTGGGTTTTGTGCCAGGGAACACACATATAGATATAGTAACACAAATATTTTCCCAAGGATTTTTTACAGTTGCAGATGTTAAAACACAAGGTTGCATGTGACCCAAAATGTGACAGAGAGGTACATAGCAGGTGCAAATTTGCTGCAACATATTTCCAGTGATGAACTACCGGTAAGAAGTAAAGTAAAGCATATGTAAAGTGGGCTGATCATGTAGTGAAAGTGAGAAGAGGTACCAGATGAACAGCTCTAGGATTTCACTCTCCAAGAAAGGTGAAAAGGCCTAGTAAGTCTCCAGCACATTGGGAAGATGCTCTCTGGAGGATCTGTGGAGAGCTTGGACGAGAGTACCATAGGCCAGAAAGTCTGGAATGGATTACAATCTGTGCCAAGGGAGAAAATGTCCACATTGATGAGATCATGGGTCCATCAGACTATTAAAATATAGCTAAATTCCAATCTATTATGCTGGAGACTGTGGAAAGAACCAAGGAAACTTGGTCCACTATCATGGCCCCCTTAAAAGAAGTACATATGGGCTCTGTCAGTCAATATTAGGGCTGACCTTAGACAAAAATTCTAGTGTAGGTTTACGTCATGGCCTAAGGCCCTCACTTTCCCCATGGACTCTGTATGTGTTTTTGGTCCCAGATATTTTTGGGGAAAATGTTTTTGTAACTACTGCTTTTTCTGTACCATATTAGCAAACATTTTTACTAAAATATTGTCTGACTGGTTGTTAGTAAGAAGCACATCGCTGGGGGCTCATGTTAAAAACCTAGACCCTTAGGGTTACCCATAGAATCCAAAAAGTAATAGACTGCTACCCCCTAGGAACCTGGCCCACATATGTAAGGGGCAGTGGGGGAGCCCCAGGGAGGGTACTACAACTAGAAAGAGAAGCATATGAGGTAGAAGAATATACATGAGATGAGGAAGGAATGTTGATATAGCAGAAAATGAGATGGTTTTGAAATGAAAGGACCTAGATTCAAATGCTAATTCTGCCTTTTACTACCTGTCTTGGACTTCAGCAAATTACCTCACCTCTCTGAGTCTTATTTCAGTCATCTGTAAAAATGAAGTTGGCTTAGAAGACCTCTTAATTCCCCCTTAAAACCATCCTGATGTATTTAATGCAGAGGCAAAAGATGCAAACAGATCAATTATATCTAATTCATCACCATTTACCACCAGATGGCAGTGTTTCAAAACACTCAAATTGTTTCCAGACTTTCCCATTTGGAGGCAATCCATCTTAACCAGTTGAACTCAGATCACCCTTTAGTGCTCATCCCTAAGTTTCTCCCCTGAAGCCATTTCTTACCTACTTCTAGTCAATCAACAAATATGCCTACCATGTGCAAACTCCTATGCCAGGTGTTCAGGGGCCTCCTATAACTTATAGTCTGATTAAGGACATAAGCCATGGACTCAAAATAACATAATCAACAATTCTAGGCACAACATAAATATTTTTGACTGACCCTTTAATGTTACTGAGACTATCACTTGATTCACAACTTGTAGTCTTAGAGAGTTGCCTGAAGGCACTGAGAGCTTAAATGATTTGCCCAGGTCACCTGACCAGGATGTGTCAGAGGCAAGACTTGAACCCCTCTCTTCCGGATTGGAGAGCCAGCCCTCTATTTGCCATGCAGTGCTACCTCCTGGGCAGAATATGGTCATTGCTAAATGAGCAACATACACAATGAGTGATTACTCTTGTTGATGGCCAATGGCAACTCCTTTACCTCAGAGCGTGCCTGTACTTCCTTCTTTCTCTCCCTTCCCTAATTAGTCATTTATAACCCCCTGGGTGACTGGAACACCTTGAATTTACCACCTCTTCCCTCCCCTTCTCTTCCAATTCTAAACATTTTCTCTCAATTTCCTTTTGGGATTAGTTAAAGACTATGTGCATATGGGAATGGAGGAAGGGGGAAGAGGGAAAAGTTCAGAAGACAAAGGCAGTGGGGAGCAAACTTCTCTTTATTCTGTAGTATCCTCAGCATCTGAGTCATCTTCTAGTTGGACTAGAAATTTTGACATTGGGACCACATAGATAAACCTGTTTTGTTTTGTTTTTTTCAGAAGCTATGGGGTGGGGTGGGGGGGCGGAGAGCAGGGCTAGTTTTGACTAATGGTCCTTTTTGAATCTGTAGTTGTGAGGTACTTGGAAACAGGCAGAACTATTCCAGGATACTAACTAGAATTCAGGGCACCCATGCTGCTACTAATTAGCCATGTAAATTTGGGTTTGTCACTTTGCCTCAGTGTCTTTGTCTGTAAAATAGGGGTAGTAAGAGTTGCTCTACCTTGTTCTGAGAGGCTCAATCAAAAAAAGCTCTTTAAAGATGGTGAATTAATACAAAAATGTAAGGCGTTATACAGCTAGGTAGTACAGTGTTGGACCTGGTAACAACAAGAGCTGAGTTCAAACCTGACCTCAGATACTTACCAGTGCCTAGCATGTAGCAGGCACTTAATAAATGCTTATTGACTGACTCTGGATAAGTCAATTAACCTCTGTCTGCCTCAGTTTTCTCAAACTGTAAATTGGGAATAACAATAACACCTCCCTCACAGGGTTGTTTTGAGGATGAAGTGAGAAGATATTTGTAAAGCACTTTGCAAAACTTCAAAGTGCTATGTAGCTGTTAGCTATTATTGTTGTTTTTGTTCAGACCTATGATTTTGTCAAAGTAAGGAAGACATTGTCCTCCCTTTACCACTGCATACCTGCAAACTGTTCTATGATTTCTAGTCTTGTAGAGATGCTTGAGGCACTGAAGGGTTAAGTGACTTGCTTAAGATACCATAAGGAAGATGTATCAGAAGCTGGATTTAAATTCAGGTTTTACTGGCTTTGAGGTCTGCTTTTTATCCACCTTACCAGTGGTTTCCAAAGTGGGGGTAGTGGTCTGACTCTATGGGTGTGTAATCAACCAATCAGAGGGTGGGAGGGAGGTTACATTTCACTTTTCCCACAGTAGGCAATTCTGGGACTTGCCTCTGCCATCTTCTCTTCTCCTCCAACATTTCCCTATTCCATCCTCTCCTTCTATTCAAGTTCCCAATTTTACCCCTTCTGAGCTTCATGTGAGACACTCAGGGCAGTTATAACCTAATGACTACCTGGGTACCCATAGGTACAGTAATACAAGTCTATGCTCCAGCCACTAATACCAAAGAGGCCAAAGTTGATCAGTTCTATGAAGACTTACAACATCTAGAAATAACAAAAAAAAGATGTCACATTCATCATAGAGAATTGGAAGCTAAAATAGGAAATCAAAAGATAATTGGAATAACAGGCAAGTTTGGCCTTGGAATAAAAAATGAAACAGGGTAGACTAATAGAGTTTTGTCAAGGTATCTCACTGGTCATGGCAAAAATTCTTTTTCAACAACCTAAAAGGTGACTCTGTTGTTGTCGTTCAGTCATTTCAGTTTTGTTCAACTCTTCATGACCCCATTTGGCATTTTCTTGGCAAAGATACTGGAGTGGTTTGCCATTTCCCTCTCCAGATCAATTTACAGAAGAGGAAACTGAGGCAAACAGGGTTGAGTGACTTGCCCAGGGTCACATAGGGTCTGGATAGGGTCTGGACAGCATACTAAAAAGCAGCAACATCACCTTGAGGACAAAGCTCCATCTAATTAAAGCTATGGTTTTTCCAGTAGCAATGTATGGCTGTGAGAGTTGTACTATAAGGAAAGCTGAGTGCCACAGAATCAGTACTTTGGAATTGTGGTGCTGGAGAAGACTTTTGAGAGTCCCTTGGACAGCAAGATGATAAAATATTTAAAGGAGTCAATAGTTAAAGAAATTAATTCAGACAATTTACTGGAAGGAATACTGAAATATTGAAGCTGAAACCTAAGTATTTTGGCCATATAATGAAAAGACAGGACTCATTGGAAAAGATTCTGATGTTGGGAAGGATTGAAGACAAAAGGAAAAGGGAATGGCAGGGGGATGAAATGGATAGATAGTGTCATGGAAACAACAAACAGCTTGGACAGACTTTGGGAGATAGTGGAAGATACAAGGGGCTGACATACTATGGATCCATGGGGTCATGAAGAGTCGGACAATACTGAATGAATGAACAACATCTATAACCGTAGTTGTGCAGAGGACATTGGGAAAATTCCCTGGCCTTCCAGAATTCCTACCTCCTTCCCCTCCTGCCATTACTTTACGGTTATGGCAGAAACCCCCAGAAAGCTTGATCTGTGCTCCATTGCAGAGGCTAATGAGTAAGAGATCTCCCTTAACTCCCCTCCACCTTTTTGCTTTGGGACGGACAGTGAGCAGGCATGGATGGGTTATGATCATTATATTATCTTTCCCTGAAAACCCATCCTTCTTCCAGACTTTCTTCTTAGTGTTGAGGGCAACACCATATTTCCAGTCACCTAGGTTTCATGACCTAGGGATTGTTTCTGACTCCTCATTCTCACCCAACCTATTCAATTGTTTTCCAAATTTTATTTTTCTACCTTGCACAACCACAATCAGTCCCCTTCTCTCTACTTACACAGCCACCAGTATAATTCAGACTTTCATGACACCTTTGGACTATTGAAACAGCCTATTAATTGGTCTCCCTGACTCAAGTCTCTCCCACTCCAATTCATCATTCATTCAGCGGCCAAAGTGCAGGTCTGACCATGTCATTTCCCTATTGAGTGAACTTTAGTAGCTCTGTATCAAGTCTGGGATCAAATATTATCTCATCCTTTTTTATTTCTATTCTTACATAAAGTATATAACATATAAGTATTCATGTATTTGTTCATGTATATGACTTATAAATATATACATAGATTTAGTGTGTACTAGTTTTTTTTTTTTCTGATAGGAGTGCACGATCAAAAAAGTTTGGAGGCCACTATATAGCATTGTTGTCTCCCAAGATGTTGTTATTTGAATGCAAGTCAAAAGCCACAGAACTGCATGACAAAACAAATGTAAGATCCCCATTCATCCCATCTAAGGGAGTACATTGTACTTCTCAAACAAAGATGACATGTGCAGTGGGACATACACTTTGATTCATCTTTGTACTGAGCCGACCTCATTCTTTTGCCAGCTCTGTGGGTTAAGAAGTTGTAATTTGAAGCTCAGGAAGCTCATTGGCCTGTACCAGGACTACAGGGCCCCAGGTCCTATTGGCAAGTACTTACAGCTTCCCCATTGCCATCTATTCCACCCCCATTAAATCCAGGACAAGCAGAGATTCTTAAAGTGGAAATAGATACTTGAGTGCAACAAAAGCTATTTTCCTTTGCCCATTAAAGAAACAGAGAGAGTCAATTTTGAAATCAAAGAGGAAGGTTGGCTGAACCTGCATGTGATAAGGATTGAAAGGTTCTGCACAGAGTCAGAGCCATGGGAGTGGGGGGCTTGCCCTGACCCCTAAGGCACAGCCTCCAGTGCATCATACCCTGGGACAGGATACCACTCCTACAGAGTGGTCAGAAAACAACTCTCCTTGTTTCTCCAGGCAGATTTTGCCCTTTGCCTACTGTGTGGGCCCTAATTGCTTATTGATCAATGGGCTACTATGTGGCAGCTGCCAGCCAACAAGAAAGGACCTGGGCAAAGCAGGCCTGAGAAAGCATAGTTTTGCTAAGAACCTGAAAGTGAGCTTTCCTTTGGGAATCTGGACCAGCCTGCTCTCAGGCACCACTGAAGAGTCCAGTATTCTGCTTGGCCAAGCAAACAATTGCTGGAGGCTTTCTTGTTTCTGCTTTAACTCCTCTGTTCATTCACTCTCAGTTGATTTCTCCAAAAAGCAATGGAAATGAGAGGGCAGGCAGATTGTCCTCAAATTACTGATCTGTAGACCTTGATTATGTGTGCACCTTTCCCAGAAGGGAGAGAACAAAAGTAATCAGGGTGGTCTGGGCAAGAACTATACCTTTTTTGGCTTTCATCCAGGTCATGCTTACATCACTCTTGGCTCTACTTTTCATTCTCTGCATGTCTTCATTTCCTCACTTTACCTTCTTCCACTCAGTACCTTTTTCAATGTACTTTCTTCCTCTATTAGAATGTAAGTTTTTTGAGAGTAGGGACTGTCTTTTTAGGGCTTATATTTGTATCGCCAGTTGCTTAGCCAGGTATCTATCTATCTATCTATCTATCTATCTATCTATCTATCTATCTATCTATCTATCTATCCATCTATCTCAGAAGTTATAGGAGGGCATCTGATATCACTTTTCTTTCCCCCCAACACCAGCTAGATCTAGCAGTCACAAGCTGCTTCTCAGCTTAGACTGTGTCTGGAGAGGAGGGCTGGGGGGAAAAGGAACTTTTCTCATACCATCATAGCAGTGGCTTTTTGTTAAAATGGTCAGATTCAATACTTCTGTTCTTCCATACTAAGTGCGATCAGTACAGACCCAAAGCAGTTGATTGTGACACCCTGGGTGACTGGGACTTCTGTTTAAATCAGTCAATTCGACAAACATTTACGAAGAACATACCATCTGTGATGCACTGGGAATATGAAGACCAAAATGAAATAGTCTTTATCCTCAAGGAACTTATGTTTTACCAAAGAGATATAGTATCTGTACAAATAAACACAGGGCACAGAAATTGAGGAGGTAAAGAGCTCTAATAGCTAGGGTGATCAGAGAAGGCTTTCCGAAGGATTCCCAATGAGCTAAGTCTTGATGATTTGGAGTGATGCTGACAAGGAGAGTGCATTTCAGGCATGGGAAATTGCTTGAAAATACAAGGAGATTGGATTAGGAGTATGAGTTCAAGGAAGAGCTAGTAGTTCTGTTTGGCTGGAATGCAGAGGTCATGAAGGGAAGATTGATACAAGTTTAGAAGTGTAGGTGGGAGCCAGACTATGAAGGGCCTCCTATGCTAAGCCAAGAAGTTTGCATTTTATCCTAGAGGCAATGTCTTTTGAGTAGAGGAGTGACAAAGCCAGATCTGTACATTAAGCAGATCATCTCAACACCTGTGAAGAGTGTAGATTGGAAAGGGGAGAGACTAGAGGTGTGAAGTCCGATTAGAAGGCTCTTACAATGTTCTAGGCAAGCAGTGATGAGGGCCTAAACTATGGTGGTATATGTGACAGAACTGGGCAAATGTGGGAGATGTAGAAGCAGGATCAACAAGACAGAAACTGATTGGTTAAATAGAGCAGTGTGCCCAAAACTTCTTTGGAAAATATTCAGCATTTTTTTAGTACAAGAAAAGAATGTAATTGGTGATGGTTATCCAGGTTAAGGGTTGACAGGCATAAATGGAGGCAGGACAAGGGAATGGGGAGCTAAAGGTGGATGACAACTGAATTGCTTTACTATAGAGTCAAGAAATTAAGAGGAAAAAGTAAGGCCACCAGAACAGTGTTGAAGGAAAGGGGGGGGGGGGGACAGGGACTAGAAGTTGTGGTGCTGACAAAATATAGGTTTAGGAGGAGTGGGGCAGGGACAGGGATGGAAGGACAGGAAATTGAGATCAAAGAAGATAGTTTCAAAATTCAAAATCCTAGAGGCAACAGAATTATGGGTGATGATGAGAGCTAAGTGATGACTATTCCTACTGGTGATTGAAGTGGAATAAAGCTGTAGGTCATGGGAGTTAGGAGGTTGATGAATTGGGAGTCTAGCTTATTTGAGAGAACATTAGTGTATATATTAAAGTATCCAAGTATGATGGTAGGGTTTGGGTTGGAGAGAAAGTCTATGAGTCAGCTACTAAATTCCTTTGGAAAGGAGAGAGACAAATCTAGAAGTTGCCAGATCATAGCAACAAGTATCTGGAGCAGGTAGCATGGATAGATGAATGAATTTCAAAGAAGACGAGGTTGCTGAGTGATGGTGGCAAAAGGAGAGTTTGGAAGTGGCACTGGGGAGCAAGGGATATCAGGGGTGGGAAACCTCTGGCTTAGAGGCCACGTGACCCTCTAGGTCTAGAATAACTTTGTTCTGTGAAGTTTGGATTCGGTCAAAGGGCCACACTTGAGGACTTAGAGAGCCACATGTGGCCTTGAGGACACAGGTTCTTCATCCCTGGGATAGGTAAATTCATCCTGGCCCTGTGTAGCAGTTGGGTATGAGAAGGAGCTAAACTGTGGGTGACAGGTTTCTGTGAGTAAAGGAAGATAGAAGAGTATGAAAAGAAGAGACTAAGAATAAGGTTAGTTTTCTAAGGATTGAAAGAGGTTTTTTAAAGTGACAATGGAAAGGAGGAGCCAAGAATGAAAGAGACTAGAGGAAAATAGTATTGAGCCAGAAAGGAAGGTGACTGTGAGGAGAGGGAGCATGGGAAGGTATTCTTCTTCCCAGGTAATTCTTAAATCACTGGGATTAGGTGACTAGGAGGTATGCATTTGTCAGCCCTCAGAGTATTGAAGTACCACGTGGTTGGAACCTCTACCTTTAACAGGGTTTGGTGATGATGAAGGATGGCATTAATGTGGAGGTTCCATCTCTAAACACTGGGAAACCAGTTTTGGCAATGCTAGGCAGTTTAGGCTGTTGGTCTGGGTTTCTCAAGGGCTAGACTAAACTCACACATGGCATCAGCTCAGTAATTACAGCTCAAGATGGCTGGTTATGAGACACATCCATAAGACATCCCATTTGTCTAACACATACTTCGCTCTGTATCAGGTCTGGCACCCACAGACCCCTGGTCTTTTGGGAATTTAGTCTGATATTTGAGACCCCAAATCAAGTGGCAAGGAACCTCTGAGGCCTCCAGGCACATTATCTGAGGCCCTGCTTCAGGGTCATTAGGCCCTCGAGAACAATTTAGAACTTGTTTTGCTACTGAGTTTGCAGAAGGTGAGTTTGACTGTGTATTGGCATTTCTGTTTGTCTCTCACATACTTCCTTCTTTAGTTTTCTCCCTTTCACAGAGAACAAGTGCTGTCAGAAGCCTGTAGAAATATTCCTGGATATTTGGTGCCCCCTGATGGATAAGATGGGAATCAATCCCAAAGCTTGTATTGCACAAGTTTGAATGTTGGGTATTTGAGACTTGCAGAACATTTCCCCATAAAATCACATTATGAATGGTGGTTACGGTCCCATGCTAGCTTACAAAAGGCTTTATAACCCACAGAGAACTAGTCTATTAATAGAATTTTTCTGAGTTTTGTGTTCTGGGGCTCTGCAGCCAGAGGACCAGGGTTCAAATCCTGCTTCTGACCTTGAGGAATCACTCAACTGTCTTGGGTCTCAGATTTCTCAACTATAAAGTGAAGGTATTGGATTAGATGGCCTCAGAGGTCTCTTCCAACTCTAAAATTATGATCCTATGACCCAGGGCTCATCTAGGTTCAGAAGACAGGATAGGTAGAAATGGAGGAGGAGGAAGAGAAAGAAAGGTTTATTTTTCCTCTTTTGGTGGGTACAGGACTGGTCCTAGGAAAATTTTTGAAATAAGCAAAGTTTGACTTAAGCATTATTCTATAGTTGTTCCCACATCCTAGTCTTTCCCTCCAGGCCCTTTGTGCTGCCTTAAGCTCCTCACGTCACTCCATTCAGGCCTGCCCTTCCAAATATGCCCACTCTAAAAGGACAGATTTCTCCCATCCTCTTGCAATGTGAGTTTACTCTGGCCCCAGTGTCTGAGGACCAGGGTATTGCGTCTCCTTCCCTCCCCATACAAGGTTCTCTAGTACCCCAAGGAAGTTGAGAGTCTCTCTTTTCTGCCTTTGGCTAGAGCTCACATTGATTTTGTCCTCCAATTTTAGGGGCCAGTGACTAGCACCCGGGTTCCATTTACCACTTAATGTCAGATTAGCATTTATAAAGCAATAATTACTTTAAAGATATAAGAAGAAACATACAAACATTCCCCCCCCCAATACCTCAGGGGCATAATCCCCACTCCACCACTTACTCTCTAGGGAGAGGAGGAGGATTAGGGTCATAGTTTAACTCAGTTCTTACAGAGCATTAGTCTCACCAAATTCAAGTCCAAAGGCCCACAGGGCTAACTTCTGAGGACCTGTGCTTCTTGGGCCTTCCTTGTTGGGCTGACTGTAGCACTCAGCCTGGAGTCCTGGATTTCAAGACCCCTTTGGCTGGAACTACGTGGTCAGAGATTCCATTTTGTACTTGGAACTGGAAAGGACATATGGCAAAGTAATCTCCCCAAACTAAGAAGAACATTTTCTCCACATAAGCTCAAAACCCCAAATGTGATCACTGGGGCATGGCTTGGGGATGGGGGAATAGGTGGCGCTCATTTGCTGCTATTAGTGAATGAATCACTTCCCCTAGACTCAAAATACAGAGAGTGACTGTGCTTAGTTGGGGAGATTTAAAGGTGCAGATAGTTTTGGCTATAGAGTCAATAGAAAAATGATGCTCTCAATCATATGGGAGACCAAAGCAGAATGTCCATTCGTGTACTGGTTTTTCTATTTCCCAAGGGCAGATCTCCTATGTGAGTGATGCCATTTTAGATGGTCTGTTACACTCCAACTAAATTCTATTCTGGTAGCATCTCAGCTAAATGTTAGGAAGAAAGCATCATGAATATTAAGTACTTAATAAAGGTTTGTTTAATGAATATGTAGTCATCCTCCTCCCCATTCTCCTAAGGTTCCCCAGAGGGAGTCTGTCATCAAAGGCCTAGGGGTAAAACATAGGGGTTGGGATACCTATTACTGTCATTCACAAGACCCTGTTCAGTGGAGTCCCCAGTGGCTATCAACCATTTACAACCACTTAGATTTTTTAATAAAGGTCATTTTCTTAGAACAACAGTAACACAACAATCTCCCTAAACTGAAAGGAATATTGTCTACTTACACACATCCCACATAAGGTAGAAAGGTTATAAGGCACACCCATAGAGAATGCATGGGACCAAGGGTCACCTTATGGCCCCAGTAATTCTTTTCTCTCTTTGCAGTGTCCTCACCAAATTCATTTCTGGCTTGGCAGAAAACAAACTGTTTCTCTGTGTAGCTGGGCTGGGGCAGCATGCCAGCTAAAGCCCAAACCATTACTAGGATGGCTCAAGCAGGTGGCTCAGCTGCTGTTCTGACTCCTCACTGGACTCTGTTGCTGCTGCTGCTCACCAGGCATGGAATTTTGTGCATGCACTGTATAACCCACCAGGAAAGGCAAATCTGAGCATGATCAAAGGACCCGGCCCAAATTGGCCAATGATTCTGGCCATGCAATGTCCTTGTACGTAATTTGGGATTGTAGTCACTGAGGCAACCTGCCAAGAGATGTTTTAAATTATATTAGATGGGGTGGCCTTGTCTAGCTCTTGAGGGTCTGATTCCAGTTAAGCCCAAGTGCTTGATCCCCTTTGGGAGCCACACATAATCAGGGTTTACTTGACTTGTTTTTGTTACTTTTGAATTGAACCTGTTCTTCTCTGGTTGGGTGAGTTGGGAATATCATTTGGATTGCCTTTTCAGTGACTGGGATCCATTGGGGGGAAGTTTTTAGGTGTCCTTTTGTATAGGGGTGAAGAGGAAATTTACTTGGATCTTTAAGGGGACTGCCTATGCAGAAATCCCTAGAGTAATATTGGTGTGCCCCTTGTGGAAAAGGAGACTTTGTCTAGACCCCACTTGGATGCCCCTATGCACTGAGAGAATCAGGGGAAAGTTTTTACCCAGAATAGTTTGATTTCCCACCTGAAGTTGAGGAAGTAACTTACAGGTTCCTCAGATAATTTATTTCTATGGAGACAGTTCTATAAATTTTGGAAGTTAGATCAAGATCAGAGTTTCTTATAAGAGGGGAAGCTGGGTTTTTTGTTTCTCCATTTTTCCTTTTTGCTATTTGCTTTTTTCATTTTCATACACATACATACATATGTGTATACATACATACATTTATATGTGTGTATGCAAACATGTATGTATATATAATGTGTGTATATATGTATATATATATATATATACATAAATGTTTCTCTATTTGTTTAGATTGGGCCTTATTAAGTGCTCTGACAAGCTGTATAAAATGTCATTAATTTGTTGAATTTCTAGTTTTGTATCTGGGAAGTAATTGTGATCTCTGTCTATAAGTTTACCACTTAAGGGAGGGATTATGACTAAGCAAAAGAAGCTAAGGATGCACAAAAGTGCTTATAGCTCTTTCTGAGGAAGCAAAGGATGAGAATCTGATAGGGCTGCCATAAATGGGGGAATGGCAGAGTAAGTTAGAGTATGTAAAAATGATGGAATACTATTGTGCTATAAGAAATTACAAAGGGGATGGTTTCAGAGAAACCTGGGAAAACATATGACTTGATGCCGAGTGAAGTGAATAGAACCAGGAGAACAATTTTACAATGACCACAATGTGGTAAAGACAAACAATTTTGAAAGAAGTAGGAAATGGTTTGTGAATACCTGCCTACTGGATTCTAATAATTTTATCAAAAACCTTCTCAATACTGATCAATCTATTGACATCAATTAGCAAATTAGCCTGAGATGTGGGTGGGACTCACTTTTCCAATTTCTACTTAAGTTGTCAGTTTTGATCCTAGGACTAAACCTGAAAGTCCTTCTTTATAGAGAGCTCTGAAAGTTGCTGCTAATTGTCCATTTTCCATCAGTGACTCTACTTGGTTTCCACTACATAGAACATCATGCCTCAGCACCAGGAATCCCTGGTTGCTCTTCTCTCTCCTGTTTTTCAGCTTCCTTTTGTGCATCGTCTTCCCCCATTAGACTGTAAGCTCCCTGAGGGCTTTTCAGTTTCTTCAGTTGTGTCTGACTCTTTGTGACCCAATTTGGGGTTTTCTTGGCAAAGACACTGGAGTGGTTTTCCATTTCCTTCTCCAGCTCATTTGACAGATGAGAAACTGAGGGAACCAAGGTTAAATGACTTGCCCAGGGTCACACTGCTTAGTAAGCATCTGAGGACAGATTTGAACTCAGGAAGATGATTCTTCCTGACTCCAGGCTTGATGCTCTATTAGCTTTTATAAAAGGATATTTACTGACTTACAAATACAAAGTTGAGGTGATTAATAGATTTAAGAGGTTAGATCTGGTAGATAGAGTGCTTGAAGAATTATGGACAGAGCTTCAAAGTATTGAACAGGAGGCAGCAAAAAAAAAATTCCAAAGGAAAAAAGATCAATAAAGCAAAATGGCTGTCTGATGAGGCTTTACAAATAACTGAGGAAAGAAGGAAAGCAAAAGGTAAAGGAGAAAAGGAAAGGTATATCCGACTGAATGCAGAATTTTAGAGAATAGCAAGATAAGAAGATTTTCATAAATAAGCAATGCAAAGAAATAGAAGAAAACAATAGAATGGGAAAGATGAGAGATCTGTTCAAGAAAATTAGAGCTTTTGGGGCAGCTAAGTGGCACAGTGGATAGAGCACTGGCCCTGGAGTCAGGAGACCCTGAGTTCAAATCTTGCCTTAGACACACATAAAACGTACTAAGTGGGCAAGCCACTTCACCCCAATTGCCTCACCAAAAAAAAAAAAAGAATAAAAAAAATTAGAGATATCAAGGGAATGTTTAATGCAAAAATTGGCATAATAAAAGACAAAAAAAATGGCAGGGGCTTAACAGAAGCAGAAGATATTAAGAAGAGGGTGGCAAGAATATACAAAAGAACTATACCAGAAAGATCTTAACATCATTGATAACCACAGTGGTATGGTTACTGATCAAATGGACCTTAGGAAGCATTGTTAACAATAAGGCTAGTGGAGGTGATAAAATTTAGCTGAGCTATTTAAAATCCTAAAAGATAAAAAAATCCTAAAGTATGAGGCTGTTAAAGTGCTACAATCCATTTGCCAGAAAATTTGGAAAATACAATAGTGGCCACCGGATTGGAAAAGATCAGTTTATGTCCCAATCCCAAAGAAGGACAATGCCAAGGAATATTCAGATTACTGAACAGTTGTGATCATTTCACATGTCAGTAAGGTTATGTTTAAAATTCTGCAAGCCTGAATTTAGCAATATGTGAACTGAGAATTACCGGAGGAGAGTACAGGCTTGTTTTTGAAGAAGCAGAGGAACTAGAGACCAAATTGCCAACATCCACTGGATTGTGGAGAAAGCAAGGGAATTCCAGAAAAACATCCACTTCTGCTTCATTGTCTACACTAATGCTTTTGATTGTGTGGATCACAATAAAATGTGGGAAGTCCTCAAAGAGGAGCACCAGAGCATCTTACTTGTCTTCTAAGGAACCTATATGTGATCCAGAAGCAATAGTTAGAACTGAACATGAAACAACTGTTTGGTTTTAAGATTAGAAAAGGAATATGACAAGGCTGTATTTTATTGCCTTATATATTTAACCTACATGCAGAGCATAGCATGTAAAATGCCAGGCTGGATGAATCCAAAGCCAGAATTAAGGTTTCCAGGGGAAATATCAACAGTCTCAGATATGCAGATGATACCACTCTGATGCAGGAAGTGAAGAGTAACTAACAAGCTTCTTGATGAGGGTAGAAGAGGAGAGTGTAAAAGCTGGCTTGAAACTTAACATAAAAAAAAACCAAACTAAGATCATGGCAACTGGTCCCATCACTTTCTGGCAAATAGAGAGAGAAAAAATTGAAATAGTGTCAGATTTTATATTCTTGGGCTCAAATATTACAACAGATAGTGACTGTACACATGAAATTCAAAGACATTTGCTCATTAGAAGAAAACTATAGCAAACCTGGACAGCATACAAAAAACCCCCCAAAACCTAGAGACATCACCTTGCTGAAAAAGGTCCATATAATCAAAGCTATGGTTTTTCCAGTAGCAATGTATAACTCTGAGAGTTCGACTATAAGGAAAGCTGAGTACTGAAGAATCAACACTTTCAAATTGTGGTGCTGGAGAAGACTTTTGAGAGTCCCTTGGACATAAAAAAGATCAAATCAGTCAATACTTAAGGAAATTAATTCAGACTACTTTTTGGAAGGACAAATACTAAAGCTGAAGCTTAAATACTTTGGCCATATAATGAGAAGATGGGACTCATTGGAAAAGCCCCTGATGTTTGGAAATGTTGAAGGCAAAAAGAAAAGGATACAGCAGAGGATGAGATGGAGAGATAGTATCATGGAAACAACAAACATGAACTTGGACAGACTTTGAGAGGTAGTGGGGCATAGAAGAGCCTTGAGTGCTATTGTCCATGGGCTCAGGAAGAGTCGGACATGACTTGAACAGCAAATTTACTGACTATGTATAGCAAGGACAGAAGTCCAAAGCATCCTTCCCCAAACCAGGACGTATACTCACCCGTGTATAGGTATGGTTTCAAACTTAAAGTGGTGGGTGCAAAACATCACACATATCTCTTTGACTTGGGTATGTTCTCACTCCTGCATGTAAATAAGTTTCCTGGGGAAAGCAGAAAATATTGAAACATACATGTTGGGAATATATTTGACCAAGATGTAACTCTTGCCACTGGCAGTCTTTTCCTGCCTTTGCAGAATGCCCATCAAGTTCACTCTGGGTGTGGCATAGCTGATGGATAAGTTCATCTCTTGATTAGAGGACACAATATCTTAGCTGCCAGGATGATTCATAATGGGCTGGGTCATTGCTCTGGTTTTGTAGGGGACCTTTGATCACATTTCCAACCTTCTAAGCATATAAAACATAATCTGTTTCATCTTTGATACTCATTCACCTAATATTGGGAAAGAATAAACACAAAGAAACAAAAGAACAAAACAAAACCAGAAGCATCATATATTCACAACCACAGCAGTGGCTGGGTAGGGGAGGAGCTCTTTTACCTGGAAACTCATGGCAAACAGTCCTCCTCACTTGAAGACAGCCAAAGAGGGATTATAGGCTCAAACCTTTTATATGTGAACTCAGTTCTGACTCAGCAGCAATTTAAAAGGCTTTTTCAACACCATGCAACAAACCCACAGGAAAGAGGCAGAGGATACCTGCACTTGCTCTGAAGTGGAGGAAAGGGCCTTACCTCCCACATCCCTGGAAGCAGATTCACCAATCCTCCACTTAGGTTGGAACCAAGCAGGGCCTACACATGTGTTCTAAGCAATAGTCCCTCACCTACTATATATGTATGTATATACATATTTTTCTCTTGGACTTTATAAAAATAAGAAAGCAAGCATATGAGTTGTAGCTGTGATGATGTCTTGAGAACCTTGTATTAAGAACAATAATATCTGAGATCCCCATCCTCACTATCAATTGTTGGTGTCTTCTCTACTTTGAGATATCTTGAAAACCTATCCTTTAATAATTTCAAAATTATATTGCCTACAGGTACGGTCTAATCAGTTTTTTCTTATTTTATTTTTTAGGTATCTTTTCCACTTCTTCATATAACATATATAACATCTTCATATGACATATATATGATATAACAATATATTTGTCCAGTTTTGAGGTTATACTTTAATTTATTATATTATAGCTAATTATTAATTTTTCCTCTAGGCTTTTCTCTACCTTTTTCCTCATTCCTCATTCCAGCTCTTGGCAGTCTCTGAAGGATATGACTGAGATGAGATTGCTCCTAGCCCTCAAGGAACATGCTCTTCAATCTTGGGTTGGGATGGCACCCAACTAGGAGACCTAACTTATGTTTAGAGCAGAGGTTCCCAAATTTATTTGGCCTACCACCTCCTTTAAAAAAAGTTACTCAGCACCCCCTGAAAATCTACTTTCTTTTAACCTTTAACGGTTTTTTAAAAAATTTGCATTATTTCAAAAATATATGAATATTTTTTTAAATGACACACCTTAAATTTAATAATTTATTGTAAATTTATGTGGGATTTTTCCACAATCAGTGGATTTAGGGGTAGAGAAGTAGCTTTTATTCCTTCAATAGTCTTATGATGTCCCAGGCAAGGAGACAGATATGCCTGGAGTGTTTTGTGCTCTCTATCCACCAAGGAGGAACAGCTGTTCTTGGATTTGGCACAAAGGCTGAAAAATCATTCAGAAAAATATGAAATATTTGCCAAATAGATCTTTAGTCTTGTTGATCTTCAGCTTTGAATACAGGCTCAACTCATTTTGCTGGGAGTTTGCCCAACGGCAGGACTGCAGATTGGAGTCAAGGATTTTATTCAATAAAAGGCTAATTTGTGCAAAACAATTATATAAAAATCATGGCCATAATTTAGTTTTTAAAGTGAACTGAGCTCACTTATCATGAGGGACTATGTAGATTATAGAAAAGATGATTCTCTCACTGCATGTGAGACCTGATTGATGTGCTGATTGGTTTTGTTGAATTGCTTTTCTCCCTCCTTTTAAAAATCCTTATTCCAAGGGATAACTCACTGGGGAACACAGGGCAACAAATATATTTGCAAATGAGGGTGATTCAACAACAAAATGATAATAACAAATAAGATTTTTAAAAAGATGGTACCTCAGCATTCTACTTAATTCTTTCCTAAAACATGACTAACATGGTGAAGGGCCTGCCATGTGGAAAAACCATGCTGTGGGGAGGATTGCTACAATGAAAGAAAAGTAGATAATCTAGAGAAGAGAAGATGGTTGTGACACAAGGACAGTCATATGAAAGAGATTTGTCCGGCCATGGCTCAGGAGGACAGAACTAAGAGCAGTGGATGCAAGTGACGGGAATCAGATTTAGGCTTGATATAAAGAAAACCATCCTGATAATTAGCCATGGCCAGCAGGGGGATGGGCTGCTTTAGGGGAGAGAGGGTTCTCCTCCTCAGGAGATCTTTACACAGGATGGCTACTTATCTCAGATTTTACAGAGGGATTATTTTCATTTATGAGTCACAGTAGATGGCCTCTGAGGTCCTGTCTCATGCTCAGATTCTGTGATTCTGAAACTACTCGTAGTCAGGTCAAGCCCAGGATGTAATCAAACTAGGGGGCTCCCTGGAGGAGTGTACCATTAGCCCCACCTGGTCTAAAATATCTCCTGCACCTGGATGCCAATTGCGTTTCACTTTTTCGGGTCTTAACTTTTCAATAAATGCCAACAAACATTTATTAAGCACCTACTATTACATTAAGAATCTCTTCTTTAGAGGTGATAACTAAAAAATAAAATTAAGGGGTAAGAGAGGAATGTACTAGGAGAAGGAGAAAGGGAGAGGTAGAATGGGGTAAAATATCTCACATAAAACAGACAAGAAAAGGCTTTTACAGTGGAGGGGAAGAGGGGGGAGGTGAGAGGGAATGAGTGAATCTTACTCTTATTGTATTTGGCTTAAGGAGGGAATAACATACACACTCAGTTGGGTATGGAAATTTATCTTACCCTACAGGAAAGTAGGGGGGAAGGAGATAAGAGGGGGGGGTGATAGAAGGGAGAGTAGATTGGGAGAGAGGGTAATCAGATGCAAACATTTTTGAGGAGGGACAGGATCAAAGGAGAGAATAGAATAAATGGAGGCATGGAATAGGATGGAGGGAAATATAGTTAGTCTTTCATAACATGACTATTATGGAAGTGTTTTGCATGACTACACATGTATAATCCATATCAAATTGCTTACCTTCTCAATAAGACTGGGTGAGGAGGGAGGAAGGTAGAGAATTTGGAGCTTAAAGTTTTAAATGTTTTAAATGTTACAAGTTGTTTTTACATGCGACTGGGAAATAAGATACACAGGCAATGAGGTATAGAAGTCTATCTTACCCTACAGGAAAATAGAAGGGAAAGGGGATAAGAGAAGGGGGCAGTGATAGAAGAGGGGGCAAATGGGGGGATGGTATAATCAGAATGCATGCTGTGATGGGATGGGATTGGGGGAGGGGAGAAAGGGAAGGGGAGAGATGGGGAGAAAATTTGGAACTCAAAATCTTGTGGAAGTGAACAATGACAACTAAAAATAAATAAATAAGAATCTCTTCTTTAGCCTAGATCACATAGGGATATTGTCTCCAGGAGGCCACTATATACATACATACATACATACATATATATATATGTATATATACACACACATAGAGAGAGAAGTTTGTGGGTTTGTTTTAAAGAGAGAGGAAAACCTTGAAGGTCTTTTCTAGCTATCTGGAAGTAGACTGGATTATTTTATCAAATTTATCAAATCTGATTCCATGACAAACACAGATAGATACCCTGAGCAACCAAAGTTTCACCAGGGGAAAATTAATCCTAGAGAAGCAACCAGGATTGGGTGAGGCCCTCTCTAAGGCAATGGCTTACAAAGTAGGGGCTATGACATGACTCCATGGAGTGTGTAATCAGCCACTGAGAGGGTGGGAAGAAGAATTGACCTCCTGCAATAACTAAACATGGGTCCTGTCTCCAACACAAATATACCTCCCTTGCTCTCACCTGTGGCTCCAAGAAGCTGTAGCACGGGTAGCAGCCACACCCCAGTAAATCTGACAAAGAAAGGTTAAGAACTGCTGGTCTAGGTTAGCTGATTTCTAAGTTCCCTTTCAGCTCTGAGGTTAGATGATGATCAACCTGGCAAGTAGAATTAAGCAAGTAGATGGGTGAAAGCTAATTACAAGACTGGCCCTAAGGGAAATTGTACAACAGGTGAGATTTGTCTTCAGCATGCCCTCTGCCTCATCAACTTCCGTTTGAGAAGCTGTCTATGCCTCCTCACCTCCGTGTTATTTTATTCGACAAAAAAGGATTTTGTGAAGGTGGCTATGTAACAACCATATTTTTCAAGTGTATTTGGCTGACTCTTTGTGAGGGGCTGTGCAGATTATAGGAAAGATGATTCTTTTATTGCATATGCTGCCAGACACAATTGAAATATTGATTGGTTTTACAGACCTGCTGTTTTTCTCCTCTTTTAAAATCTTTGGAGGCAGCTAGGTGGCGCAGTGGATAGAGTACCAACCCTGGATTCAGGAGGACCTGAGTTCAAATCTGACCTCAGACACAAAATACTTACTAGCTGTGTGATCCTGGGCAAATTACTTAACCCCATTGCCTAGCCAAAAAAAAAATCTTTGTTCTAAGTAATGGTTTGCTGGGGAGGGGAGGGGAGAAGAAAGGGATATAGTCAGAAAGAAAAGGGTGACCAATAAAAAGAACATGTTCTTAAAAAGAAAGGAAAGTTGATTTCTTAGCATTCAACTTAATTATTTTCTGAAATGGGGGTAAAGAAGGGGAACATGAAAATTTATTTTTTGTTTTTTTTGTTTTGTTTTGTTTTTTGCTAGGCAATGGGGTTAAGTGACTTGCCCAGGGTCATACAGCTAGTAAGTGTTATGTGTCTGAGGCCAGATTTGAGCTCAGGTCTTCCTGACTCCAGGGCTGGTGCTCTATCCATTGTGCCCCTAGCAGCCTCTGGAATATGAAAATTTAAAAAAAAAGAAGACGAATATGGTGGGAGTGAGAAGGAGAGATTTTCCACATGGCACCTGCACAATTGCTGTTGGTGATGCCAACAGGTTATAACTCTCTTGAGAAGCTGACTGCTAGGGAAGAAGGGAGGAGATTAGGAGATTGCATAGCAATCAGAGGGGGTAGAAGTGGAATGGGGCCTTACTGAGGAATAATGGGTAAAAGGTAGGTGATGTCGTTCCTCCTTGGCTTTGGAAGAGGACCAATGACATTACAGGTGATATCTTCACTTGTTTGTGAATTGGGCTTAAGTGAGGCAATCCAGCAAAGTTTTCAGCCTCATTCTCTCTTCAAAGTCAAGTGGCAAGACAAAAGTCAAGTTGAGTGCTGATGGCCTGAAATACAGCGGATGACTTCGGCATCTTCAGTGTCTGCCTAAGCTTTAAGCACTCCATGGCACCTGTTTCAGTCACTTTCATGGCCATTGGAGCAAATTGTTCTCATCTGCCCATTCCACTGGGGGAGGGGAAGTCTTCACAATCTTGGGATAGACATTCCCCTAACTCACCGAGGGGTTTGAGGTCTGTTGGTTACCCTCAACCTGGTTTAGTCCATCTGCTGAGTCAGTTTTTCTGGGGTATTGGCCACTGCACATGCCACATCTTCTTGGATTCACAGGTGAGATTTAGGTGAAAGGTGTATCCACCAAAAGTGGATGAAGTAGCTAGGTGGTGCAGGGAAGAGAGAATAAGTGGTGCAGTGGAATTAGGGAGACTCATCTTTAGGAGTTCAAATCTGACCTCACACATTTACTAGCCGGTGTGACCCCGGACAAGTCACTTAACCCTTGTTTGCCTCAGTTTCCTCATCTGTAAAACTGAGCTGGAGAAGGAAATGGCAAACCACTCCAGTATCTTTGCCAAGAAAACCCCAAAATGGGGTCATGAAGAGTTGGACATGACTGAATAATAATAACAACCTTGAAGGGTTGTTATAAGGATCAAATGAGATAATACATGTAAAGCCCCTGAAATCTTTAAACTACTATAAATGATTTAGGCTGATCTGGAGGCACTGAGAAAAGAGAAAACTGTTCTTAATGGAAACACCAGAGGGCACTTTTACCATTCAGGAAAAGACCAAGTCTATTTAACGCCTGAAAACATTTCCATTTTGGAGATTCTGTTTTATGTTGACTTTTTTTTAAAAATCTGGACATACATTAAAAACAAAACAAAACAAAACAAAACAAAACAAAACAAAACAAAACAAAACTATCCTTTTCTTGAAAATCCATCTTTTTGAGCTCTCCTAGCCTATCTAGCTTTTTGGCCAGTTGTGATACAGATGTTTGTTTAGGGGTTGGACTCTTGCTGAGCATATACTATGTAAATGGGGCTACTTCAACGTCCTGGATGAGCCAGAGTGTGCATAAAAGATGCTAAACCCAACAGGGCTTGATTATCTTTTGCTGCAGACACCTTACATGTGGTTCTTGTTTCCAGGTGACTGAATCTGTAGGCTCATAGAAAGATGAAAGAGAAAAATGTGTATGGACATGGGGGTTGGGAAAATAGACAAGGGAAGCGGGGAGAAGAGTGATCAAGTCAAAATAACCATCTCTGTTGAATGTGGTGGCTAATACCTATAATCCCTGCTACCTGGAGGCTGAGGCTGAGGCTGACGGATCACTTGAATTTGGGAGGTCTTGAGACAATCTTCACTAAGTTTAGCATTAATAATAATATAAATAATTAATAATAATAATTAACAATAATAAGCTGCTGGTAGCCAGAGACCATGGGGCTACCAAAAGAGGCACAAACCTATACAGGTCAGAAGTAGAGCAGGTCAAAGGTTCTCTGCTGACCAGCATTGGGGTTGAGTTTGTGAGGTGGATTTCCATAGACAGGGAGATCCAGTCTCAAAAACAGAAATAAAACTCTCCTGAGCCAATTTCCCTCCTCTCCCTTTCCTCCATCCACACAAAATGAGTCTGAAGGAGAATTTAGGACTGACTGTTAATGAAATGGTGTCTTCTAGATCTCCCCTCCCCTGAAAATGGATCCAAAAGGGAGACATCTCAGTGTCATTTTTTTTAATCTTAAAAATTTCCGATTACACAGTACCTAGCCTCTTTTTTGATGGACACTGAATGAATTAACTCATTGTGTAGACAGAGTGTTAAACTCAATGTTGATCAAAGCTTCCACTTTCACCTCAGCTCCAATACAATCCCCCCATTTTTCCTCCTCAGTTAAAATTTCCTTTTACATGT
This sequence comes from Vombatus ursinus, assembly GCF_900497805.2. Taxonomy (NCBI): domain Eukaryota; kingdom Metazoa; phylum Chordata; class Mammalia; order Diprotodontia; family Vombatidae; genus Vombatus; species Vombatus ursinus. Next base: position 83,048,513 of record NW_020954569.1, on the reverse strand, counting down.
GTCCCTAAACACAAGCCCCACTGCAACTCTAGCCAAAACCAATGTTTGCATTTCAGCTTTAGATGAAGATGCTTATACTGAAGCATTGAACCTTTTCCCTTTGGTCTTTGAATTGGGGCATCAGAGGCTAGGTTAACCCACCTTCCTCCCTCATCCGCAGGGTGTACCTAACCATAGGATTAGGAGCCTAAAGTGGTGAGACTAAGAGTTTCCTAGGTTTCCCCTGTCCTGAATGTATCTTCCCTAAACTGTTCGAAATTCTTTACTTCTCTTTTTCAGAAGCTTAAATTTTTTACCTATTAGGAGATTCACAAACATCCCTTTTAAAATGTAAACAAATTTGGGAGAACTCAGGATGATTAGTCATACACATCTTAGTCTAAAGTAGTTTAATCGACTGAGGGAGCTAGGGTTTGAGGAAAGCAGTGAGTAGGAAGGGAAAGGAAGTAATTTTGAATAATGACTTTGGGGATTAGAGACCAGGTGGAGGGACTCAGTGATTAGCTTTGAGCAACCAGATGGCTGCTTAAAGACATTGAGTGCCTAGAGGATAGAGAAAGGTAACAAAAAGGAAGTGATAGAGGTTTGAAGAAAGGATAGCAAAAACTGTGAACAAACCATGGTGGTATATGCCTGAAATTCCTGCTACCAGGGAGGCTGAAGCTAAGGATCTTTGGAGTCCTGGAGTTTTGAGCTGTAGTGGACTGACCAAACAGGGTGTCTGCAACAGGGCTGGCATCAATGTGGTGAACTCCCAGGAGGTGGAGGCCTCCAGACTGCTTTAGGAGGAGGTGAACTGGCCCAATCAGAAGCAGGAGAGGTCAAATGCCGATCAATAGTAGGACCAGCTTGTGAGTAGACACTGCACTTCCAAACTGAGCAAGAGAAGGAGATGTAGTTTTATAGAAAAAAAATACTCTGTGCTAAGATAAGGAGATGTGGTTTTATAGAAAAAAATACTCTGTGCTCAGTAAAGAAGTCATCACATGTCTCCCTACTTTGGGGATCAGTCCAGTCCCTACTTCTGTTCCTGTTTCTCTGCAGGCTTCATTGCTCCATTCCTTCCCAACAGCTCTTGAAGAGAATACTTGGGCTGTGAGTTCTTATATTTGACTCATTCAAATAATGGTACAAGTGCCATTCAAACTCACTTTGTTGGCACACTGTCAGTAAAGATGCAGCTTTAGCTTTCTAAATCCTTCTCCTCCCTAGGCATCCTCTTTGAAATTTCCATAGCAGGAGCATGGAAGTGGCGTGAAGATCTGTGTGCCTTAGGAATGGTTCAAGACACAGCCTGAGTTGTGTCTCGCTCACTTACTCGCTCCTGAGTGAGGTTGGTAACCAGCATGGCATCCTTGGATGATTTGAATGAGCTCACCTAAGTGCAGAAGAAGAGGAAATTAGGGATTAGCTGGTGTGCTTTGTCGGTCCATGAACCAGCGGAAGTATTCCTTTGGGTAAATGATACCCATCTCTAATATCAAAAGTATGACAGTCTGTCATAGGTCCAGACCAAAAGAGACCTCAGAGGCCATCTAGTTTAACCCCTTCATTTTACAGATGAGGAAACTGAGACACAGAGAGATGAAATGACTTTCCCAAAATTATACAGCTATGAAGTAGCCAAGCTGTTTTAAATCTGGTGTTTGGTTGTCCTAGCCATATAGAAAGTCTCTATAGAGAGTTTTATGTAAAGAGATGGAGGGAGAAAAAAAAGACTCCAAGGAAAAGGTCCAAAGATTGAAAATACAACATTATTAAAGATGATGATAAGGTCTTCCTTCTGTTTATATTTTAATAGAGCCCTTGGTCTAATGTGTTGCTAGAGCCATTAGTTCTTTGTGTTAACTTTCAGAGGAATCCTTTAGGCTTTCCCAGATTAGTGTCAACTAGTATATAAATGGTATATAGTCAGGGAATAGTGGTATCTGCTGGCCCCCAAAAGATAGTAGTTCTCTTAAGCACCAGATGATGCCACAAGAGGCCTGTCCTTCTAGCTAGAGGACATAACAGAAAGCTGTATGCAGGGTCATAAAAGACAACAATGAAGAGGAAGAAAATTGCCAGCCAGTACCAAAGCGTGGTTCATAGTTCTTAGTACAGTTTTGACCATCCAAAAGTCACTTGGGGGCAGAAATTTAGGCTGGTGACTCATGAATTGCCCAGAGTGTGAGGAAGTTGTGGCGCTTTTGAGATCCAGCCCCCAAGGAAAACACAGAAAATAGGGAATCAGAAAGTGAATGATAAAGAAAATAAGGGGAGGGGGAATTGAAATTACTGAAGATTCCAGGAAGAAGAAAACTCAAAGACCTTAAACATATCCAGATAAAGCAACAGGGAAAAAAATGACAACAGAAAGAAATACGGCTACCAGATTCATTAAGTGCGTGTAGGCATTTGTGAATATATACAGCAAAACAAAGAAAAATGATCCACACTTGAGGAGACAGAAAGCCCTGTGGAGTGTGAGAACATGAAATCACTACAGACATTCCTGAGTGGTTCAAAAGAGAAATGAGAATGGTGAGAGCTGAATGTATGTCCTGCACAGCAAAAATAAGAGAGATATAAGAGAATCAGTACTGGACTGCTATGGGAAGACCCCCCAGGGCATGGAAGCTCCTTGGAAGCATCTTTCCTTTTGCTGCTATTTGTTTCCCTGGTGCTAGGGACAGTTCCTGGCACGGAGTAGGTGCTTAATAAATGCTTGTTTCTTTCCTTTCTCCTTCCATATAAGACTCTTTCTCTCTCATTACCCCTAAACTAGATTATTGCAGCAGCTTCCTAGTTAACCTCCCTGCCTCAAGCCTCTTCTCATCCTAGACCCGGCTACCAAAAAGATTTTCCTTAACTGTATTTCTGACCGTGTCAACTCTCCATCAACTTCAGTGCCTCTCTGTTGCTTCCGGCATCAAATACAAACTGCCCTTTTTACCTTTACCTTTCACAACCTTACTCCAACCTATCTTTCTGTTCTGATTATACAACAGTCAAACTGGCCCTCTTTCTGTTCCTCACAGGCAGCTAGGTGTTACAGAGAGCACTGGGCCTGGAGTCGGGAAGGCCCGAGTTCAAATGTGACCTTAGATACTACCTATATAACCCTGGGCAAATCACATAACTGCGGCTTGCCTCAGTTTCCTCATCTGGAAAATAGGGATAATAATAATTTTAATAGCAACTACCCCCTCAGAGTTGTCATAAGGATCAAATGAGATAATAATTGTAAAGCACTTTGCAGTGCCTGGCACATAGTAAGCATTATATAAATGATATTGTTAGCTATTATCTCCTGTTTTACACTAGCCATTGTCCATGCCTGGAATATCCTTCCACCTCATAGAATTCCTCTCTTCCTTCAAGATACAATTCAAAGACCACTTTCTTTTTTTTTCTTTCTTTTTTTTGTCTAGGCAATGGGGTTAAGTGACTTGCACAGGGTCACACAGCTAGTAAGTGTTGCGTGTCTGAGGCCGAATTTGAACTCAGGTCCTCCTGAATCCAGAGCCGGTGCTCTATCCACCATGCCACCTAGCTGCCTCTAAAGACAACTTTCTATATGAAGCCTTTCCTGATTCTCCTTCCAAATTGCTAAGTATTAATTCTCCCAAACTAGCTTATATTTAGTAACTTTGTGTTTATTATCTTTATACTTATTCTATATTTACTTATATGTGCATTTTTGTCTCTCCAATTAGAATGTAAGCTCCTTGAGAGGAGAGATTGTTTAATTCTTTTTACTTCTATCTTCAGTGCCTAGAACTGATAGGGCCTGTTGATTGTTGCTGAGTGCATGCCACTCTTTGATTTTCTTCTTCTTTTTACAATAGTTTCTTTGATATATCATATAATGCTTGTAAGTATAGTATTGGCGCTATTGTGCTAGGCTGTCCAATTAAAAGATTTTTGTAGGCTTTCTGGGTAAGGGCTTGAGCCAGGAGTGTGCACTAAGACCCTACTGTTCATCCCCCCCCATCTACAAAATACAACATAATCTGGACCTTTTCTTCCATCAGCATCTTTGACACCACCAAATTTTTGGACAAGGAAGTCCCTTGACGTAGCAGTTGTTTAGGGAGAGTAATCTGGTGATGATGTTCAGGTTGGATTGAGTGGAGACACAGAGAGGAATATTCCAAGGTTTCTATGGTCATATAGACATGACAAATGTAATCCTACACTAGGGCAGTGACAATAAAGATGGACAGGAAAGGGTAAATAGGAAGGACATTTTGAAGAACAAATCTAGATATCTTCTTCCTACACTTAATATTACAGAGTGCAAACAAATAATAAGAGCTTAAAAAAAAAAAGAGGTCAGTCACAGGAAGCTAATCTAAGGATTCCAGAAATTTCTTAAGGTACTTAGACTTTTCCTAACCTAGAGGTGGTGTGGTATAGTAGAGAGCTTGGCCTGGAGTCAGGAAGACCAAGGTTCAAACCTGCTCTCCGACACTAGCTGTGTAGCCCTGGGTAAATCACTTAACTTCTCTGGGCCTCAGTTTCCTCATCTGTAAAATAAAGAAGTTGGACTTGACCTCTAAGGCTTATTCCAGCTGTAAATTTATGCTCCTTTGGGAATGTCTGACATTCTTCCAGGAAAGGTGGTTTGTTTACTGAAAATGACAGCCTGCTGGCCATCATTCTTCCAATACCCATCTGTGCTTGTTTTCCAATATCCCCCTCTACTAAAATATGTTGTTTTATTAAAAATTAGTAGAAAAGGTTGACTATCAGTCCTTATCCCAGAATGGCAGATGGTGCTGATCTCACTCTATCTCTGCCCAGGGCCATTCCAGACTGAGCTTCTCAGTTGATGGGAGCAGCTGTGTGATGTGCTATAGCTGGAATGTTTTCTTTTTTTATGTGGGAAGGGTCTTGTGTGCAGGACAAGGCAGACAGGGGAGCCAAGTGGCTTTTACAAAATCCTAGGGCTTTTACTGGCACAGATGGTACCCTGGAAATTAGTAAAGGCTTTCCCATAGGTCTGTATCTCTCCTTCCCTTTTTCCCATTCAGGGCAGGATTCTCAATTCTTGGTGGCTGCACTCAGATGGTGAGGATTCCCTGTTGCTAGGAAAAGAACTGGACAACTTAAGGAAGAAAGAATAGTGGTATGGATATTAATTGAAAGTCTGGGTGCTTTAACTATAAATTCTATGAAGTACCCCATGCCTTCTGTTCATTACAAAACAAATAGATCACTAGTGAAAAAAGAAGGGTATTCTCAGCAATGCAAGGATCTAAGACATCCCCAAAGGTCTCATGATGGAAAATGCTATCCACATCCAAAGAAAGAACTATGGAGTTTGAATGCAGATCAAAGCATACTATTTGCTATTTTTTTCTTCTGTTTTGTTTTGTTTTCTCTTTCTTGTGGTTCCTCCTATTGGTTCTAATTCTTCCTTATAATATCACTAATGTGAAAAAATGTTTAAAAGGAATGTATATGTATAGCCTTTATCAGATTGTGCACCGTCTTGAGGAGAGAGGTGAGAAGGGAGGGGGAGAAAAAATTAAAACTCAAAAACTTATGGAAGTGATTGTTGATAAAATAAATTAATAAAATAAGAAAAGAAAAGAAGGGTAGAAGGAGGGAAATTACCAGCAATTCAAGGACTAATTGGATACACAGGCATGCACACACATATACATATATATAATATATATATACATATATATGTATATATACAGAAATATATATGTATATATAAACAAATACACAAATGAGTATATGTACATATGTACACATAATATATGCATATGTGTGTGCATATATGTGTTTGCTTATACCCACATAAACACATGCACATCTAAGGAGAAAGAGACCAGAAAAGACTCATAGTTGTTTATTCTTTTCTTGAAGATGACCAGGAGTAGACTGCATACCCTTCTTTAATTATTCGTAAAGGGGTTTTATATCCCTGTCAGCTCCAAAGTCCTTCCTGATGTTCAAATACCATCTCCTTTAATTTCAGTTCATTTCCTCCTGTCCAGTCTTCCATGGACAACTCTTCATCAACTTTACCATAAAAACCTTTACTAATATAGGGATAGGAGGTGGACAGTCTGCCTGACTGAAAATCAGTTTCCTAGCGCTAGTAGATCCAGCTGCAAAATGATTTGTTTTGCATTAGCAGGTAGAAGCAAATGCCCTAGCCCAATGGAAAGTCTCAAGTTTCTAGCATAGAGTAACCCAGTATGCTGCATATTTGCCCTTTATGTGTAAGGCAAAATGATTCTTCCAGATGCTTCTGCAAAAGCTGGAGTTGTCTCAAAGCAAGCAACTCTCTGAGATGGGTTTGACAAGGTTTTTGGGTACAGAAACTCACCTGCTGGTTAGCACTTGACCTATGATCAATCACTCAATAAACAAACATTTATTAAGAGCCTACTGCGTGCCAGGCACTGTGCTAGGATCTGAGGGATACAAAGGTAAAGAAAAGAGAAACAATCCCTATCTCAAGGACTAAGGGAGCAACTAGATGTAGGTGGAGACGCCTCAAAATCAGACCTTCCTCAAAAAATCAAACTTCTGGCTATAGTTCAAGTGCTTTGGCCGTTGCTACATCACAGTAAAACAACTGGGTATAAAGAGTTTAATACAGGTCTCCTAGAATGGGGTAAGTCTTCAACGCAGAGTGGACCCATATGGCTGGGAGCTAGGACCATCTTTGTGGCCCATTTGGAAAATCACATTTTATAATTCCATTAAACAAATGTTTACCAAGTACCTACTATATGCAAGGCATGGTGCTTGGTATACAAAGAAGAAAATAAAAACATGGCCCCTGCCTTCAAAGAGAGCTCCTCAAGGAACTTATGTGTTACTGGAGGGATTCAGCATGTACACAATGAGGTAGCCTACAAGGAAAATTGAGGTAGTAATGAGTATTAATAACTATAGGTGGGGGCAAAGGAATGAAGAGGGCTTCCTAGAAGAGGTGGTGCCTGAGCTGAGCCTTAAAGGATGACAAGGATAGCAAAAAACTGAGTTGAGAAGGGAGTAATTTTTTTAAGGCAATTGGAGTTCAGTGACTTGCCCAGGGTCACACAGCTAAGTGTCTGAGGCCAGATTTGAACTTAGGTCCTATAAGCTTCAGGGCACCACCTAGCTGCCCTAAGAAGGGAGTGATTTTCAGACTTAGGTAATGGCTTTGGGAAAGGCATAGAGGCAGGAGACTTAATATGGAGCCATCCGATGTGGCTAGAATGACAAGGCAATAAAGAGGAGTAGTACAAAATAACCTGGAAAGGTAGGTAGGCCAGATTGTGGCTAGTTCACCATAGCCTTAGAGCCCTTATGGTTTCACTGCCTACTAGCTAACCTTAGCCTCAGAATTACATATTACAGGAACACAGAATCCCAGCATTGTACAGGATCTCAGTAACCATCTTGACACAGTAAAAGGGGCCCTGAAACTAGACTCAAAGGACCTGAGTTCAGATCCTGCTTATGATGCCATCTGTGTAATCTTGGGCAAGTCACTTAAACTCTCCCTCCCCCCCTCCCCCCACACACTCTGGTCTTCAGGTTTCTTATATTAGATAGTCTTTGGGATCCTTTCTGGGTCTAGATCTATAATCCCACGATCCTAGAATTTGGTGCAATCCATTTTTCAAAAAGAATTCTCATTACAAAATATTTAGCAGGTGGTCCCTCAATCTTTGCTTGAAGACATCTAGTGAGGGGAAAACTACTATCTCACAAGTCCAGCCCACATCCATCCATCCATCCATCTATCCATTTATTTTTCTATCGATCTGTCTATCTCTCTCTCTAGATATAATATGTATACACACATATAATATTTACATATGTATATGTGTGTACATATACACATATATTACATGAACATTATATTATATCAATATGTAATATTAACAATTATCAATGTAATAATATACATATATAATGCTAATATTATATATACTAATATGATAATATTATACTAATTTTATATATAAAATTAGTTGTACAATCTGAATGGTGGGAATAGTTGAGGATAATAAGAGAGCCTCAACTACCCAGTATCTTTGTCTCCCCAGCCCTAACCCACCAGACAATTGCTCACCTCTCAGCTTACGTGGTGTTCTCAACAAAGGTCATTACTGAAAAGAACCATCAAATGGACTCTGTCCCTTGGCACCTATTTTTAATATTTTTTCTTATCCCCTAGGAGTTTATTGAATACACTAGATTATAAGTACCATCTCTTATATGAGGTACTACAAGATGAATTAGCTTTGTCAAACAGTCCTTTCATATAGAATTTCTAGCCCATAGATCTAGAGTTTGAAGGTGCATCCACAAGAATTTGTTAAGCACCTACTCTGTAACCAGGAACTGTGTTATGTAGGAAGAGTTGCTCTAATCTTATCTCTCCATTTTGAAAGTTGGAGAAACCAGCTGGCTGAATGAGCCTTTGTCTGCGGGCGCTGAGGACCTTCTGGGGAGGAGCGGAGCCTCGGGAGCCTCAGGAGATGGGCAGCATACCCTTCAACAAACTCAGACGTTTTTCCAGTGCTGGAGTAACAAAGGATTTCCAAGTTTCTTCTGGCCCCTAAGACTGCGGCACATAGCAAGCTTCACTGAGTTTTTATGTTGAGGGGTTGAGGAAAGACCCTCTGATGAAGGAAGAACCACTATTCTGGTGTAGGCCACTTCTTCTGGGCTTCTTCAGAGCCACTCCAGAGTTGGATTCTTCCAGCGTCCTTTTAAAGTTAGCTGAAAGGGCTTTCAGTTGGCCAGGAGTTGATTTCTTTAAGTTTTTTTGGTCCACTCTTGGGTTTGCTGAATTAGAAGAGGAAAGGCCAACTGTGAGGCTGTTGCTATTATTCAAAGAGTCATGTATCCTCAAAGTCAGGCCTTTCAAGTAGTTTTCCTCTAATGTCTCTGGGTCCTTGCTGCTACAGACTGGACACTACCCCGAGCTTTCTCAGTTGGTAACTCTAAATATTTCTCTGAGAAGGCATTACTAAGAACAAGGGCAGGGATATGGTCCTTAGAGCTCAATTACAGCGATGCATCCTCTTCCAAAAACTGAAAAAGAAGGAGAACCACATCAGAAATGATTTATGCTGTAGATTAATCAATTCCTGGTTTGTGGCAGTAGAGTCCTATAGTTATTACAATAAGGCAAATAAAGATACATAAAACTATTTAAAACACTTTCACAACAAACCAAGTTTAACCTGTCAAACAGATGCTATGGCTGTCTCTATGGAGTCCTCCTAGACTTTCTTTGGAATTCTTGAATGTACACATTTCTTCAGACAAATTTAAGATAGTCTTATTGTAGTATAGTTGTCCTCCAAGCCTGGGAGTGTATATAGTTTCACTGATGGACAGTCTAATAATATTTCATGGAAGGGAAAGCACAATTAACAATTTATCTAAAGCACGTCAGATGGACACAGCTATTTTGTGTTATCCTATAGTAAACCAAAGAACGGCTTTTAAAGAAGACTTCAAATAGATTAAATAGAAATCTTACATGCAAGCAAACTATTCTGTTAGCTCAAGTCTCAGTCACTGTTTCTGAAAATCAAGAAAATAAAGAGCATTAAATTGCTTAACTTTTTACTCTTATTCATGCCAAAAACAGAGGCTAATAAACTTCCACAATGAATCAATTCTAATTTTAAAATCTCAAGGGTTGTGGAATGATATGCACACTGACACATTATTGGTGAAGCAGTGAAATGGTACAACCACACTGGAAACCAGTTTGGAATTATGTAAATAAAGTGACTAAAATGTTCATATCCTTTGAATCAGAGACTCCATTACTGGGCTTATACCCCAAGGAACCATTGATAAGAAGAATATCCCCATATACATCAAAATATTTATAGCAGCACTTTTTGTGACAGCAAAAAAACTAGAAACCAAATTAGATGTTTATCAATTGGGGAATGGCTAAACAAATTATGGTACATGAATGTAATGGAATACTACTGTGTGGTAAGAAATTATGTGTATAATGAATACAGAAGATCATGGAAATGATCTTTATGAAATGATGCAGAGTAAAGTAAAGAAAGAGAAGAAAAACCGACATATACAAAATAACTACAACAATGCAAATGGAAAGAAGTACACACCAAAAAATCAAAAGTAAAGGTAACAAAATTATGAAGAACAATCAGGACTAAATATCTAAACGAGATAAAATGAAAAACACTCACAACCCAATCCTTCTTCATGGAGGTGGAAGCTACATGTACATTTTTGGACTTTTTCAACGTTATTGATCAGCTGTGCTGATTTTTTTTCCTCTCTAAAAAACACTTTGTCATATGGGATAGCTCTCAGGGAGGGAGAGGGGAAGGGATACTTGGGATAACTATGATGATGTAAGAAACAAAAACAGCAATAAAAATCTATTAAAAAAAAAGAAAGTTGGAGAAACTGACCCAAGGAGATTAAATGACTTGTGTAAGTCTAACAGGTGGTATCAGAGGCAGAATTTGAAATTTGGACCTCTAACTCCAGATCCATTATTCTTTCGACTGTGCAGAACTAGTCCTTGAGGTTGCTGAAATTCCATCCCTAAAGAGTAGAATGGTGGATGCATTAGATCAAGGCCTGCATCTGAGTAGCTGGATATAATGATCACTAACCACATGGAACACCAGTCAGCTGCCAAGACAGGCTAGACAGTTCCCACCAACTGCTCAGATCCACTGAATAGATTTCCTTGTTATATCATGTCTACTGGGGAAAAAAAATCCTTTCATACTCATCAACTCTCACCCTTTCTCCATCCATCACATAGGGATGTCCCTGAAATATTTCAGTTTCAGTAAATTATCCCATATGTGTGAACAACTGCAAGAATAAGAAACAGCTGCAAGCCACAGAACAATGATAAATCTTTATCTTTGAGTTATCCAATCTAAGAAGCTCAGGGTTTCTCAGGAACTAAGTCATAGGCCTGTCTAGCATTCCATGGCCTGTGGAAGCAAACACCCAAACCCATCAGTTTGACTTAAGACCCTCAACACCTGAAGTAATTCAACAATAACAACAACAAAATCAGGTAACCATGTTGAGCGTTGTGTTAATACAATATGTATTTGCTTAACTCCATTCCTCATTTCTCAATGTAGCATAACATTAATTATCCCAGAGGCTATAGGATCACACATTTAGAACTCGAAAGGGGACTTAAAAGGTTATACAGTCCCACCCTTTTATGTTACAGATGAGAAACAGAGGCCCTTGACCAATTACACAGGTAGTAGGTGGCAGAGTCAGGATTTAAACCCAAATCCCCTGACTTCAAATACAGTGCTCTTTTTGTTATACCATGAAGTTTCTTACATACAAGTAGTATACAGTATATGTACAGGTATGGTTCACACACATATAAAACTGGGAAGAGGGTGAGGTCTTTATTGTCTGTTCACCCAGGAGGCCAAGTTTTCAACGTATGTGAAGGGTACAGACTCACTGTCACTGCCCTGTCCCAATTTTTTATTGTTACCAGAGCCCAGACTGCTCCTGAGGATAGGGGAGAATATGTTGATCTCCCTTGCTCTTCTCTTGGCTACACAGAGGCCAGTAATGATACTGTCCTGTGGTGGAAACAGTAATGGCTTGACTCAGAGGACTGAGGAGGGAGTGCTCCAAAGAGTCTTGCCTCTTTATTAGATGGTAACTGGAAGTTAATTCAACTCTCTGGGTCTGTTTCCTCATTTGCAAAGTGATGGAGTTGGACTAGGTGCCCTCAAAGGTCTTTTCCAGTTCTAAATTTATGATCCTGTGATTCCTGTGGAGCAGCAGAAACCGCAGCAGACTGGGAATGCAAAGACCCAAATTCTTGCCTTGGTGGATCATAGCTGGAACAGATCTCAGATGCCATCTCCTCCAAGCTATACCTGAAATGAAAAAATAATTTTTTAAACAGTTGAGCAAAACAAACCCATAACAACCACCACATCTGTCAGGATATTTAATGTTTCACTTCCATAATCCCTCACTACTGCAATGGAAAGTGGAATTTGAAAAGCTTTTTAAAAAATAAAGATTATTTTATTAACAGCGTTTTTAAAGCTCTAGGAGAAGATTGGAATTAAACAGATGTCTCAGGCGAGTCAGGAGACTTGTGACCAGAAGTGATTCTTCTTAATCTCCTAAACATGATTCTGACTCCTTTGATTTGGGTGGGCAAACTTAAATGATAATCTTGGGGAGAAGGGAGGAGAAGATTTAGGGGAGGCATGAGGGCAGGAGGAAGTAGACTTGTTTTGCAGAATGAGGACCAGTAAGTGAAAGCTGCTGAAAGATTTCGATTTCGTGGAAGGAAAACTTGCTAATGCTTTGTGCTATCCAAAAAATCGGAATGGGCTACCTTGAGAGGTCATGGGGTCCCCTTCCACTACAGGTCTTTAGGCAAGGACCCGATTCTGCTTATTGGGAGTCATCAAGGAGTCATAGTTCAAATATAGGTTGGACTTGATGATATCCATGCTCTGTTCCAACCATGACTCACCCAAGATTACCTAGATATGTTCCAGAGTCAGGGCAAGAATGGAAGTCTTTTAATTCGCAGTCTGCTGCAGTTTCCATTATGCCAGTGATCATAAGAACATAAATTTAGAGTTGGAAGGGACCAGAGAGGCCATCTAATCCAACCTAGTCATTTTACAGCTGAGGAAACTGAAGCCCATAGAGGTGAACTGACTTGCCCAAAGTAATATAGCAAGTGTCAGAGAAGGGATTTGAACCCCAAATCTCCAATTTTAAGTTTAGCACTCTTTCCCCTGAATCACATAGCCTTTATAGGGAATTCTGAAGAGAATCTGACTTGTTAATTCATCAGGATTTTTAAAATGTGTTTGCTATGTTATTATAGTGCCTACCTACAGCCAAGGTATCTGTGGTCTTTCAATGATTTGGTGTCTGGGTATTGGCTAAACTCTTAGAAAACTTTAGCTCAGAGTTGTTTGTTTACTCATTTGTTTTTATTTCAAGATATAGTAACCAAGAGAGAAGATGAAGTTGGCAGAGGTGGTAGGGAAGGAGTTAAATTTGAAGTAGGAGATAGAGGGAAATCAGACATTTTATTGAGATAAATAGGTAGTTCAAAATACAATTTCAATTTTTATTATTTTTTTGCTTTTGTACTACATTCATTTGCAAATATGTCTCTTTCCTTCCCCTACCTAGTAAGCTTTTCCTTGTAACAAAGATTGAAGATGGGAAAAAAAGAAACAAATAAAAATATAGGAGCAAAACCAATCCATTATACCCCCCCAAAAAAATTCTGGCAGGATATGCAATATTCTGCATCTATAATCTCCTACCTCTGCAATGCAAAGTACAGTTATTAAAAAATCTCAATAAATATTACCTTTTTTTATTTATAAAATTTATTTAATATTTTTATTTTCCCCCAATTACATGCAAAAATAATTTTAACATTTGTTTCTTGAAATTTGAGTCCCAGAGGGAGAAAAATTTGGAATTCAAAATCTTGTAAAAATCAATGCTAAAAATTGTCTTGACATGTAATTGGGAAAAAATAAAATACTATTAAAATGTGACTAATATGGAAATATGTTTTGCAGGACAGCACATGTATAACCTATGTCAAATTGTCTACCATTTTAGAAAGAGGGGAGAGGAGGGACAGAGAGAAAAATTTGGAACTCAAAATCTTGTAAAAATGAATGCTGAAAGTTGTCTTGACATGTAATTGAGAAAAAATAAAATACTATTAAAAATTTGAGCTCCAAATTTTCTGCCTTCCTTTGAAGGGAGAAAGCAAACAATTTGACATAGATTATATTGTGCAGTCATACAAAACATACAAAAATATTAGTCATGTGAATGAAAACAGAACAAAAAAAATCTCCAAGAAAAATAAAGTTTAAAAAAGTATTCTTCAATTTGTATTCAGCCTCCATCAATTCTTTCTATGGAAATGGATAACTTTTTTCATTATAAGTCCTTAGGAACTGTCTTAGATCATTGTATTGCTGAGAATAGCCAAGTCATTCACAGCTGATCATCATATAATATTGCTGTTACTGTGGACACTGTTCTCCTGGTTCTGCTCGCTTCACTTTTCATCAGTTCAAGTAAGTCTTCCCAGGTTTTTCTGAGAGCATCCTGCTTGTCATTTTTTTGTAGAACATTAGTATTCCATTGAAATCATATACAAAACTTGGTCAGCCATTCCCCAATTGATGGGTATCACCTCAATTTCCAATTCTTTGCCACCACTAAAAGAGCTGCTATAAATATTTTTTGTACATGTAAGTCCTTTTCCTTTTTTTTTTTTTAAAGACTCTTTGGGATACAGACCAAGTAATGATTTTGCTGAGTCAAAAGGTATGCATGGTTTATAGCCCTTTGGACATAGTTCCAAATTGCTCTACAGTATGGTTGAATTGGTTCACAACTCCACCAATGCATTACTGTCTCATTGTCCTTGTATCACCTCCAATATTTGTCATTTTCCTTTTATGTCATATTAGCCAATCTGATAGTCGTGAGGTGCTCAGAGTTGTTTTAATTTGTATTTTTCTAAGTGATTTAGAACATTTTTTCATATGATTACAGATAGGTTTGATTTCTTTGAAAACTGCCTGTTTATATCCTTTGACCCCATTTATCAATTGGGAAATGACTTGCATTCTTATGCATTTGACTCAGTTCTCTATATATTTGAGAAATGAGGCCCTTATCACAGATACTTCCTGTAAATTTTTTTTCACAGTCATGATTACTGTGTATTTCCTTTCATCCTATTTTCCCCATTTATCCTATTATCTCTCTCTCTTTTCACCTGTCCAATCTCAAAAGTGTTTTGCTTCTGACTACTACCTCCCCCAATTTGCCCTCCTTTCTATTAGCACCCCCTTCTTTTATCCTTTCCCCTTCCTACTTTCCTGTAAGCTAAGATAGATTTTTAGACCCAATTGAGTGTGTATGTTATTCCCTCTTTGAACCAATTCCAATGAGAGTAAGGTTTAAGTGCTCCCATACAGCTTCCCCATCTCCCCCTTCACAGTAAAATCTCTTCTGTGCCTTTTTTATATGAGATAATTTTTATATGAGACAATTTGCTCTATTCTACCTCTCTTCCTCCTTCTCCCAGTGCATTGCTCTTTCTCCTTTAATTTTTTTTAGATATCATCCCATCATATTCAACTTACACCTGTGCCTTCTGTCTATGTATACTCCTTCTAACTACCCAAATAATGAGAAAGTTCTTAGGCATCACAAGTATCATCTTCCCATGAAAGAATTTAAACAGTTTAACCTTATTGAATTCCTCATGTTTTCTCTCTGCTGTTTACCTTTTCGTGCTTCTCTTGAGTCTTGTATTTGAAAATCACATTTTCTATTCAGCTCTGGTCTTTTCATCAGGAATGCTTGAAAGTCCTCTATTTCATTGCATATCCATTCCCCCCCGCCCAAGAAGGATTATACTTAGTTTTGCTGGTTAGGTAATTCTTGATTATAATCCTAACCCTTTTGCCCTACAGAATACATATTCTAAGCCCTCCAATCTTTTAATGTAAAAGCTATCAAATCTTGTTATCCTGACTGTGGCTCCATGATATTTGAATTGTTTCCTTCTGGCTGCTTGCAATATTTTTTCCTTGACTTGGGAGCCCTGGAATTTGTCTATAATATTCCTGGGAGTTTTCATTTTGAGATCTCTTTCAGACATGATCAGTGGATTCTTTCAATTTCTATTTCACCCTCTGATTCTAGAATATCAGAGCAGTTTGCCTCAATGGTTTCTTAAAAGATGATTCCTGGTTCTTTTTTTTTTTTTATTTTGATCATGGCTTTCAGATAGTCCAATAATTCTTAAATTATTTCTTTTTGATCTATTTCCCAGGTCAATTGTTTTTCAAATGAGATGTTTTATATTTTCTTCTATTTTTTCATTCTTTTGATTTTATTTTATTGCTTATTTTTTTAACTCCAGTACTTTTAATGCATCATCATTAAACAATTTGCTGTAAATGGGCACAGAAATTGTTTTTTCTAGTTGTACTGGTGTCAAAAGAGAGAGGAGTCTTCCTGGAGCCCCTGGAAAAGGTCCTTCTCGATATAAGGTCAGATTACATAAGTCACTAAATCAACAGAGAAATCCAAACTTTATCTTTAAACAAATCATCCTGTTTCAGGACTTAATTTCGAAAGAACAATGTGAAGTCATCAAGGATCTCACCAAGTCCTGGCCCTCCCCAGGAAGTTGTTTAGATAAGAAATAACAGCCAGCTGGCAAGGTTTTTGCCTTTTGTAATTCCTCCTTTCTACTTCCCAACCCTCTGAAAGAAGAAAAGAAAAGGAGCCAGAAAGAACAACATCATCTTCTCTTCTGCCATTGCTTCTTCCCTTTGCCTTTTGCCCCCTTGCTGTCATCTTTGTCGTTCTTAGGTATCTTGAAATTGCTCAGTTCTCTCTGTACCATGGTGCCTCTCCACCGGGCCTGAAGCTTTATGATGCTCTTCAGTTCCAGGGCATCCTGATCTATCTTCTTCCTGGCCTTCTCCTTTTCTAGACAATCCTCAATAATGACCTGCTCAAACTTTCTTAACTGTTTTGCAAGATGCTGCAAGGTTGCCAAGTCACTGGCCTTTGTAGACTTAAGACTATTCAGTTCATTCTGTTTCATTTCTGTATCTTTATCATACTTCTCCATTTAGTTCTCTAACTTCTCTTCCAGTTTCTGTTCTTTCTTGAGGAAGCTTTCAATTTCTAGGTGGACCCAAACCTCTTCATCAGTTTTAAGTCTCAGTTCGTCAATCTCTTCCAGCAAGACCTCTTCATTTTTGTTGCATTTTTTCTGGGTCTAGGCAATCTGTAGGTCAGTGTTTTTCTTCACATATCAGCTCTCTATATTAGTTTTTGCCTTCAACTCTTGCAGCTGGTCCTTGAGATTTGTGATATATTCATTCCAACTACTTCTGTTTTCCTAGGTCCATGTGGCTGCTTATGGTTTCCCCTTCCTCAGCTTTGTGCATCCATTGCATCTATATTATTTTATTGCTTATTGATGTCTCATAAAGTCATTAGCTTCTACTTGCCCAATTCTAATTTTTAAAGAATTATTTTCTTCATTAAACTTTTATGCCTCCTTTTCCATTTGGCCAATTCTATTTTTTAAGGAGTTCTTTTCTTTAGTGAATTTTTGTACATCTTTTTTGATGTGGCCAATTCTGCTTTTTAAGATGTTCTCTTTATTGGACTTTTGTACCTCCTTTACCATTTAGCCTACTTTGTTTTTTAAGGTGTTATTTTCTTCAACATTTTTTGTACCTCCTTTACCAGGCTGTTGACTCTTTTTTCATGATTTTCTTGCATCACTATAGTTTCTTTTCCCAATTTTTTCCCTCCCCCTCTTTTATTTGATTTTAAAAATCCTTTTTGAGCTCTTCCAGGACCTGAGACCAACTCACATTTTCCTTTGAGGTTTTGGATGTAGCATTTTTGAGTTTGTTGTTTTCTGAGTTTGTGTTTTGATCTTCCCTGTCACCACAGTAACTTTCTATGGTCAGGATTTTTTTTCTTTGCTCATTTTCCCAGCCTATTTCTTGACTTTTAGCTTTATGTTAAAGTTTGACTCTGTTCCTGAGGTGGAGGGGGCACTGTCCCAAGCTTCAGGTTTTTTGTGCAGCTGTTTTCAGAGCTAGTTCTTAAGGTCTGTAAATTTTTAGTTCTTCCAAAGTGTTATGATCTAAGGAGAGATGTGCTTACTACTATCCTGGCCTGTGCTCTGGTCTGTGAGTGACCACAAGCACTCTTTTTCACCCTATAACTGTAACCAGGATCCCTGCTCCCCTGTAGCCACAAGCTCTGGTGTGCTAGTGCTCCTCCTTGCCCTGGGACTGCAACACTGATTTGAGTATGAGTAATACAATAGAGTCCTGCACCCAGTGCCAGCAAAAGGATGCCTATAATCACCACTTGTCTAACCATCTTACCATCTGTGGGTTGAGAGCTCCAGAAGTAGCTGCTGTCCCAGCCACCACTGATTCAGTCACCCTCAAGGCCCACTACTTTTTCTTGTGCCTTGGCCTATACTGACACAGCCTGTGCTAGGATGTGTTCCACTCTCACCCTGGTGCAACAGACCCTTACTGCCAATCTTCTAAGTTGTCTCAGGCTGGAAAATTATTTCACCCTATCCTTTTGTGGGTTCTGTCACTTCAGAATTTGTTTTGAGGCATTATTTAAAGTTGTTTGGGGGGGATTTGGGAAAACTCAGGTGAGTCCCTGCCTTTTCTCCACCATCTTGACTCTGCACCTAAAGATGAACTTATTAATTGAATTTTCAAAAACTCTGAGAACATATCGATGTTAACGTGATGTCTTCTGTCACAACAAACATCTTGGGATCATTAAAAGCATTATACAATTTCTCAAATTCTAAATAGACTACTTTCCATTTCATATTTAGTTCTTAACCTAGCTCACTGTCTAACTACAGTGCCTGTATACATTTGCTGATGGACTTATTCACTGGGTTATCTGTTTAACTACAAGTCACAATCAGGTAGTACATATTCTTCATCCACTACCCCCATCCCCCCACCACCCAGTGTTTGAAAAAAATTTGGTGGGTGTGTCATGTAGTTGTCATCATTTGCCATTGAATAATTATAGTCATTTTGATATAATATAGAAAAATGGAAAAAATTTGGTGGCCTTAGATTTAAATTAAGAAAGTCCTATTGATTTCTGAGGCTTTAAGAAATAACCATGGCGTAATTTGTAAACAGGAGGATCTGTTGAAATTCGATGCTGATGCCTTCTTATGTTTAGATTTTTCACGGAGATAATGGGGCCAACACTCATGGAGGACAACCTCCATGCCACTAACAAGTACTTTTGTGAGCTTATGACTCATTATTTTATGTCTTGCTTAATATTGATGTTCATCAGACCATTTAAGAAAGTTATTTTCATGGACGCATCTGTTGTGAAATCTTTCATTATTTTAATGTAACCCAGCTCAAAGCCAGGTGAGGTTGGGGAGGGACAGCCCTGTGATGCATGCTGCACATGCTAAAGTAGATGCAACTTTTGTCAGAAAAAATTTTAAACCTGATGACTGTTGTAAGGGACTTACTGGAATTGATTCCTGACACTCACTGGGGTAAACACATGGGAAAAAGGACTTTAAGGAAGTGGCATAGAGAGAAAAACTTTGAAATGGTAGATATGCATGGGAAGCCAGTCCCATTATATCCTTGGACTTCCTTGAGAAATCTCTGAGGAAAATTATTTCCTTTCTCCTTGGTTGAGTTGGGATCTTATCTCACTTCTTGCTGATTAGCTCATGATCTTCAATATATTCTTATTTGTAGAAGTCCACTTTTTGCTTGTTATTTTGCTTTGATAAATGAGTTCACTCACTTTTTACTGTTTATGGTGGTCTTTTGTGTAACCAGCATTAGGCAGGAAGGGGCTAAACTGATGAATATAAATGAAATGTATCTTCCCCTTAAGAGTGAAGAAGATTAGCTTTTAAGATGAACCTATCATCTCCTCAACTACTATTGTTTAAGGTGTGGTGGATAGGTATGATCTGGCCCAATATCCTTTCTTGGAGATAGATGAGAGAAGAAGCAAGCCATAGCCACAGCCCTTCTGCTCCCCTCAAGCTGGAAATCACAGCCTCCCTTGGAGAGGGGTGGGCCAGACTCTAAAGGTATCTATCCCTGCCACATCTGAGCCAGTGGTCTTTTAGTATTAGACAGCCTGCACATATATAAAATTTTAAATTAAAAAAATTTATTTCTTCAATTTTTATCTTATCATTTAATTTGGGGTTGATTTTGGTCTATTCTCTGAGCCTAGGCATGTCCCAAGGAGTTAAGCTCTTCCTCCCTCTTCTGCCCCCTGAATAAAGTGGAAATTCTCTGGACAAGATGGGAACTCATCTTTGCCATGGATTCTGATTGTTCCACTGGTAAGGCTAAATTCATAGCTAAATTACATGCTTGAGCTATGTCCTTGGACTTGTCCTTCATAATAAGAATTTGGATGGAGAGAGAAGTGGAGGGAAATGATTGGTAAAGGTAGGAGGTGATAGGAAGGAAAAACAAAGGGATAGAAAAGAGGATGGAGAGGGGAAGGGAGAACAAGGAAAGGGAGAGAGATCTTAGGTATTAGATGAACTTATTTCCCTGAATAGAAGACCGTGTCTTTACAAAGCCCTTCTGGGGGATTGCATATATCAAGGAACTGATGCTAGATGAAGACTTGGAGAAATGCCTGTTCAGTCACCCAGATTCTTAGGAAAGAAGGAACTAATACCAAACAGAGGCATGGAGGGTTAAAGCTATAGCAAGAGTTAGGAGAAGAGATGGAGAGGTTCAACATTACAAGGGAAAAGGAGAGGCCTGGAAAGAGATTGATAGGCCCCATCATCTGCATCCCCTTGAAGTTGAAGAAGGACCAGAAAATCAAGGACAGAAATGCTGCTTGGACCTATTCCTGTTCTAGTATTGTGAATCATATGGGCTGTGTAGGGGTTGAGAGAAGGTAGGGACCACCAGAAGAAAAGGTTCCTCCTTGTGTGGGAAGGCCTCAGCTCCAAGTTGGCATTAGAGTAAAAGTGACTGTATAGGTCCCAAGGGGTAGTAGATGGTAGCCATCGGAAGGCAAATTTGTTTTGATTCTCTTTGGGCTGTAGTACAAATCCTCTGTATTTTCTGTTGGGTTAAATAAAATCTATCCGAGAGTAATACTTAATGTGTCTAAAACACTTCAAAGTTTGTGAAGGGCCCTACATACATTATCTCATTTAATCCTTACAGCAACCCTGGAAGATAGGTACTATTATTTTCTCCAATTTATAGATGAGGAAATTCAAGATGAGAAATGTTAAGTGATTTTTCCCAACACTGCGCAGCTATTAAATGTCTGAAATAATATTCAACTTCTCTGCCACTTTCTCTTTCCTTTAAAATTTTAATTCTCTTTCTGCATCTTCCCTATATCATATTGCTTCCGTACTTAATGTTTTGTTAGCCTGAATACTTATATGGTAGCTCAGGGTTCTTTTAAAGAAGAATATGAGCTGTATCCTAATGTTCTAAAGGCAAAACACAGGTTGGGGCTTGTTTGAAATGTGGGTTACACAGAAACAACTGCTACATCAGTCACCAGGAATGTCTCTTAAGAAAAAGCAATTTTTTGACATGTTATTAAATAGATTCCACCTTTCTTCTTAAAAAAACACTTTCATGATCTGAAAGAGTGAGAGAGGGAGGCTTCTAAAGAGTCTTCAAGTCTTTTTGATTCTGAAGCACATTTCCCCACATATGCTGAATCCCACCTCTACACACATGTATACACACACATACACATACACACAGACACACACATAGAGACACAAACAGACACACCCTCCCCCCCAAAGATGTTATTGATCTTGGTAACTAGTGAAAGTGATAAAAGTACAAAATAAAATATATTGTTATAGAATGTCCTGACTTGAATAATATCTTTAGAAGAAAATGATATTTAATAATTATCATTCTACCACTAAAAGGTGGCTACTATTTTATGTCTAAGGCTGGAGCATGCATTTGTAGACTCCTCCCTCTGACCAAAGCCAAAATGTTGTGGTTGTGGTAAAATCAGAAATAACTGAATATGCAGAGTAGCAGGCTAATAGAGCTATCTGAGGCAAAGGGGTGTTTTCTGCCAAGGCCTGGATTATTGAGTGCTACAGTGTCTGTCTCCAAGGAAGGAGTGCAGCCTTGTCCTCTGCCATCAAAAAAGGCCTCTGGATATATCCCTGGTTGTCTTTGAGAGCTCTTCTGCTGAGGAAGTGGACTCTAAATCTCTTCCATTTTTTTTAAAATAGCGTAGCCAGTCAGGCAATGAAAATGAAGTCTTCCAGTCAGGAACAGATGTCTTTCACACATTTTCATGAGTCTCTCCTTTAATTTCCTGGCAGAAAAAGAACTGGGGCCACTGCTTGGCTGGAAGGGTGTGTCTAATACGGAGACTGTGAGCTATAGAAAGGCAGAGAGCATGTTGTGATTTTTGTGGTTTCTTCAGTGGACTTTCAAAGTCTGAACTTTCTACAGTTAAACTCACTCCCTCAGACTTTAAGCTGGGCCAATATAATGGGGGCGGGGGGAGGAGGGGGGAGAACAGCTTGCTTGCCAGGTGAGATTTCCAACTTCTCATTGCTCTAGTATGCATTCATGACCAGCCAAGCCTCATTGCCTCTCCTCATCCCTTTCATTTTGTAGGCCTTTTCTTGAGTGTAATGTCCTAAATTCTAGCAAGAAAGTTATTTCTGAGTTCCCCTGGGGGTTTGGAAATTTACTTAAGATGGTCACCTAATAGGCTGTAAAGACAAGATGGTTCATGAAGACTTGGCCTTAGCCTCCTAAGGAATAAAATAGGTAGATAGTTCCTCCTTCTCCCCTGCCAGTAATAATGTTCAATATCGATAGAGTCCAAGTGCGGGGAGCAAGAAGACGTTACAGTGTTTCTGAGAAGAGGAATGATGGATTTGAAAATTAAGGAAGAGGGGAAAAATAGGTCCTGAGCTGAAGGAAATACCAAGAAGTGTCTAACAGGGAAATTAGTATTATAGGAGATAAAAATCAGAGACAACCTAGGGTAAAGTATAGATAACTCATTCTCTGTGCACTAATAGCACACCTAACTGCTTAGGGTCCATGTTCAAGCAAACTGGATGCATGGATAGAACAGTCCAAAGCACTCAAATTGAATTTCACATCTGGCTTAGATTCCATGCTCCAAGGCCAGAACAGAAGGTGAGAACAGGAAGCCTAGAGAGAGATAGAAACAGAGGCAGGGGATGGAATCTGGGCGACCCTTTTCA
Organism: Vombatus ursinus; assembly: GCF_900497805.2. Classification (NCBI taxonomy): domain Eukaryota; kingdom Metazoa; phylum Chordata; class Mammalia; order Diprotodontia; family Vombatidae; genus Vombatus; species Vombatus ursinus. The sequence goes on along the minus strand of NW_020954569.1, from coordinate 83,025,664 downwards.
CAGAAGCAGTTAAGGGTTTTGCTCAAAGAACCTTAAACTAAAAGCCACCACCAACACTATCTCATGTGGAGAGATAGGGCTCAATCTGGTTGTATTTAAGGAAGTGGGGAAATCCATGGGCATCAGGCCTAACTTGCCTCTAATGAGCCACTTTCCCAGGGACAGCTTGGTGTCTGGTATATTTGTCCTAAGATGACTCTTGATAGTTGCCTTGGCTAAGTGTTATAATCCATTGATGGACCTGTCCACCCCCCAAAAAAATCTTCAGGTTCATCTGAACAAAACTTTTTAAAAATAATATTTTATTCTTTTCCAATTATATGTAAGGACAATTTTTAATATTCATTTAAAAAATATTTGAGTTCCAAATTTTTTCCCTTCTTCCTTCACATCTACCCTCCCTGAGATGGTAAACAATTTGATAGAAGTTATACATGTGCAGTCATGCAAAACATATTTCCGTATTTGTCATGTTTGAACAAAACTTTTCCAGAAGAATTACTGTTCCTTAAAAGAAATCAGTTTTGCCATCAGGACACCACTGTGAACTGGTTTGTTCAGTGAGTTAGAATCTATTTTGGGAGGACATGTAGATACAATCTTGGATTCACTGCTGCTGTTATTCCTTTTATAATTTTATTTCTTTTTTTTTCCCCTAAAATATTTTACTTCCTCTCCAGCTAATCAGATGACCTTCTTCCCTTCCACATCATTCCCCTCATTGGTCATTTCCAGTCTGAATATCAATAATATTCTTCCTATGAGATCTGCTTTTTTGCTTTCCTCCTTGAAAGAGGTGATACAATTACATCTTGAGAGTGAGTGATGAGGTCAGACCCAAGAAACCTTTTCATCCCATTACAGTATTCCTCTACCCTCTATCCATTTTTGAGAAGATAGTGGGTGAAGTAACAGGGAGGAATACAAGTGCTCAGAGGATGATGTGTCAGGCACTTTATTATTCATCAGCATGCAAGGGTGCACAGCCCATCAGTCCCATGGGCAAGTGCAGGCACTGATGGTGGTGCTGGTATGTGGTGAGATATGTAAACTGATTGAGAGAACAGAGCTCTGGGTCTCTGCCCATTGTTGTTGTTAGGCATTTTGACAGAGACCTAGTAGGAGAGGGACATTAGGGACAGTCAATAATTGGGTGGTCTGGGCTGCAAATCCCTCCCTTATCAATTACAAGGACAATATGATTAGGAAAATTTGCTAATATTGCATCAATGGATTAGATGAAGTTTGCTAAACTAGTTATGACCAAGAGGTCCTTGCATTCCTTGCTTATATGAAGCTGACTAAACCACTTATGGAGTATATAGGAACTTTCTGGTACAGAGGCAGGTCAATCAGTGGTCAAATACGGACTCACTTCTGTCAGGAACTAGAAATAGGCTAATCCTTATTTAATTTCCATTTTACATTCTTCTTAGTGTTTTATAATTAATTTCCTTTAAATAGTTTTAAATTAGTCAGTGTGTTGTTAGGGAGCAGGGAAAAGAACTGGATGAAGAAGACTATGGTCTTCTTCCCTGATGGTTCTAGGTTTGAAAGAACCCTAACAAAGAGAATAGTAACAAGAGTTAGTATCAATGAGCCAAAACCTAGCCTGGTTGGTAGAAAAACAATGGCGTCCTGGTATGAACTGACTAAAACTACAGGTATTAGTTATTGATAATATCAATCAATTGACAAGCATTTATTATGCACCTACTCTGTACCAGGCATTACAGAAATGAAGACAAAAATGAAGTAGTCCCTGAACATAAAGAATTTACATCCTAAATAATACTTGCAATCTTCAAAAGATCAGTGATGTCATTTGCATGGGCATTCCTTACAGCAATGCAGATTGCCACCCTGCCATGTTTTAGTAAACCATGTTCATGAATTTCAGTGGCCAAAAATTCATCTGGTGACCAACTTTCTTATGGTGACCTCTCCAAACTTTGTCAGTCTGGTCCTTGGGCAATAGGCATGAATCTGTTGATGGGTAGAGCCTGCCAGGACTTGCAGTCCTCTTCTATGGCAACCCTAAGGGCAGGTGCCTCTTAGAGGGAGCTGTTGAGTTATTTGTGTACCTTAAAAGTGTGTGTGTGTGTGTGTGTGTGTGTGTGTGTGTTTATGGGCTCCTGTGAGTAATTTTTGTCTTCTACATCTTGGAATAGCATAAAGATGGTCTTGTACTTGCTATACATTCAGCACTTTGAGTGCTTGTATGGAAAGTAGAGATCCTCTTTCTCCTCCTCCCCCTTTTACTCACATTTGAGAAATCTTAAACCCACTAGGTGTGTACTAGGAGATTTTCCTATAGAAGCTCCTGATGGGTTAACAAGGCAAAAAGAAAAAGCTGATCCTCTTGGTCCATCCCCAGGATTGAGCCATAGAAACCCTGAGTCTTTGGGGAGGAGATGTCTTGAAAAGGGGAGAACCCTGTGAAAGTCCACAGATGAACCTCCAAAGCCAATAAATTATCTAATAAAAAGTTTGCCTTTAAAGAGCCATTTATAGTTTTCAGAGTACTTTCACATGCATTTTCTCCATTTATCCTCACAACAGCATAATGAAGAGGATAGATATTACTAACCCCATGTGATACACAATAAAACTCAGGAACAAAGAGGTTAATTGAGTTACCCAAAGCCACACAGCTAATTAATGATAAAGCAAGGACTGCAACCTAGACCTCCTGCTACCTAGATCACTTTTCTTGCTGGGAAAAAAACCTACTGAAAATGGAGTGGAAGAGGGAAAATACATTGGGCTCCCTTTGATTTTTTTTTCAGTCATCATAGCCAGGGAGCCAATAAAATACTTTTCCATTCTTGTGATATTCTAAAAATTAAAAAAAAAAACCCTTAAATTCTCATGACCATAATGAATAGGCCATGATGATTACACCATGGTCTAGGAACTACCCCACTACTGTCAGAGGAGGAAGGAATGATGAGTATGGTCCTGGTTGTTCATAGAGCAGCACACATAACCATGAGGGATTTGCAGCTGTTGTCCAGCTGCTGTGGTTTGGGTCAGGGGAGTGAGAAAATATTTATGTAGAGCTGACTCCATAACTGATTGCATTTAGGAAATAGGAGATTTTTGTGGAGATTATTGCCAGGGAACTGCATCTGCAACAGGAGCCTCCTAGCTCTGGATATCTGTCATAGTAGAGGAGTAGGTTATTGTCAAAGGATTCTAAGCCCTTCCATAGGGGACTGAGAGTCCTTTCCTAGCCAAGGAACAGGAAGGAAGGAAGGAAGGGAGAAAGGAAGGAAGAAAGGAAAGAAAGAGGTCAGAAGGAAATACTTGACAGATGGCCAAAATCTTCTTATCCAGGAAACATAACAGACAATGGCCTATTTATAGTCAATCCCATACCAATCAATTCAATTCAACTCAATAATAATTAAGCACTATTTGTGAAGCACCATTAGGTGCTGGTAATACAAAAATGGTGCAGAGTAACTTGATTACAATCACAAATGTATAATAAGGAGAAGGATGTGGCTAGGCAGGTCGAAGATAATGACCTTGTTTTCTGGGCTTAGGATTTTTATCTGTGCCTTTTCTCCCTTTATCTTCATTTGCATTGGAGACCTAAAGAATTTGGAGGTTGAAAAATTGTGGGACCCTGGACCCAGAGAATTCTCAGCAGTTGTTGAAAAAGCAGATTCTAAACTGGTATTTAATAGATACTGTTAAACAATCTGAAATTAAGCAAGGGACTACAAGAATTTTTTAACCCTAAGTCAGAGTGAGGTTTCTGGCAGAGACCAAACCTTAGTGAACAGGAAGAAGAGGTTTAAAAAGTTTTTCTAAGCCTGTGGACTACTAGCTTACCTGGCGGGGTGCTGGATATCAAAGAGCTTTGTGCCTAAAGATTTCATTTTGTATAGGAAGTGCCTTTTTTTCAGACAGGGATCTGAAAAGGCAGGCTTTCTTCAGGGAAGGAAAAGCTGGCAAATTTGTCTTAGAGCTCTGTCTTTCTAAAAGGACTGGGAGAAGGGAAAGAAATGAGCAGTTGTTAAGAGCCAGGCACTGTGCTAAGTGCTTTACAAATATTATCTAATATTATCCTCACAATAATCCTGTGTGGCAGGTACTATTATTTTTCCCATTTTATATTGAAGAAACTGAGGCAGACAAAGGTTAAGCTAACTAATAAATCAACCAATAAACACTTGTTAAGCAACTACTATGTGGCAGGCTAAATGCTCTTTTACAAATATTATCTCATTTGATCCTCACAACAACTCTGGGAGATATGTGCTATTATTTCCATTTTTACAGTTGGGAAAACAGAAACAAGCAGAAGTTAAGTTCAACAACCAATAAACATTTATTAAGCAATTACCATGTGCCAGGCACTGTGCTAAGTGCTTTATAAATATCATCTAATTTGATTCTCACAACAACCCTGTGAGGTAGGTGCTGTTATTATTCCCATTTTATAGTTGAGGAAACTGAAGCAGACAGTGATTAAGTGACTTGTCCAGAGCCACACAGCTAAGAAGTGTTCAAGGCTAGATTTGAGATAACATCTTCCTGACTCCAGGCCCAGCACTGTATCCACTGTGCCTCTAGAAGTTTCCAAGCTGACTTTGGCTAATCCATAGACTTCAAGCTAAAAGAGAGAGAGCAAATCCCATTCTTCTGGGTAAGAGGTAGTACCTCAACTGATATGTGAGCTCTTCTATGTATGTATTCTGTTCACACATCCTCTTTCCATAGGTTTTCCCTTCATACATATTCTCTTTCCAATAATGGTGTAGGAATTTCTGGGAGAATATGTTCCGAGTTTATGAGGGAAGGTACTTTACTGTTGTGGCAGCTAGGTGGTGCAGTGGATAGAGTGCCAGGCCTGGAGTCAGGAAAACTCATCTTCCTGAGTTCAAATCTGGCCTCAGACACTTATTAGATGTGTGATTTTGGGCAAGTTACTTAATCTCTGGCTGCCTCAGTTTCCTCAACTGTAAAATGAGCTGTAGAAGAAAACTGCAAATCACTCCAGTATCTTTGCCAAGAAAATCCCAAAAGGAGTCATAAAGAGTCAGACACGATGGAACAACTTTATTGATACTTTTCCAATTATATTATTTCATTCAATGCCTTTGCTTTGAATTAACCAGAAAAAGTAAACCCATCAGTGCAAGCTTATGAGCTGTTGCTTTGAGTGACTACAGATGTACAAAATGCCTTGATTTTAGGCTTGTCTTGTCCAGGACAGCTCCCCTACATGTGTAAATGTACATAGAAAGCAAGCTCTTTGAACACAGGGTCTATCTCACTTTGAATTTGCATCCCCATTCTCTAGCACATTGATGGGCACATAGTAGACACTTAATAAATGTTGATTGGTTAGAGCATCCCAGGTGCTAGAGCAAAGAACTTAAAGTCTTTGGCCCCCCGGTTACAGAGGAGTGATCTGACCTAAAGGAAATCAGGGGTTCTAGCATGTGGACACAAGGAAGGAATTATGGGGAAGACATAGGAGATAGCTAAGGTAAAGAGATGAGAGAGGGTCTGTGGAAGAAATGCCTTGTCCAAAATTCCTTACATCTTTGAAATCAGAGATCTGTTCTAAAAAATGCTTTGACTGTGGTTTTTGTTGTTGTAAGTAATAATGATGGAAAATGCATGGAGACTATTTGAAATGGATATTCATGTCTTAGGATTATTATGAATTTACATTTCATTTCTTTGGATTCCACATCTTTCTCAAAAATTTCAACATAACAGTGGCTTCTTCCAAAAGCCTCTCTACTGACTCCATCAAGGATGGACCCAATCCTCAGTTTATATAGATTAGTGTTATGTAATGGAAAGAACTCTGGATGGAAGATACATGTGAGTCAACATCCTGATTCTACCAGTGACTGCCTGTGTGATCTTGGACAAATTACTTGGAAACATCACTTTCCTCATCTGTAAAATGGGTGTAATGGTAATAAAAACACTTGTGCTACTTATCTCATAGGAGGATGAAGAAAACACTTAGTGTTCTGTGAAGTTTAATAAATGGGGGTTATCATTCCTAGTCCTTTCATTGGATTCAGGTTCATCTGTATCTCTTGGGACCAGAGTCATACACTGTTAGACCCGTAAGGGACCTTATAAACCATCTAATCCAATGAGACTTCCAGTGAGGAAGTGGGAACTGTACTCCATTCATCCATTTAGAACTGGTCAGAAGACCTGGTCTGAAGTCCTGATTGTCACTTCTTACACTTATGACTCTCTGGGCCTTACTTTTCTTATCTTTAAAATGGAGTTGGTAACATTCATAGTACTCCCTCATGAGTTTGTTGCGAAGAGGGCACTTTGCCAGTCTTAAAGCACTATAGAAGTAAGAGTTATTAATTAGTTCTTCTCTGACATGTACTGGTTGTGTAACCCTGAGCAAGTCATTTAAACTCTCAATGCACTAGGGAACTCTTTAAGACTATAAGGTAAGATGAGTTGCTAATTAGCATTGGTGGAGGAAAAGACCACATCCCAGAGCTCTCCACAGTGATGAAATCACAGAGGAGGACTCTTGCCTCCCTCTCCTTCCCAAAGAAAACACCGAGTTTCTTTCACAAGATAGCGGATGTTGATTAATTGTCTATAGTTCTTTTAAGCATAACGCAATTTCTCTTTTACCTCTCTTGATATTGTGAATTTCTATTTTTACTTTGTTCATTAACAGGATTATAACTCTTGCTGCTTTTTTTTCAGATTCACTTGATGCATAATAAAATCCTAGCCTCTCATTTTCCTTCAGATATTGTTCAGTCATTTCAGTCATGTCTGACTCTTTGTGACTTCATTTGGGGTTTTCTTGGCAAACATACTGAAGTGATTTGCCATTTCCTTCTCTAGCTTATTTTATAGATGAGGAATCTGAGGCAAACAGGGGTAAGTGACTTGCTCAAGGTCACACAGCTAGGAAGTGTTTGAGGGTAGATTTGAACTCAGGAAGATG